>NC_142379.1:18167500-18767500 GCF_059441005.1 Hippichthys cyanospilos | reverse complement strand
TGACTAAACTGACTAAATTGAGGGTATGGATTATTGAATTGAGGGTACGGATTAGTAAACAATGCGTATGGATTAGTGCAAATATATATATATATATATATATATATATATATATATATATATATATATATATAGGTATATATATAGGTATATCCATACCCTCAATTTAGTCAGTTTAGTCATCTGTACCCTCAGTTTAATAAACCGTTCGTACGGTTTACTGTAGATGCTGAAGTGAGAGAAAAAAGTGAGGGTACAAAGTACTAAACGGTGGGTACGGATTCCAAAACAGAAGGTATGGATTAGTAAACCGTGGGTACCGATTAGTGGATATATTGCAGTGGCGGCATGGCTGGTTGGGAGAGCGGTCGTCTCCGTTGGTTCAGTCCCCTGACCATTTCTAAGTGTCCTTGAGCAAGACACTGAACCCCCAGTTGCTACTGATGCTGCGTCATCAGTAGGTGAATGACTAGTGTAAAGTTCTTTGAGTACCCTATATAAATGAAAGTCCATTTACCATTGATTTCTCACTATAATTTAGAAACAACTCTTGTAAATATGTCAATCAAGTGTAATATGTAATATAGAGTATATATATACAGTATATATATATATATATATATATATATATATATATATATATATATATATATATATATATATAATATATATATAAAATCACATATAAAAAAATAATTGAAGCCATTTTGGTCATCCATTACTGTTTTCAATTAATCCAAATTTGATGTACGTAGTCGTCTTTGTATTTTCTTTATTTGGACAGTTTTTCTTTTTCTTCTCCTCACTAGTTAAAGCATCAATTGATCGCAAGTCAATCTTTTTTTTAAAAGACCATTGTAAAACAAAGTGCTGTACAATAAAATATCATTGCAAATAGAAACATAAAACACGTAAAACGCGGTTCTGCATTTGCTCGGGTCAACCTCTTTGATGATGTGGATTACGTGGGTCTATTTGACAAATTTCAAAATTATTACATTTTTGAATATATAGTCAACTGGTAGACAGTCAGGCCAAAAAACCCCGGGCGTCAGCCGACCCCACTCTGAGGACCACTGGTTTAAAGTATTTAAAAAGTAAAATAAAATGCATGAATACACGCACATGCACACACACACACACACACACACAGACAAATCTACCTACTTTGTCCATATTTACATTAATCAAGTTAAGAAAGGCTTGCTCAAATGTTAATCGGGTAAGTGGAATAACAAAACAGATGGTTGGGTGGATGTCAGATACAGGTTCTGGTTTTGGATCTTGTCTTCGGCTTTTCTGATGAAGCATACATTTAAAAGCCTTTATATAAGAATGGTCGATGTAAGACCTGATTACCCTTAAGTTTGTGATGATGGTCTTTTATGAGCAATACAAATGACCAATTGACACACAACTATTAGCGTAAATGGGACACTCAGCATTTACACAACAGATATGAATGAATACTAGCATTGACAGCTAGTGATTGAGTAAGTAGGGGTGCAAACATGAAAGAGATGTCTTTTACTAGTACAGTACTGGTTTTGGGTCTGTTAATTATGAATGACTATATATTAAATATAGATGGGTCCCTCACTGCTGTACAGCCATTGAGTGAATGAGGAGCGTCTGTTGTTCCTTCTGTCAGTACACACACTCTCACTGCAGGGGTGAAGGAAAGCAAATGCATTGCAATGACAGTTATGAGCAAACTAACACGCAGAAACCTCCTTAGAGCTCCATGTCAAATAAATCATTACCGTATTCCTCAGTACTTCAGAAAAGAATACATTTTTTAAAAAGATGAAGAATAAATCTCTACAGCTGTTAACCCCTGCCAACCCCCACCCCACAGTCTTTTAAAAAAGGGCAGTTATATGATATAATGTCCAAGTTCTTCCTTTGATAGAGATGGACATTTTGTCACATTGAAGGACAGTTCTTAGGTTCGTCATTGACGAGCTACAGTTTTGCTAAATTTGACACATGACGAGAAAAAAAATTGCAGATTGATGATGACATATTAGTGCCAAGGGTGATGACAAATAACAGACTGGCAAAGCTCAGTAAACTGCCCACCTCTGCAAATATTTCTCTCATTCCTTTCAGGAAAATAATGCTGTCCACATTGCTTCATTTAAAATAAAATAAAATAAATAAATAAAAAAAAACACATCCACACCAGCTATAAATAGTATTGTATGTTTTATGAGCATTTTAGTTTGTATGTACAAAGAATGAAAACAAGTAATATCTGAAAAAAAAACTGTTTAAGCTGATTGAGTATCAATATAATTGCATATTCTGCACATATGGACAGCTTCACATGCTGCCTGTGACATGTTATGTGCTGTACACTAGGTTGTTCACTTTGGACTTGTTTTCTGGTCTGTTGTGCTATTGAAATCCCATATGGCAAGTATTCACATAATGTACTTATATATAACAGTAAGGATTCAGGTTCTTCCCTGAAAAAGAAAGAAAAAAAAATGTCATTTGTAAATAGTCATGTTAACCACAACTTTCACCAGGCAGTAGAGGAATAAATAAAAATGCTATGGACAATCCCTTGCTATTGTATTTTGACATTTCATATTACTTTTTTTTTCGTGTTTGTAACTATTGTCTATTGTTGCCAAACCCCTACTGACCAACATTGCAAAACATTGTAATTCTCTTGCAAAAGCAAATAAGCTTTGAGTGACTCTACCAACATTAAAAAAAAAAAAAAGGTTTCTTTGTGAGAAACTATTTACATGAGCCATCTTATAGAAAACACACCATGACCAGCAGTGAAAAACACATCTGGCTTTTGATTTCTCTGGGCGCGTAAGTAAAAGTAAGTAAGATAAGTCAATTTGAACCTATACTTATGTCATAGCTCTGTAAACACACAGGAAACCACATTTCAAGTATTTCTATTCAAAAGGCTCCCCATGCTGTGTAAATACATCAACACAAGCCAAAAATACACAGTTTATGTTGCATGTTCTAGTCATTATTAAATTACTTATTTGTCCCATGTGTTGAACCCAAAAAGAAAACCCTACAAGCAAATATTACTCACGCGTGTTCTGATAAGCTTCATTGACTCAATCATCTCACATTGAGGCACCTGACATTCACACATGGCATGTGTGCACTGGCGGTAAAGTATAATGATGATTTTAAGTCCGGCCAATGGAACACTATATGCTAGAGCTCTCCAATGCTCTTTGTGAAAACATGTCATATACAGTAATTTATATATATATATATATATATATATATATATATATATATATATATATATATATATATATGTGTATATATATATATATATATGTGTATATATATATATATATATATATATATATGTGTATGTGTGTGTGTGTGTGTAGTTGAGTTGACCCAATTACAGACCTTTCATACCTTGATTTGCCTCAGATGATTCCCTCCCAAGCAGTCAGCTGGCAAATCTCGCACAGGAAGGGTGCACTTATTTAAGCTGCTTTAGTCTGACTTCCTCCTGCTTTGTCGGCATGTCACTTTGCAGCTCGCCATCACCCTCGCTCCTCTTTTGCACGCTGTGTCTGACTGCATCAGTGTCACTTTCGTTGTCATTGGTGCCGACTGTTGTGTTACCTGCGGGATGTTTGCCTGTTTCTCTGCATGCCTATGGCTTTCCTAGCATGTACATGGAAGGGCACACATCGAAGTCCCAGAACATTTTTTTAGTTATTTACCACCCGGTTAGCTGTAGAACGGCTTTGTACACTGATAACATGTTTTGTATCAGGGAAGATGTAATTACCCTAGTAAGCTTCTTAACTCAAATCCATTATTATATTATATACATAATATGTATATTATTTAAATGTGAAAAGTCTTCATTTCATATATATATATATATATATATATATATATATATATATATATATATATATATATATATAGATAGATAGATAGATAGATAGATATAGATATTTGTGTGTGTGTATAGACAACAGAATGCGTGCGTGTGTGAACAAATTAGTATGGCTGCTACTATATAAGAGACTTGAAAAGTTCATTTGGAAACACATGAGCGAAAGGACTTTTTCTCTGATTGGTAACAATCCAGTTAAAACATCATTGTCGTCATCTTGTCTCTGAAATCTAGTCTTAAAATACTATTTAAAATGTGTTTATATCCTTTTTAATTGTCTCTTTAGAGTATAATAGGTATTCAACACATCTACTGAAGGAGGAAAATGCATTTTCTGAGAACTCCATTTGAACTGCTGCATTCTCTGTCAATAATTATTTGTTTACTGACAAAAAGTGTATCAACACCATCAAAGTCATATTTGAAGCAAATCATCTCATCATGCATTTCTGTGTTCTTAAAAAGCAGCTACCTTCGACCTCATACTGTTGCAGTTATCCCAGTCATTGACTGTCACTGATGTGATCACGCTTGTTTTCCTTCACAACAGAAATCTCAAACACATCCGTAAAAGCCTGAGCTGGAGACATTGCCTTGTTTCATCCTTGTGCAATAAAATTAAGTTTCCAACTTTCTCTGAAATACTCTACACGTTTACATATTTGCAAAGCAAAATAAACAGTCAATATAGAGACATTATTAAGGTCCAGTCACCCGTATTGTTTTTTTGATAACTTTTGTTCTAAATCTACAGTATTTTCGGATTGTGCGTTTTGGACACATTTTGTTGACTGAATGAAGCTGTAATCTATCATGTAAATTTTCTGTGAATGCCTGCTATGAGATTCTGAGGTGCATTTTCTGTCCCAGAGCTAGTTGTGCAAAAGAGTCAACAATAGATGACTGGATACCATCTATCATCAGCAACACTGTTGCTGTAACTACCAGCAAAATTTGATTTCGTACCTTACTTTATGATTTACTGTCTAAACTGAACATAATTGTCAGATTATATCATAATTGCAATTTGTTTTAGCTCTTTTACAATATACATATGTTATAAGCGTCTTAAACAATTTGAGGAATGCATCCAAAAACGTACCTTACTATCACAAAATATGTGCTATTTTAAGTTGAGTCATGAGTTTAACTAATTGGTGACATGGGATTTGAAATGTCCACAAGCATTTTATGTCACCTTTCTTGCCTTTTTAAAGTGTAAAAAGGTAAGTATGCCATTGTTGTTTCCTTGTTTTCACTTTAAGCCTTTAAAATAACTAAATAAATACATTTTATGGCATATATTACTTGTTTATCAGTCTAGGATACTTCCAAAATTAGTTTAAAAATGCTCACTTTCAATAATAGGTAACAATAATAATAATAATAATAATAATAATAATAATAATAATAATAATAATAATAATAATAAATGGGCCATAGAAAAGAACACTTACAATACTTAGTAATCAGTGCAATGTATCATAACACACATATATAGCTCATATCATTGTGGTGACTTTCCTAAAGCTTATTCTGGCCCGGCTGCGTTTCTGGAATCTGTCGCCAGGCAATGCTGGTTGGTGATGAAAATGAAGACTTCTTGGACTCTGGCATCTTTGTTGAAAAAATATTTACTCTATAGTTTCATACTGCTGATGTTAAGATGGCTCCAAGATGGCGAGTGCCCACGCGGCTCTTTTGTTCTTCCTTTAAACTCGTTTATCTCCTCCTCTACTACTCAAATTACATGTCTGTGGCAAACACTCATTGGTCAAGAAGTCAGGGGTCCAGAAAACCCCCAAGCCCAAGCCAGGGCCAAAAGGTATGCCTTTGTGTCTGTTATCTGACTTACAAGTTACACTGACAAAATCTACTGCAATCAGACTTTAACAAAATGCTGAAGAAATGAATACAAGTAACATCCCAAAATACACTTCATTATCAATGTATTTCTGCAGTACTAGATGGTTAATTGAGGAGAAATTGCACAACACAACTTGGCTGGTTGTGTATGAAAAAGTTGCTAAATGCCACTTGAATGTGTAGATAGGTGTTTAATGAACAGCTGGGATGCCATTTCATCTCATTGCTACCATTCCTATACCCACTGCGATTTTTTGAAAAGCTGTGGGACACATTGTCCCAATGGGAGTGAAAGAGTTAAACCTAATTGCATATCAGTGCAGGCATTTTGTTCATTTATATAACAGTTTCAATAGAACAATGAACATGGATGAACGAGAACAGAATTACAATTTGTCAACTGTAACTCACAGGCATGAGTTTGCATTGCCATCTTGATTTCCTTCTCCTTTCCGCCATCATCTTATCAGGAAATGTTATCCGATTAGCAGCCAAACATCTAGGAGTGCAAATCCACCCTAAGGGAATTCTGACACCTCTTTACTATAGTACATGTAGAGCAGCACATTGAGCATCCTCTCTACATTTCATTCTCTTCCAAAGAGGAAACAGACAAACGAAATACAGAGACAGGAGAATAGGATGAGAGGGAAGTCAACATTGTTTAGCAAGATGAAAAAAGAAAAGAGGGTGCTTCAAGCATCAATGTATTACGTACAGGCCTCAAAGGGATTTGAAGACCAGACTTAGCTTATCTTCTCTCTGAATTTTCTTTTTCGTAATGTGAAAACCAATATATAGATCCAGTGTCTGCGTTGTTTACAATGGCGCGTCCTCCAGTTGATACTATGGGCGAGAGGTGACTGGTAGCTGTGATTTCCAACCACAGTGTCAGTTGTACAGTGAGAAATATGAAGCACTTTTTTACTTAAGTGATCTAAAAAGTAGTCTTCATCAATTACAAGTAATGCAACGTTACTCATCAGGGAGAGCAAATCAATTCAATATATACTTCCAGTGTATGGTAGAAGGTACAATTAGCTGTTTTATCCACCTGTCATATGAAATATTAGTGTGTGTGTTTTTTTTTACAGTTTCCACCATTCAAATTGTCTCTTATATACTAAGCAGACCACAAGAAAATTAATGAGGTCGTCTGCAAATGTAAACAAACCAACAAACGGGAGAGTCACTTTTGTTTCAGGCTCGTTTTTCTGCAGCTGCGGCCAAGATCTTCCCTCTTATTGAATAGTTTAAAACAATTCAGTCAACTTGTTTTAGCTGCTGTTTATCGCAAAATATTTTCCAGTGTTTGACAATTATTATTATTATTAAATATGACATATTATGAGGAGCTATTAATCCAAAACAAAAGGTTGTTGATAGTTGATTTTATATTTGAGAAGTCTGTTTACATAAGAATGAAAATCACTCTTGCAGAAGGGTTTGCTCATGATAAGGGGAGGAGCAAGGAAAAAAAATCAATACACAGGTGATTTGTTCACAACAAAACTTGTGGTACAGGGTGATGAAATTGTGTGTTGTTTTCAAAACCAGTGTCATGGGACCTACCAATGGACGATATCTCCGTTATATCTCATCCATTTGGGTAGTCAGTAGAAGTGAATTTCCATTCACTTGTGTGCTCTTCTATTTATGTGTTTATGCATAAAACATGGCGTGTGTGATTCTCGAGCTCCAAATCGACTTTGGGGCTAGATCGCCATCAGATATACTGTAGAAGGTCCCAAGCCTGAGCGGGGTAAATAAGAAACAAGGTGCCAAAACTAAATTCTCAGGTGGCCTCACAGCTTTGGCCTTAGCTCAAACATCTTGCCAGCCGACATATCCACCGCATAATGAGTTAAAGTCCCACAGGTACTGAGATAAATCTAAACACTCAGTATAACCTATCAGCATATGTATTTTTGTTTGCATGTGTGTGTGTGTGTTTGTGAATGAAGTTCCTCTCCCAGGAGCACCCGGGTAAATCCGAATGAAGCTCGTTGGCATAAGAGGATTTGACTTTTCCTTGTTGTGGTAATGAGCTGTGATAAATACCAGCGGATGAGTTTCATGTTTTATACATACTTGCAATTGATGGAAAACACAGTCTTTTTCTGACCTGTTCCCTTAGAGATATTCCACAGGTCTCTGTGACTGAGACACAAAAAAATGAACTGTTGTTAACACCATCTGAAGAAAAATGTTTCATAGGGCAACAGTTGAAACAGATTATAGTCATCTATTTGGAATCCATATAGTATTTCCTTCCTTGTTTTGTTTTATTCACTTGGAGGAACAATCTTTGCTAGTCAGCCAGCGCTGCAACTGTGTAGTCAGTGCTATTCAATTTTCACCCATCTGCTTTTGTGTGCAACACTTACAGCTTTTGACATTCCAGCTGGTGGCATGCGGCGCATGCTGAGTTACAATTGCGGTTTCATATATGATGTCACAAAATAAAATAAATTGGATATGTAGACTATATACAGTTCTTCAAAATCATGTCTGTGCTTGTGTTGATGAACAATGTTTATAAACGATTATAATTTTGTATTATGGAACAAAAAACCCCAACAAATACAAACAGAAAAAGAAATACAGAACATCGCCCCGAGATGTGAGCCAAAAGCTTCCTCGTTTGATGACTGTGCGAACCACTGGACCACCTTTGCCTTGTGAACTCTCATTTTAGATTTGTTTGCTTGTTGCAAACTATAAATGGCGCCTAAAAGTCCCACATCTTCGAATTCATCTTGTGGACAGAAAAAGAATGATGTGATGTGTGATGATTGAGAATGAAAAAGTTCAATTACTCGACATGTTAAAAGAAGAGGCTGCTCGGTGGCGCGCAATGGTTAACACGTCCGCCTCACAGTCCTTCCTGCGTGGAGTTTGCATGTTCTCCCCGAGCCCGCATGGGTTCTCTCGGGGCATTCTTCCTTCCACACTCCAAAACGTACATGGCAGGTGTATTTTACATAGTAAATTCTCCTTAGGTGAGATTGGGTGTGTGAATGGCTATTCTTTTCTGTGTGCCCTGCAATTGGCTGGCAACCAGTTCAGGGAGTCCCCCGCCTCCTGTCCGAAGTCAGCTGGGATAGACATCAGCAAGCCTGCGACCCTTGTGAGGACAAGCACCTCTAGAAAATGGGTGGATGTTAAAAGAAGGAATGAATCAACTGTGTGTTACATTAAGAAGGACGAGGAGAAAATCCACAAAACTGCTTCAATTTCTTTAAATAGCGCATTGTGACATATCAGTTAGAAAATACAGTGGATCCCTGGTTTACGATGTACCTTCCTTACATTTTTTATAAATTCATTATAAATAATTGAGTATACAGTATTCTATGAGTATCCCATGAGTCACTGACTGGTTCACTCACCTGCGTGCAAGCAACGCAAGCTCCGTTCAGAGTATGTATCGTTTCAAAATAATTTTGTCAATAGGGCCAAATTGTAACGTCCATATTAACAAGGCTCTGATGTGTAGTCAATTCAGACAAAGAGGGTAAAATGGTGATATTTGCTTTGTGCGTCTTGGCAGCAACCCAAAATTGCCATTGTTGATTCAGGTTCAAAAAGAAGTGTTGACACAAAATGTTACACATCATAGAAGTAAATGCTGCATGAAAACACTACACTATATTTTCATATCTTTCAAAGGGGATAGCAGAAGTGTGGGAGTGTTTGTCTTGATCTTCATTCTACCATTTTACATCCAGTCATCTTGTTTTTTATCATGCTGTTTTATCATCACAAGGGTCACAGGCTTGCTGGTGCCTATCACAGCTTCAGGGAGTAGGCAGAGAACACCCTGGACTGGTTGTCCGCCAATCGCTGGGCGCATTGGGATGAACAACCATTCACACCCCAAATCATACTTAAGGACAGTTCACTGTGTCCAGTGCACCTGCCATGCATGTTTAGTGCCCAGAAAGAACCCACACGGGCTTGGGAAAGCACACCACATAGGAAGGCCAGAGCTAGCTGGAATTGAACTTGGGTCCCTTAACTTTGAGGTGGAAATGCTAACCACAAGAAGTCCTCGACAACATAATCATATTTGCAGCCAGAAATGTTTCTCAACAGGGGACTTTTCAAAATAGCAAATCGTATGGACGTAAACATGAAAAAAACATGTTGTGCAATCTATAATCTTACTGAAGTTAAAAACAAAACCATCATTAAACCAACATTAAAAATAAAAGAAAGAAATCACCAAATCTACAATCAGCATCCATTTTCATACTCACATCAATTTCTTGCTTATTGTCTTGCACATTGCTTCATCCATCTTTTATCTATATTAGTTTCATCCTGTCTTCAAGCGTTGGCTTGGTTTAAGCTCCAAGATACTGCACGAGTCAAAATGACAGCGGAGTCCATGCGGAATTATTTTACGAACGTACATGCCGGATGAACTTTTGCTTATGGAAGTTTGCTGATAAAAACACCTTTATGAATCCTCTGAAAAGGAATACCATGATCTAAATACCTCTTAAACAACTCCTAGCGAGCACCATGTTGGAGAGAGGTGGGGAGTCTGTTGAGATTGTTTGAATCTACTTGAATTCTCTACTTCTGTGATAGAGTAGTGTTGTTTGTATGCTGTATGTTTGTATGTTTGTATGGAGTCTATTTGCTGCCACCTATAGTATGGAAGAATATAGTCTGACTGTGGGGGACGGCCGCTCACACTATAAAGTGGTGAAAAATGAGTGCTGGCGCATCAAAGATAAACCAAGCGAGACTTTTCCTGCAGGCTTGTTCTCTCCGTAGTGAATTTCAGTGCAAAACAAATGCAGAAAATAAAATAAATACATACATTTTAAAATATCGTATTATGCAAAAGGGGGTTTTTCTATGATTTTTTTTTCCTTGTATAAGGAAGTAAGAAAGAGGGAAAGGCTTCAATGCATGGCTTTTTTTCACAATGGGATTTTTTTTGCAAATGTTTCGAGGTTTCGTTGAAGAGGAGTTTTACTGAATATCATTTTACAGTTAACTCAAATGTTGTCATTTTTGTACAGTCTTATGAGATTCTCTTTACTGTAGATTCAATACTTATTGTTTTAGGAAGGAAAACCATCACTATCACAACATTGTGCCACTCTATGATTGTATTTCTGCGTGTGCATGTATGTGTTAATAACATGCCTTTATCTCTTTTCACCACAGCCCATTAATCCTAAGTGTGGGACAAGTAGCCATTACATATTTAACCTAGATCACTTATGTGTGGCAGATAGGTGTTGTCACATAACAGCGTGCATAAGAATAACTTTGACATTGTGTGTGTGCGTGCGTGTATGCATGTGCATGTGTGCATTCGTGTATGTGTGGAGTTTACACACGTTAAGATACAATGAAATAAAAGAGTAATAAAACAGTTATGAACATACAGGCACATAAGTGTTGACTGTGTGTGCAGATGATATACAGTATAAAATCTGCCCAAACCAGAAGCAGATGTTTCATATATTTTCCTCCCTTAAAGTAGCTACTAGAAAAATGTAATCCCCAGAGAACAGGTGGTGCTCAGAAAACAAATTCTACATTTGAGAGCTTCAATAGTGGCCATCTATTTATTTAATTTGGTTGACTGAGAATAAGGGTAACTCCTTGCACGACATTTCACTAATCCATGTGACACTATCGCTGTCACGTCATGTGCAGCGTTTTATGCACATAGAGCTAATCGAGAGCTTCCATCAAAGCTTACTCCAATCATGTAGAATTTCAGGATGGATTTCTGGTGTTTCTCATCTTTGTCACCCTTCACTTACTTTTTGTTCCAGATCAATGGCCCTAGCCTAGCAGATCTGGGATTAAAGTAGAGGATTTCTGTTGTAAGGTGCTTTTTAATCAATACATCCATCATCTTTGTTGTATTTATTTTTGTTTGTTAATTTCTTTTCTATTTTCAAATGGCATATAGGTTATCCTGTGAATTGACAAGTTTATGAAAGGTCTGTTTTTATTTTTGAAGTTGTGTTTGTGTGTGTTTGTGTGTACGTGTGCAGCTCAAAGGCTGGAGGGTTGTCTAATATGTTGAGCTATCAAGGGAAATAAAGAGTGAATACTGGTGGTCAGACCAATTCCCTGCAAACAGCCTTTCACTGCTCGGTGTATTTTAATTTAAGCCGTGGTTGAATCCACAAGCACACACACAGGCTTGTGTGCACGTGCATATGCATCCGCTTTGGATAGTCTCTGGTTGTGGTCAGCAAGCTGGATCTTGGAGCATTTTGCTGTCATCGGCCTAACTACCACAAATCACATGCACACCCATGCACAGCCTTTTTTTTTTTTTTTTTTTTTGCCATGGGATAAAGCAAGAAGTGTGACTTGAAATGAGCCAACAAACTACTTGAGTCAATTTCCATATGAAGGTGCCAGTATGGAAACGTTCCATACTGGCACCTACGGTTCTTAAACTGGGTTGGATTTAACCCTAAGAATTTGGTGAGGCTCAGGGGTTCGGCCAGAGCCTTGGCTGCAGAGGTCAAGACACACCCGACTCATCATGTCAGTTGGTGATGACACGCTTGGACCACTGGATGCAAATGATCGCTTTATATTGCTTGGCCAATCAATGTTGTGGGGGATTTAGTGCGCTCACTAGTCAATGTGTGACTGACGTGGAATGACGTTGTGTGATTTCTTTCTTAAATCTTTAATCCATAATATGCAGAGCAAAAAAAAAAGTGGTTGGCCTTGGAATAATTTCTTTCAACATATCATTTCTTCTCGAGCAATCCCTTTTAGGGCTGGGTATAAAAATGAAGAAAAGGAACAGACTTTGCTGTGAAAATGACATGAGGGCGGCATATTCCAAGGTGATGCCTTGCATATGTGATTTTTTTTCAAAGGCAACGGCAGAAGTCACCATGAATTGCAGCTTTGTCCTTTGTTGTAAGGTCATGTGCTGTGTTGGTTTTGTTCTTTAAACAAAGTGTTCATACACGTTTCATTTTGTGCACCAGTAATAAAACATATACCTATGTTTTAAAATTGAAGAAAAATATATTTTATTTTGCACTAAAGAAAGGTTTGGTAAATGCACATATGAAACTGGTGGGGATCTGTTCCCCCGACAAGGTTAAGAACCACTGGTTCCATCCTTTTGTTTTATTTGGTTCTTCATTCTATGTAGGGATGCGGGTGTGCTGTTTCATATGCCTCAAAGCGAAGTGGTTTGCCTTACCCTGGATTGATCAGTCAAATATGTCCTTCACATTTATATTGATACAATTAGTCACTTTGGTTGTCCCAGTTTGATAAACTTTTTGAGACAGTGGGATCAGTTCCAAGCGAAAACCAAGTACAAAACATACATTGGTGTAGTGCCTCATTCTCAAATTCTGATCCAACAAACAGTTCTACTGAATTAACTACTATATTTTTCCAAGATTTAAACACATTATTAATGTTCAAACTGTGCATGAAGTTACAGTTGCTTACAATAGTACAAAATAAACCGTATTATTATAATGTATGGATTGCTGATACATGTGGAATTAAAAGAAATAAAGATATACAATTAGGAATGTATCCTTCAGTGTGAATTCAAAATGAAATGTTCGTTTGTTTCTTGGTCAGACAAGATACATTGATTGTCAGTCAAAAAGAAAAAAGGCTTTTCATTATTTTCCAACAAGGATAAAATGCGAATTTGGATATATGGGGCAGACCTAGCTGGGATCAAAGGATGAGAGGATGGCGATAAGGCTTAGAAGAGGTGAGCTGAGTTGACGAGAGAGGGGGAAGTAATAGAGTTTGACAGAGGGTGTATGAGAAGAGAACTTTGGATTGGAATCATTGATGTAGGAGGGAAAAGACAAAGTGCTGAGATAAAAAGACAGAGCAGTGTAAAATGTAAAGTAGCTATTTATTTTGCTTGCACCAAGATTTTTTTAAACAACCAAGTAATGAGGACTGAAAACATAGCTTGGAAACTGATTCAGTTGAAGCATAAATTTGATTTTTTTTTTTTTTTTACCCCTTCACTGATGTGTAGCTTGAGGTGGGGGTCCTCAAGCTCGCTGTGCACAAATTTGTTTCATTTTAATATTTTTTTGTTTTTTGCATGCTCTTTCTGCATAAGGTACAGACTAAATAAGCAACTTTTCAAGATTAAGTCATCTATAGGGACTTGTTGGCAGTCGTATCTGACTGATTAGTTCCCCTTTTCACTGCTGTCTCCACTTAATTGTTTGATTGTTTTAACCAGAAGTTTCTATTCCTTCAAATAAGCTTCTCATGTAAATGTGTGGCATCGCAGTTCACCTGCACCTCACTTTGAAGTCAGTGAAGGATGACTCATTTGAAGTAAGTGTTGTTGTAATGCATCCTATTTGTATCGAATGGGTTTCAAAGCAGGTGTCCTTTGAAGTCAGTATTTACCCCCCTCGGTGGCCACGCTTCTTAAAGACAGTCTTCTGATGTCTGAGCTTGCACCAATTGAAAGGCAATGCTTATTACTAGAGAGCAAAGAAACATTGAATGCAAGGCTGAATAATAGTATTATAGTTGCATGCTTATTAAAGAGTGATATATGACTGTCCTTAGCTTTGTGGGAATTTAAGACAAATTACCATAATAATTAGACTGCTAAAATACTTGAAATTGTGTTTGGGGAAAATATTTTAAATTGAAATTTTAACCACATTGTTTATCCTCCTGTAGCTTGATCTAATCTAATTTGAGCTAAATTAATTTTCATGCTGTCGGATGTATGTTAGGAACTTTATATTACTCTATTTTACAGACAGCAACACACAATATTCTCTTTTCTCCATGCCAATATCAGTCAAGCTGTTTCATTCTAGTACAATGTACCTTGAGAAATGAGTTTAATTTGCACTTTATGTGGACGATCTTGAGTGCTACAATATTAGTGAAAACATTTCAATAAGTGAGTGTTTGTTTTATTAAGTTCAACATTGTTTTCACTAGACTGTCAATGTTTCAGAATTTGAAACCCAGTGTCGTCTTTAAATCATTGTACAATGTTCAGCAACATTTATTCAGTCATGACACCTACCCGATAAGCCTCAGTCCAACTTTCTAGAAGGAGATGAAGAGAGTCTCATTCCTCCTTCCAGACTTCGGCACTTGATGAAGCCTATGACTCACTCACTCATGGGCAATCCAAGAATAGATGAAGTATAAGTTAAATACTGCATCAAATCTGTGGGCTTTTGAAGAATTCATGCAGTTAATTGCTGGTATCTTCAAAATCCTCAAATCTATTTGAACAGTTTAATCAGGGCAGAACACACAACCAAGGTTCACCACTGTGAATGGGTTCAAAGGGGCTGGAAAAAAAAGTCTGAAAATAAAGTGCTACACTAAAAACAAGCCACTGTTAAATATGTCTTTATTTTTTTTTTTTTTTTTGAGTACAGTAGATTTCACTCCCATGTGGTGAATGAGGTGATGAAAAATGCAACAAAATAAAATCGTTGTCAAACCTCACAACCAACAGTTTGAAATAAATACTGCACGTTCATTTAATCGTCATTAAAAGGTCATTAATAAAACCTTAATACAACAAATAATTAAGGACAACACTCACTGTAGGGTTCAATTTTGATCAGAGTTTATCTCTGAAGTCCAATTAGATACTAGCCGATACAGATCCGCTCTGGGTGTTTTCTCTCAATACACAATCCCGAATTGCGAACCAGTCAGACAAAAAAAAAAAGTCTCTAAACAAAACAGCTCATCAATTCATTTATACTCAAATTTATCTAATGCTAGGAGAGTGTTGGGAACAGTCGTTTAGGGCAGCTCAATCCAAGACCAAACTACTGTAGTTCTCGACACTCTCTCTCTCTCTCTCTCTCTCTCTCTCTCTCTCTCTCTCTCTCTCTCTCTCTCTCTCTCTATATATATATATATATATATATATATATATATATATATATAGTGGTGCTGGTCCGTGCATTTCACACTTAGGCCTTCAGTGATCGGACCCCTGATCTGCACAAGTACGCATGTACACGGGATATTTTTCAGAGCGATTAAACATCAATAAACCCGCATCAGCAGTTAAAACTTCTCATTAAATGTTGAATAAGTAATAATGATTTCAAATTATTTGTCCACAAAGTTTTATGAAGTCCACCAAAAGCAGGCAAACTTTAACAAGATCGTACACTAAATTACAAATGGCAATTTAATATATGTGTCACGTCTGGGCGTGGTGAATTGAGTTGGGAGGAGGAAGGAAGGGGACCCAAAAAAATGCAGAAAAACTGAGAAACGTGTGGCTCAAAAAAGACGTTTTAAGAAGGAAATGAGGCAGGACCGAACCGAAAGCAAAACTGGACAAAGTATCACCAGACAGGTGGACCAAATCGAACTGGCAAGAAGACAGACAATAAAGGCCACAAAGTAGAACAGAAGCATAAACAAAACCCCGCAAACTCACAGCAACCAAACTCAACCAAACATGACAATTACACTACACTAAAACTGCAGCACTTAGGAGGAGTGTAACTGCATGGATATTTTATGACAGGAAAAGAACAAAATAGGGAAAATAGTTTTATATAAATAAATATGACAATGGTCAAAACTTTTGAGATCAAGTTTGAGATCAAATTTAAGTTGTAACTAGCACATAGGGATTTTTAGATACTACATTTCATTAGTCAATTGACTATATTATACAATTTTATATTTTATTTTTATTATTTATTTCCATTTTAAAATGATAGCATTTAAAAGAAGCATTCTAATTTAGGCATTTCAGGTGACGAAAGTTCTCCTAATACCCTTAAATCCACTGTTGCACAGCATGTATGTTTACTGAGGTGAGCGAGAGAAAATGAGCGCTAGTTGTAGCATTGGGTCAGCTTAGCCCACCAGATAGGATGCATCTTAAAATTGCCCACAACTGCATGACGGAGAGCTTGGTTGCGTGCAAATTGTACAACAAAGACATTGCTCTCCATCAAAGCACTTCAGGCATTCGCAATCACCCTAACACAAACATGTTGCAGCTATCACAGACACCAGAGGCAATATCAGTGTCTATCTTTCTTGTACAAGCAAGGCTAGCTTCGATGGCCAAAAAAAGAACTTGACTGAGATACAGGAAGACTAATGGGCTTGTTGGTCTTTAAGACTCAATAGAAAAACACCATCTAACACGATCAGTGAAGTGGACTCAAGAGCACACAGACAGGTAAGAGTGCTGAATAACTGGTTTACTTGACTCAAACCAGACAAATTTCCTCCACACATCTGTGTTCGAACAGCATTCATTTGATTCTGGAATAAGACTTATCATGCCATGCACAGGGCTTTAAAATTATAACAAATATTTGCTTACCTTTAAGAACACAAATATCCACTTTAATCAAGCGCCGCCATCATGCCTGTTTATGTCCAAAAACAAAGCTGTGTTTTTCATTTTATGCTTGCACCGAAGGCAAAATATTGCAATGGGAAATTTCATTTCAAATTTTTGTGTCAGTTAAAACATGATTTGCTATTTGGTGTGGCCTAGCAGTGACAAGAAAGTTTTATCATGCATATGCATTCAAACACATAGATTAAATTAAATATGGATGACATGTTGATGGTCAAACACTGTTTTTTTTTCTCCATAGTAATACATAACATCAGCATCGCAGGTCACTCAACTACATGCTGCTTGTATTATTGGGAAGGAAGACATGCTTTGCAATGACATTCATAATCATTTTTCCATCTTTAGATTTCATCTTCTTCCCAAATCTCATATTTGATTTACATTTTATCGCAAATAATCCAGCATAAAATTGCAAATTTGTGACCCCGTCCGAGACCGATTTGTCTCATAAATGATCTGTCATCAGTCGTAGGTAAACATCATGAGAATTATGACAGAAGAGCAATCAAAACATTCCAATATTCACATAACATTTTTAGAGTATATGATTTCTCAAAAGGCATTTGAATATTTCCTACCTTTTTTTTAACTTTTATCTGACTAGGAGGCGTTCTTGTGAAAACAAAAGAGAACTTACAATTATATGTTGGTCCATCAGTTCTCAATCCCCCCCCCCACCTCAGTCCGTCAGCCATTTCGTTCACAGTGAAAATTGTAATCGCCTGTAGGTAAAGAAACAGCCGGTCCATTACCAACTTCCATCATCAAGCCTACAGCCCCCTCCCACATCCGCCGCGAGCCCCAAAGAACATTGTAAGCATGCACTTTTGTTTTTTAATTTTAAATTACGTAAACGTACATGTATTAATGTACATTACAGTAGTAGAAGACAAGCAGAGTAATGTGATCATAGTCACAGTAATGGTCAAAAGATACAAGAACACTGCAGACAAACATGCAAACCAGTTGGCTTGTATTTCTGTCTGCAAAAATGTGTCAGACTGACAGATACTGTATCTGATGGACTGTCTATTCGGATGACTTTAACGACAGATGAAAAACACAATTACGACATTCTTAATTCGTCATTTATCAGCATTGACGTCATTCGTTGGTCCGGCAGCAAAACTGCCTGAGCCACGTTGGAGCTTTATTAGTTGTTCATTAAACCAATAGCTATGCTTCTGATCCATTTAATTATTTGATTCATTTAGAGTATGCTTTCATGTTGCTTTGCTGGGATTTGTTTGCTTAAAAACTGTCTTCAGATTCCCTCGGCCAGATGACCCCCGCAGTGTGACGATGTCACGAATGTAACACATTCACACACTCATTCACAAAATATTGTGTTTTCTACGTGTTATTCCGATGCCATCTCATCTTGCTTTAACCAAGGTAATCATTGGATTGCCTCATCATCTTATTCATCTTAATCGTCATCTTATTATTTGTACCTATATTCTTTCTTCAGAAAGATTTTAGGGTGATTTACTTTGGTGTCTGATATACTTTACATTTTGTATTCAGGTGTATTGAATTACAATGCAAAGTTAACGTGAACATTGTTGTCACTGAGTAGAGACTCCCTTATCTAAATAGACTTGCAACAAATCTAATTGAATCTATCGATGTCGGTTGAAAATAAAGAGGTACTCCAAGCTGGATCACAGTCAGCTGATGGTGATGATGAACTTGCGTCTACCACGCTGTACTCACTCAAGTGATGACTATCAAAAAAGTTTAGAAGTAAAACCGTTTCCAATGGGATGTTGAATCAAGAGCACCTGACTTGAATAAGTTTGAGAAACATGAACATATACTGTAAGGTTTTACTTGGTGCAACACATTTTTTTTCCATGTCACTATGACATGACATAGCAGCATTTGTACTAAAGAAGCCTCTTTAAACAAGCTGCCACCAACTGCTGGCAATAAGTCCATGGTATGCACTATGTCTTGCCCAAAGTAAACTGATAAACTGATTCTAATAATTAGAATGCAGTATTGTATCTAAAATGGCCAAACAAGCCGCCTTTCCCCCACCAACATGAGGTTTTATTTTAACTCAAATCTGATTAAGTTAGAGTTTCTCCACACACACAGCTCCTTTTCTTTTGTAGATTTTAAGACTTGGAAACTCTCCGAGTCGCCTGTGAATGTAAATGAACATGTTTGTATCTGAGTTTTGGCTGGTCAACCATCCTGCAGTTGTTATGTGTAATCCCCATTGTTACTGAAATGCCACCCCGGTTGTTATGGAAGATTTATGAGCTGCGCCAAGGGATGGAGTTGGAATGCCAGTTTTTTGTTGTGTGTGTGTGCGTGTGTGTGAGTGCATGCGTGATTAATAAATTACACAGAGGAATAGAGTTCGAATACTAGAATATATTCTTGTTTAGGTGTTGCTGTCCGACAGACCCAGCATTGTTCTTGCAGTAACTGATTAATAGTGCAGTATTGTGCAATAGTGCAGTATGGTCAATTTATTCTCTCAATCTATTTTTAATTTTTTGATTTAGCTTTCTTCTCATATTATAATGAAGTCAGTCAAACAATAAGTAAAGCATATACCAGTAATTAAAAAGAAAAAGCAAGGAATTCTCAGAAATGCACCAAGGAAGGACAATACCACTTTGGGGGTGAGAAACAAACATTGTATTGTGGTTAAAAGCTTCATTTCCTATGATTGCAGACTATTGTGCTTTGTGTCAAAGTGTTTGTTTGTATTCTTCAGTATGTGCTTTCATGGTTCTACAACCTCTATTCACCCATAATAAATGTCAAAATGGAAAATGGTTGTTTCAACCACGTCCATCAAACACTACTTAGCTCCACCCCGACTGACTGGTTTGGGATTGTACTCTCCGATGGTCAATACAATAGTGTCTAAAATATATATATGAATGCCGTGTCATAAGCCAGCTCATTCTTAAAACCAAGGAATAATTTAACACAAAAGTAATGGGTATAGAAGGTGGTTAGATTCTGTGACAGAAGTGTCAATTGTTTGGCCCCACCCACATGGTGAGCCATATCTCGAACTGTGCTCTGTGGGTATGTGGTCGTGTGCTTAGTCTGCATAGGTGGTACATGGTCAATACTTAATTAGTGGCTTAATAAAGTAAGAACCCTGTTATTTTCTCTGATCTGGTGGGGCTGGTGTTGAAAGACATCAATGAGCCAAAATACTCAGCTGGGTGAATGTGAGAAAAGAAAAACAATTTGGGGATTTTTTTTAGAGGTACAGTATTAACATTTTAGTATGTTTAAATACACTAAAACAGTGACTTCACACATCCAACATAAAAAAATGTCCCTCTTGTATAGGCATCATTGTAAGGAACACTTTGTCATAGGAATTTGGCACAACTGTATTGCTCTTTAAAGTCAATGACGTTGTCATGTCCTCGGATTTGTGCCTATGTTCATTCACTTTTGCAACTTTCAGAGTGTATATGTGGGTGGAGCCTTTTATATTACTTCTGTAGGCAGTCATCTTCAGCAATGTTTATAAGTGTGGCATAAGTGGCAGATTATTTGCACATGTCCTGTTATGGCGACTTTGAAGCATGTCTGTACATTTTTTTTTCTAGTTGGCCTCAGCCATACTTATTGAATAAATGTTTCTTTTATTACCAGTAGTACCAGTAGTTTTTCAATATTTGCATACTATGTGGTGTTCCATCCTATCAGCAGTCTGCTAAAGGTTTGCACCAAAAAGCAAAAACAGTGGGGTCATACAACATTTTCAATGAGAGGAGAAACAAGAAACCATCAAAACACATCAAAAGCGAAGTAATGAAGAAAGAAATAAAGGACTGCCACTGATGAAAAAGGAGGGAATCGGAAGATGATAAGAAGACACTTGGTTGACATTTGTCGCTTGTTTGCTACATCTATGAGTTCCAACAACACAGTCATGCAGACACATTGTCAGTGGGTGGTCCTTTTACTTAAAAATCTGCTCCAATACAAATATGGAAAACCCAACAAGAGTAGTGTGAGGCTACAACTGCCTGGTTTTCATGTAAGTCCACTGCGGTCACAGAAACACTTTTGGCGTTACCCCCAAAAGGGAAACATTGATGCTCTGACAAAAAAATGTCTGAGCTATTTGTTTTGTAAACTTTTTTCATGTTGTCAATGGCAGAAAATAAATGTCCCATATGACTGCAATACTTGGTGGATGAGCTACTTTTGGTTGTAGTTTTTGAAAGACTAATGTTTATACTATGTATCCATTTGTCTGGTGATAAAGGCAGTCTGTAGAAGGATGCCCATGCCAAGAGGGAATTCAAGGCACCAGCTCATTTCTCTTTGTAGACACATGCATTTATCAGATTCGAATGTATGCCTCACACACCCACATGGTAGAATGCTGTGAGCATATGTGTTTGATTCTATGTGTTTCTGAATGGAAGACTTGGAAAAGCGTTGATGAACATGAACAGATTTTGGGAAAAAGCAAACAAAGGTTTACATCACATAAAACATACTGTCATTATTTTTAATGCTAAAAGAGTAGTAATGATCGGTAATGGGCAAGCTACTTCAAAACTGTAATGCATTATTTATTACTGTATGTTTCACACTATAAGGCGCACCGGATTATAAGGCACACCATCAATGTACAAGGCGCACAGGATTATAAGGCGCACACAGAGTTGAAACTACTGTACTGGCTGGGGTCGCATTATGCATTTGCTAGATAGAGTTGCGTGATGCAGCCACTATATGGTGTTTCACTAAAGGGAATGTATTAAAAAAATCAGCAAAGTCATCAAACTTCATTTAAAGAATATTAACTTTATTCATACAATATAAGTATTGTATGGATATTATACTGAGGAATATTTGTTGTTAAAAAAAAAAACTCAGATAAAACAGAATGCGTTATTGGTAATTGCTATTCAACTACTAAACAGGAGGCGCAGAGCGCAGAATAGATCCAGATCAACCCATGCACTTGTGAACGCGTGGCGCCACAATCCTTTTGATTTTCCCCAGGGCATGCATTATATATTTTTGACCTGCTATTCAGATATGGAGCAGCAAAAAGTTACGAATAAACAAAAGTCAGGGAAATTTAAACGACAAACATGCAACGGTATGAGTGAGGAGACAAGCGCAGGTGAACGCGTGGCGCCACCGTCTTTTTAATTTTTTCCTCAGCACGCATTACATATTTTTGACCTGCTATTCTAATATGGAGCAGCAAGAAGTTACGAGTAAACTAAAATCAGGGAAATTTAAACGACAAACATGAAACGGTATGAGTGAAGAGTCAAGCGCAGGTGAACGCACGGTGCCACCATCTTTTTAATTTTTCCTTGGCATACATTACATATTTTTGACCTGCTATTCCGATACGGAGCAGCAAGAAGTTAGAAAGAAACGAAAGTTAGGAAAATTTAAATGACAAACATGGCACGGTATGAGCCCCCATCTTTTTCATTTTCCCTGGGCATGCATTCCGTATTTTTGACCTGCTATTCCGATATGGAGTAGCAAGAAGTTATGAATAAACGAAAGACAGGGAAACTGAAAAGACAAGCTTGAGTGTGGTGCCACACACTCTGAGTCCTCAAAAAAAAAAAAAAAAAAAATCGGGTTGGCCCTGCAAATCAAGTTAATTAACCTGGCTGGGCCGAGTCGGGCTTTAATACCCTCGGGCCAGGTCGGTTCGAACAGGATTTTTTTAGGCATAAACTATAGTTTTTGCAGTCAGCACACGATATGATCCATATTTAAGGCGCACCGGATTATAAGGCACACAGTCAGCTTTTAAAAATAATTAAGTCTTTTTGAGTTATAGTGTAGTATAGTATCGAAATTACGGTACTCATTACCGTTTCTAAGTAATTGTTTACATTACAATATGACTGTATTTGAAATGTAATGCAATACACATTACTTTTATATTACCCTCACCAACATAACCGGAAATATGGATTTGCCATTCTAAATGTAGCTCATTACACATCCAGTGGATGGTTGGCTTAAGCCTAAAAACAGCACAAATCATTTCATCTGTATTGTATTGTAAACCTTTAAAGACACAACAAGATACATAATCTTTTTTTTTTTGTATTTGAATCCCTTTATTGCTTAGCTTCACAGCATAGTGAGGCATTGGTGTGCTTCAGGAAAAACAGTTATTGCATTCCACAATTTTAATGTGAATATTCAATTTCAAGGTCAGTCGGCTAGGTTAGAGACAGACGTTTCAAAAACAGATAGTTTCAGTGGGGCTAACGTTAGCAGCTAGCCTAGATCATCTTTATTGTGTTTAATGTACTGCTTGACATGAGTTTTTGTATGCTTCATCTTGATACACATTGACCACAACTATTTATACACTATTATTAATAGCAATTGTACAGTAAAAAGTAGCGTTAACTTACCTTGTCATTATTGTTAGTTCTAAAAGGGTCTTGCTGACAAGGTTTCCAAATGCTGGTGAATCCATAGAGGAAGGCAGCAGCACATCTTCTATGACGAGATACACTCTGCCACTAGTCTCCTAACCTCTTGAGGCGGAAGATGTATCCCTTAGCAACACTAACTTTGCCTGCTTTCTTTTATCCCCACTCTCAATTATCCGCGTGCTTTCTTTTTGCTAACTTCACAATACTATGGCACCGCTCTCAATGGTCTGTCAACTTACTGATGCTATTTGGCAAAACGAACAGCTTCAGCCCTGTCATCATTCTGAAGATAGTTACACTTTAGTCTATTCAACATTATCATTCAACGTACTAATGAAAAAAAGTTACAATTTCTAATCTGCAAATGTCTCTTTTTTTTTTATTTTAGTGTTTTTAGCCTCCAAGATGTTTTCTTCCAAAATTGGTCTTCATTTTATCTCCATCCATCCTCCCAGCAAGACTATTTAGCTTCTTGATCCAGGCCGATGAGCAGTGCTAGATTTTTACATGTGTGTTCTGCATATCAAGTTCAAAAGGGGTAAAAGTTCAAGTTTTTTTTTTTTTTCAACATTTACCCCAGAAGTAGTGTCAAATTGAGCCAAAGATTCTCCATTATCTGTTGTACATACGGAGGACATAAATGTTGGATTATTTTTCTGCCATGGCATGCAAAAGGGGGTTAAATGACAAGCTTTCCTTGACATGCAACATTTTGAGCATGTTTCACACAATGCAATAAATTAACTTTTACCATAAGAAGACATCAGAAGATCAGGAGCCCGAACAGCAAGAGATTGCAACAGCCCTCGGTATGCTTGCTCGTGTGTGTGTGTGTGTGTGTGTGTGTGTGTGTGTGTGTGCAAGCGCACGTGTATCAACTTTATCTATTTATTTATTTAACATCAGAGAGTGTATGCCACATCAAGGCAGCCGGGCCTAAACCTGTGACAAGAGCACAGTTGGTTGAGCACACAAAGCTGCCGAGCTGTCAGTTTGATGTCTGAATTACAGAGCGTGCACATCTGCAATAGTCAACCTGCAGTTAATCTCAGCATCTGTACATGCAATCTCTCCACAGTTGACTGAATAGAAAGACATAATGCTTGTAAAGTCCCTGGTGCTAATATAAAATATTCTGGAACATTTATTTCAAACCAAGAATTTTGCATGCGCTATGCTGTGACTTTGTTATCCTCCATCATATTAATATCATCATTCAGATTGGCACAATAAAAGAAGAATTGGAGTGTGCTGATGCCAGTGACGTTAAAGGGACAGTGTGTAAGATTTATTAAAAAGGAATCAGTTAAATGATTGTAAATTACAAAAACTTGCAAATGAATGTGTTCTTAAACACCAACAGTCTGTTTTAAAAATCCTCATCGGTCTAGTAATCTTGAAATGATATTACATGGGGGTGGCACTTCTCCGGAGGCAGCCATATTTGTTATAGCTATGGACAATGATAAATGCAGCACCTGAAGCACCCCCTGCTGTCTGTAATGAAAAACGGCCTAAATCTTACATACTATTCCTTTAAGAGAGAGAGAATCTTTCTGACTGGACAGAATGTGGCAAGTGCGAGCTGCGGCATGTGGCTCTTTCATCCTCATGTTTCGGCTCTGCCTGGCTAGCAAAAAATAAATAATGCTTGATTCAGACCAACTACGCATGGCGAAAGAAGTGCCGCATTTAAATTGCATTCAATGCAGTTTGCGCAATTGGGCAATAGGGCAACACCTAGAATGTGTTTGGAGTGACGGGACACAAAACGCACTGTGAGACAGCCAATCAGCGTTGGACGTAAAACCGGAAACAGAAATATAGTGCAAGCTTTCAGATTAAAAGTGTAGACAACACATTAGTAAACACTGTGGACTAAAACACCTGAGGAATTCTTAAACCATTAAAAATCTCACATTTATGCCCTTGCGCATGAACATGGATGAACTCAAATGCTGATTCACTCTGTGAGTTATGAAAACAATGTGGTAGTAACTATGGTTAACACAAACAGTGCTAAAAGCTGCATGACAAAAAGTAAACCGAAAGAAATACAGCATGGCCTTCCAGATTAAAAGCATACGTGTCAAAATAAGACATACAGCTAAGTAAACACTGAAGTGCTTGAAGAATTCTGAACAGAATAAATCTCATCCTAATACCTGTGTGTGAACAAGGACGGACTCAGGCATTGGTTCATTCTGCTTACTTCTTTTATTGCGCTAAAAACATTGGTTAACAATAGCTGCTGTAGGTGACTCTTCTGGCTCCCAAAGTATTTGTGGCCCCCAATGTTTTTTCCGTGGAAACCATGTCAGAAAGGCTCTTTGAGTGTTAAAGGTTGCCTACTCCTGATGTAGAGGGTGAATCGAGGCGGAGAGAGAACACATCCTTGAGAGGCCCCGGTGCTAATGGTGCATGTTGATTTTGTTGTTTGTTGTTGTTTGTGTTGACGATGCAGCTTCACTTGTGTCCTGCTGGTCAGGAAGCTGTGTATGCACTGGCAGATGGCAGGAGACATAAGAGAAAAGCTTGAGAAGAGAACAATATACACCAAAAGTAACTGTGATGTGAACCAGCTCATTAAAAGCTAAAAGACTGCAGCATTGTCACACTTAACAATGAGTGGACTCTCGGTCGAATGTGATCATCAGAATCCATCTGGACGTCCAACTAAGCATGTTGGGTTATGTTAAGAACTTTTGTTTTGCGTTGTTTTTGCATTGTTTTGCCTTATGTTTGTAGTTTTATATCATACTTGATTGCCCTCTGATGCTTAAAAAATTGTTGCAATTAAATAAATACATAAATGACTAACGTGTTGATATAAAAGCCAACCAGTTAGTTATAAATGTCATTATTTTTTTTCCCCATTGACTTTTTGAGTTGAGTTTGAGAAGGGCATCAATAGTGGTATAACAGTTACAACCTTGAGTACCAAAAAGTACACACATATTACCGCTAAGAGTTTTTATGATCATTTTAAAGTACTTACTGTCAATGGAGTACAGAAAATGTCATCAATAACTCAATGTTGTTATTTGAAGTGGGCTTTTTGTTGTATGTGTTTGAGTGAATTGAGAGCTCATCTAATCAAGAGTCTTTTCAGGTAGTGTGATAGTGCTCTTCTGTCCACTGGTTAGCTGTAGCTGTTCAAAATTCATCATTTGCGGTGCCATACGTACTGAACATCAACCACTCTGCTCAGGATGTCAAACAATCTATTGCCCCTACACAAAGTTAATGGTCATTACAGCTGGCGTTAACACAATATTTTATTTGATGCAGAACATCATGGAATTCATTAAAAGAAAGTAACTGACATAGAAAAAATGTCGCAAATTGTTCACTGGAATTTAAAGCCGCACTCATTGTATAGAAGTGAGACTTTCCATTTACAGATAAGTGAATGTGGCCCCGCATACTACAGTGTCTCAGAGAGACCATACTTTGAAAGCATATGCCAAGTGATTAAGAGAGCGAGAATACAAATACAATTCACCTTTGGTTTCAGTGCACAATCGTGCTGAATCTACATAACTTGGGCAAATATGACAACACTATTTAGTTACGCTGTTCTTCCACTGACATAAACAAGGATGTCAGAGAGATGACGACTGACACAAGCGCTGCACAGTACGGACTCCATGGCAAAAATCCAACAGTTTCCACACTTTTTCTAAATGCAAACACAACTCATACCAGTCACATAGAATACAGGACAGCAATCCAGGAACACGGGAATTAACAACCGGCAACAACACAGCGCATGCGGTGGGCTGTTTTCTCAATATAAGAAAGCTGCTCTTTCTGGCAGATCTTTCGAAGGTATATTCAGTTATTTCACAATGACTTTGCTGGTGTTTTCTTTTGTTTTTGGAGGGTGAAATCAAAAGTATAAAATAACTATTTAGTCAAACCAATTCCCCTTCTATTATAAACCTTGATCGGCTGCGCAGATGACAAAAACTGACATCCAAAACATGGTTTGAAGTGAGCTGATTATTTGCATCGGGTGTGTCAGGGAAAGAAACCTATGAAAAATGCAGGACCGGATTTGGACACCTTCGGTATAACTTTTACACATTGTCCCTTTAAGACAGACACGTCCAATGATCTAAACTCATGGGCGATTACTGCTCATGTATGAAAAAGATTACATTTCCTCAAAATGCACAGATTAAAAATTAAAATGATTAACTATTTCATCATTTTACTTAAAGGGACACTGTGTAAGATTTAGACCGTTTTTCATTACGGACAGCAGGAGGTGCTGCATTTACCATTGTCTGTAGCTACAACAAGCATGGCAACCTCCGGAGAAGTGCCACCCCCTATGTAATACAATTTACTGATAACCAGACCTATAATTATATTTAAAACATACTGTTGGTCATTAAAAACACATTTATTTGCAAGTTTTTGAAATTTAAAATCATTAAATGTATTCCTTTTTAATGGAAAACGGTTTAAATCTTTAAGAGAGACATCATCATAAATTCTTGTTTCATTTGTTTCCTTTTAGGATCAGCTTTTGATTTCACTAGCCCCTCTAACCTGGGTCAATGGATAAAATGACCCACATCCATTTTCTACAGTTCCTGACAAAGTATTTTCACATCCATTTTATAGAAAAAGCAAACCTATAACCTGATTTTTAATTCATCAGTCGTTGTTGTTTTTTTAATGGCTCATATGAAACGTAAAGTTCTTCCAAATTATGTGAAAGATACTAAGATTAAATTGCTTCATCATAAAAAGATTTATCATTTCAAGCTCACAGAAAGATCAAATTTTGGCAAGACAAAAGTTTTATCGCCTACAGAGATAAATGTGAAAATTGAGCCAATAATTTAAGTACAAAAATATGTTGCATTACATCAGTGAATTAATTAGTGGTGCTGTGAGAGCCACATTTAAGAATTTGTGTGACTTCCACTGACAAGCTCGGAGAGACCCATTATTTTGGTAGCGAAATGATCCATACAATTTACTGAAGTGTGAACCAGAGTTCATCAAGATTGTTTGCCTTCTCTTCATGTTTCCTGTTTCTTTCTACCGGAGATATGTCAAATAATGTTCATGTCTGGTACCTGGGCTGGCCAGTCCTGGAGCACCTTGTTCTACTTTGACATCGCAGTGCCTTGGAAAAACTTTCATATAGACATGGATGTATACAGTGGAGCACCCACCTGTTGCAAAATGTGACCATGAGTTTATAGATGGAAATGTCAGATATGGCTACTTTATCTTGATGGTTTAGGCAACAATTATTGCGATCTACTCAGCTAATATCTCACACCCATACTGGATATAACCATAGACCATGACTTTTATGCCACCAAAGTGACCGGTTTTCTGGTTAAATTTCAAACCCATGCAGGCTTCAGAAGGTCTCTGATGGCTGTAAAGTAATTCAAGTTTCTTTTGAGAAATCCACCTTTTGACACTTTTTCAGCAGGCATCCTTTTAGCAGGCTGTGGACCTTGGCAAATACCACACATCTTTTAATACACACAAACACACACACCTTTTAATTAGTGCTGGTTTCAGGGCACTGATTCACTCTGCTCCCGTCAGGCCTGAGGTACAGGAGTGTAAAATACAGAACTATTAGACTCAGAAACTCCTTCTTACCCTCTGCCATCAGACTCCTCAACAGCCACTAGTAGCACAAAATGACTTAATAATATCATAGCATCACTTTCATTCATCTCTCATACAACTGTAACTATACCAACACCATGCACCTCATTTCAGATTTTGTGCACGATTCATGCTGTCCCTTCTTTTACACACCACTTGTAAATAGCTGTACCTAACCAAATATGCACACATTCACATTACTTGAATCGACCACGGTCATGTGCACATTATTGTAGGTATCTTGCACATTACTGTAGGTATCTGTTCACAACCTACCCACTTATGGTTCATACCCTTGCTTTGTTTCTTGTGTGGTTTTTATACAGTTTTTTTTTTTTTTAAACCAAAACTCAGTCCTTATTTTTATGACATCGGTGTGCAGCAAGTAAGAATGTCGTTGTACCGAGAAACTTGGTTCTACACTACACATGACAATCAACACTTTGACTTTGATTCAACAATGGTGCCCATGTTGAAACAGAACTCCACAAACTGTTGACACAGCCAGGTACTTGAGATGGCCAGGCCTGGTATTGCTCTGCTACATTGGAAAGGGTCCTCCCATGCAAGTGTCTTGTGAGGTCTGTTGGACCTAGGGTGAAAATCACTTCCATTGTCTTAAAATCTCTTTCTTATTCTTAGTATTTGATGTTGAGATGCATTCAAGGTGTCAACCACCTTAGCAGTTGATCTGGTTTTCAGCATCTGATGATAAACGATTTGATCGATTTGAAGTTGAATGAATGAATGAATATACGGACTGACAAAAGACTAAAAAAAAAACCCAAAAGACTAACTCTCGAGCACACGCACACACCCACGCACAACACACACACGCAAACACATACATACACTTTAACAATGACAAGTGCATGTTTACATACTGTCAATGGATGATTGTTTTTCCTTTATCTGATTTTTCACGAGCCGGGAATTGTCCCCGGAATGCTTGTAGAGAGAATATTCGTTCATATGACGTGACCTGGAAATAGAGGAGTCTCCTTTGGCCTTCAACGATTGTTGTTGGAATGTTAACTTAAAAGGACAGAGTAGGAGAACAATTACCTTAGGACAAGATGCATCTGATAAGAAAACAAGGAGAGATGAAATCTAAACAGTGAATTTGCCCGATAGATATAAACATTATGATACTCTGTGTGTGTCTCTGTGATGAATATTCAACATAAGCATTATTGTTCTCAACTCTCGAAAGCGTGTGCTTGTAAAGACTCATTTTTCGGTTTAGTCAAACCGAGCAATGAATTGCTGTGAGACTCGTAAATTTATGAAAACACCACTTGGAGAAAAACTGTTTTCTGTTTGTTCTTTCAGTAGGTATACACAGTGGCTTTGTGAAAATCGGTCTACAAAAAAAAGGCATGCATATCTTCTAAATAAGAATAAAATTATTATGTGTTTTTTAAACTACACTTTTGAATAGCACAGACAATAGCATTGCTAAGTAACAAATACAATGTGACCGTGCCTGCAATGCATCACAATGTGACAAATCAATATGCATGGTATTTCTTTTTTATTCACATGAACATTTTGATGAGGTATAGAAGCAGAGCAACCCCTCATAAAACTAGGGATAACATTAACAAGAGCACAACAAATCTTACATACAGTGGTGACCTCAAAATAATATCAAGATACAACACAAAACAAATATAAAGTGCGCATAAACATTTTAAATCACCATTAACACCAAATTAACGGGAACCCTGAGCTTGTTTCTCTGCAACAAGCCGGGCCCACTAAGGAGTGATGAGAGGCAATGACACCCAAAGTGTGTTGCTTATATCCAGTTGACCCTGTTGTTAAGTTTTGAACTACAGAAACACCCACTTCACACAGAAAATGGCAGCAAGGTTTTGAGTGCTGTGGTGGCAATCTCAGGGTATTCTGCCATGACTTTAATCCAGAACACTGGCCAAACTGTTGTCTCAAACATACTTTTAAGGCTGCTGTCATTTGCAATCTGCAGCAGCTGATCATCAACTTGTACCAATTCACCTGGTTTGTTGACAAATTGGTTGTGGATCCATTCCTCGCCAGCTTGCAAATCCTTTTTGGCTGGAAAGTAGCGCTCAAACTCTTTAACATTAACTATTTCAAGTAGGAGTCCTGGTAAGACAGTTATTTTTCTTCAAAGTTGTAGGCTCTTCTTCTGTCTCTTCACCCGGCCTTATCCACTGGGTAGTTCATTTGTTTGCCTTGAGTTGATGAGAGCAGAAAGAGACACCTTTTTAGGAGGTTTAATTTGTACGTTTTTATTTGACATTTCCGATGATGCAGGAATCATTTACAAATCCACAGGAGTAATCATATATATATATATATATATATATATATATATATATACATATATATATATATATATATATATATATATATATATATATATATATATATATATATAATATAAAATTAAAGTTTATATATGTAATTAAAGTTTGGGGTCATGTGAAGTGTTTACTGTGTGAAATTATTGCTAAAGTGCTAATGACATGCTAACAAAGCTAACATCATGTTACATCTGTGTTTTTATGTGAATGTGAAGAATGTTAACAGGGGCTAATTTCAATTTTATGTTTGTTAGTTCTACAGTGTAAATTGTTGGTGAAAAGTATTAACTGTTAATGAAATGAGTAAAGATGAAAATGGAAGACCAAAGTACAATGCAAAAAAACTATTTTCTCGTTTGTGGGCAAGCCTGCATATTAATAATTTATAAAAATGGATTACAAACCGTTATAAGTGCTGACAAATAGGACATAACGGGTTGTGATAACATATTACATTACTGTACAGTGTCTCGTATGCCAAGAATGTTGCCTTTCATATATTGCATTTTCTCTCGTTACTAGAGACAATATTTTTCCGCCAAGTCATTTTGTAAGCTGAATTTTTCATAAAGAGTCGTTCATAAGTAAAGTTACCACTGTACTTTAAAATGATTGGCATTATTCAAATGTCCAGAAACTTTGTTTGCAAACTGCATAACATGTATGTGCAAGTAGATAGGGAGGTGATATAAATCCTACGGGTTATACTAAATATAACAATTGTGCTGCTTCCGGGAAGCTGGAACTTTAACAGTTATTTTTTTTTCGTAGATGCTTTTCGCAGATGCTTTGTACTGTCAATATTGTGGACTGAGTCAGTTCACCTGCTTTACTGTACATAGTCTTCTTAATTAATGTACAGCTAGTACAAAGAGATTCCACATTACAGATGGAATGACCATCTCAGTGATGTCAAGGATGGACAAAAACCCACTTTCCCTCATGTTTAGTTCGCCAAACGGAAATCCATTGGTTGCAATGGACTACCCACCGCTGATAATGATAATGTGGGGTTTAGGCGATCTCGAATATTTCATACATAACGCAAAATGAAGGAAGACAATAGACTCCAGATTATTTTTGCTCGCGACAGAAATGTGTAGTTACAGTCTCCTACCGCTCTGACCACACATCCTGTTGAGCACTCTTTTAATCATTAGAGTTGCCCTAGTTAGTACACGTCGCCTCCCTAAAGGTTTTGGGGAAAGCACACATGACAACGACACCGGGAGTCAACACGTGATAGTGTTGCATGCATGTGTTCTATTCTTAGTTATTAGTCCATACAGTGTCTTCTATATTCTTCTCCAAGAATAGAAAAGCCATGCACAGATCACAAGGTGACAATGTCTTCTTTTTGAGGTCACTGCTTCCACAGACCACATTTCATGATTCAAACAAGGCTATACTGCTGCATAAATGTTTTACAGTGCAGTAAGAGTAAATATGCAAAACATTAATTCTAACAGATAAGCATACAGAGGTTGATATTCACTAAAACACTCTTAGTATACTGCTAAATAGTCTGTAAACTGTACTGCTTGAAAAAAAAATCTACAGGCTGTCATACAGTACTAGGCTGTCATACAGTACTAATGATACTTTTTCGCCTGATTATTTTGACAAACATTTTAGATTGTTAATAATGCATTTAATCTCTTTTACTTGTTACATTAGTTTGTGTATTAAAGTGTCTTGCGGCGAGTGTAGAGGAACATACCAATACAGCTGCATACAGTGAAAATATGCTTCCATTGTGATATAACCTTATAACTTTTGCCTCACTTCCTTTAGTTGCATTTATGAGACATTTCTTTCAAAGCAGCTTTCCTCTTTAGTCCTTAAATCCACCTTGACTTTATTTTGAAGAACACGTTCAACAAAGTGAATGTATTTTGAGCCATCTAAAGCAAATTCATTTTACAAGCTTCCCCCCTTCCCCACCGATGCTTTTAAGATTTTGTTCCCCCACCCCTTTTTCTTATTGTCAAGCGCCTTTTTTTGTCTTTCCTTTCTTTCAACAGTGAATGCTGACATTGCCAAGTTCTCATTGGAGGCACTGTGAAGAAGTTATAGCGCTCTATGGGAGCTCTAAGTGAGTTCATGAAAGTACAACTACAAAGAGAACTTTTATTAAGCTATAACTTTCATTATTTGTTAAGAAAGGCAGCTGTGACAAACGTTTTGTTTGCATAATATACCCTTTGATGAGCAACCACAATGGTGCATGCAGTACACGTAAATAGCAAGTTGAAGTGTCATTTTTAATAGATTATAGTTTTTCCCCTGTCACTGACCAAACGCTAATACCTAATGTAGTTAGATTTAATACATGTTAAGTGGAAATGAGAGTTGGGCTTTTAATAATCTATGCCGTGTGGGCACAAAACACAGCAAACTTGTGCGAAAGGAAAAAGTTGCCATCCATTTTGAATTTTGAATATGGTTTTGTTGCTTACTAAAGTAATCATCTTCTGTTCATTTGGACTATATCTATTTTCTTCATACATTGAGTAATTCAGAAATGAACTGTTTCCATCTTTGAGTAGAGACATGAACTAAAGCAGGTTCAAATCTTCTGTATGAGTTTGAACAACAGGCAGTGTTAGCACAGCTGTCCTAGCACTCATAGGCAAAGGGAGTGGTACACAGGTGTCACACTCATAACAGACTTCATGCATGATTATCAGCTCATGTTTAGCCTACCGGCTGTGCGCGTCTGTCATTATCAGACTTAATCTTGCCTAGCTCTTTGCACTTCAAAGAAAACACTTGCTCTGAATTCGATTTATCTCATGCAATAAAAATATAATGATTAAGAACAGAAAATTACTTTATAATGAGCACAGGATTGCTTGGAAACATATCATTAAGGAAATAGATGAAGAAAGAAATTTGCCATGATTAGTGAGCGCAATCGGCAGAGAAACAATAGCAATATCGTGATTACCAAGCAGTCCACACAATTACTGCCCCCATGAGGACGAGAGGTCTGATTGTGATGGCATGATTATGACTTCAGGGTGTATTCATGTCCCTTCACAGTCATGCAGGAACTGTCTGTAACGTTTATTGTTGCTGCTTCTGACTCTGAGTACCTCTAGAGGGAGATTAAACAAAGGTTTGTCAAATGAGGAGAGCCCACAGAGTAGCCAGTGCTCCACTGTTATCGTTACTTTAGACTTGGTGTTGTTTATGAATGTCTGTCTCGGGGGATGGCTGATGAGGTGTTTTATTTTGAGAAAGGTCATGACAAAGTCATTTCTTGCCAAAGTTTTGGCATGGTTACTCGGCGAGCTACCGTCAATTGAGAAACACTTGAACAAAGTTATTTGATCAAACTATACAGTGAACAGGATAAGCATTGGACTTTTCAACTGTATTTCTTTGCGATTTTCAATTGAGCAGGACCAGCTCCGCTTTCTGCTACAATTCAGAGAGATATAGGATGTGGATCAAATATATTATCATATTTAACTAGCAAATTTTAATATCCTTTGATTTTCTCAAATATTGACAGTGTTATGGTATGATGGAAAACTGGTTGGCACGTCCGCCTCACGCGGTTCGACTCTCGCTCCGACATTCCCATGTGGAGTTTGGATGTTCTTCTCGTGTTTGCACGAGATTCCTCCAGTTACTCTGAATTCCTCATACATTCCCCAAAAATTGCATGGTAGGCATATTTGACTTTCCAAAATTGGCGTTTAGTGTGATTTTGAGTATGAATGGTCATTCGTTTCTGCGTGCCGTGTGATTGGCAGTTCATGGTGTACCCCGCCTGCTTCCCAAAGATTGCTGGAATTGGCACCAACAATCTTTCAACCTATGTGAGGACAAGCAGTTCAGAAAATCGATTAATTTATGGTTTGGTTTCCCTAATGTGCAAAAATGTATCTTACAGTTTGGTGCAAATGACATGAAAATGTCAAAAAGTAGACGTATCAATAATAATTCAATGTGCCTTAATGTATAAAAACTCTGGTGTTATATTTGATATGTATTTATGGGTGTACTAAAAATATATTGATATATAGTTCTCCCTGGGGGAATTTCTGTCGCAACTTGGGCTTTTTGATGTTTTTGATGCGTGATCTCAAAGGAAAAAGCATACGAAAAAAATAACACTAGGAGGCTAAAATATTGCATGGATTGTCAAAACATGACTACTTTCAATATGCCAAGCTGCCATCCCTTCTTAATGCTTTCAAATGGGAGGCCAAGACGTGCACCCTATAGGTGTCAAACTTAGCCCATGTTGGGCTCATTTAATGCCATTCAAAACTGGAACTGTTGGGACATATTGAAAACACAATGTTTTATCATGCATTTCCCCCCTGCTCTTGCTTTAATCTTTTCAACAGCAACTTATGAGTAGGGCGCAATAGAATTTTTTGTGTTGACACCCCAAAACCACGAGTAGCACTAGTGGCCAACTTATAACAACAGTCTTTCAAAAACTTTGATGATTGGCTTTGCCTCCAATCCAATAAGCTTTAGAAGTCAAATGCTCTAATTATGACACTAATATAAATATTCCTTTTTTTTTTTCAAAATATAAAAAAATAAACTTTTGCTGTTATCACATTTTTTACGAGGTGAACAGAGTAAGAATTTCAATATGTGGTTTTGTGCTATACATGTGACAATATTCTCTGCAATACAATATATGGAATACAATGTATTTTTAGGGGTTGAAAGTAAGTTTATATTTATTTTTGGCGATGTTATGGCCCTTTTCAAAGTCAGCCCGAATTGGGTGATAATAAGGCCAGGCTATTCGTGAAAAATTCCCGGACACTCAGGGTTTAGAGTCGACAGGGACATTTTTCGCCACACAATTGTCTTTCTGAGTTGCCTCAAATCCATTTTTGCACATCTTTGAAACTGAAAGTGCTTTTCTACAGCAGCAAAATACGTGTCATAGAATTTGTTGGTCAGGTATATTTGACCTCATCATAACCACAAATGCTCAGTTGTTTAACGTTCTCAGGCGAGTTAGGCAGTTATCGCTTTTTCCTCCCCTCCTTCACAGATATGAGTGCAAGGAGTTGAATGGAGACGTTCTCAAGGTAGCTACAAAGACAACCGGGGATAGACACTGATGACATTTGGTCAACACAGATAAATCCCTGCTTGTGCTGTAGCAAAAAAATGTGCACTGTGTCGACATACTTCTTGATCTAATATTAATGTGTGTCAGTGAGTGCAGCTGTTCCTCTGTAAAAGGCCACAACTTCAAGCCACTTATTCCCCAGTCAGCTTAGACAAATGGAAATTTCAACCACCGAGGTAACAAGGCAGTTGACAGGGTTATATGAGGTCTATTTTCATTTTGGCATTTCTGATGTTAAACACCAGTGTAATCAACAAGCTGCCTGGTTTTCTGTCTATGTTGCTTGCTGACTTGCTTCCTCCCTCCCTCACTTCCTTTGCTCGTTCTGTGTCTCTGCTAGAATTCATTTAACACATCCATATTGGATTTCCTAATGTGTGGCCCAACAAGTGGCTTGTACAACTTGCATCTGGGCTGCCTTTCTTACAGACAAGCCCAATTTGTGTTTGTGTCCAGGGCACCTGCCTGTGGGAAGGAAGAAAAGTGTGTTTCCCTCCAGAATGTGTCCTTGGTATTGTGTTACGTAGAGAGGTTCAATTTGTGGCACAGGGATGAAATTGATTTCTGAGACTATGGCCTTCAGATGCAACACAAAAATGTACATAGAAATCTCAGCTGTAAACACTGCAATGAGGAAGTACAGCAATGGATTTAGCAAATCCGACCAATGGTGGTGCCACAGACCAATTTGGCATTGATATCACACACATCAACGTGATTGTGCACATGTCATAGTGGCGGAGAAATTGCCGTATAACATATGTATGTACTGTATGTGCGTGTGTGCGCTGTTCTTGTGAGAACCGATTTGACGTTTCTACCGACAAAGTGTGGACATTTTGGGGAAGTGAAAGCATTAAGGCCAGTCCTCACTTGTTCAGACCTCTTTTTGAGGCTCAAGACTTACTTTTAGAGTGTAGGTTTGAACTAAGTTAGGGTTGAGTTTGGGCAAAGAGTTAGACAATCATTTGTGATTGTAAGGGTTCGGGTCTAAGAAATGCATTATGTCAATGAATGTCCTCACAAGTATGACTGTACAAATGCGTGTGTGTACATGTTTTTTTTTTGTTTTTTTTTTTGCTACATGGCTGATCTTATATTCTGGGTTTTGCCTGTCTTTGTGGGTACCATTGGTCCTATTGGGGCCATATTGGGGGACCCCACAAGGCCTGGATTTTAAAGTTAAGGTTTGAATTGAATCTTGGTTGAGGTTACAGTAAGGTTTAGGGTTAGTCAATGAGTTGTGATGGTTAAGATTAGAGATAAGGACTAGCAATTTTATTATGTCAAGTGTATGTGTGTGTGTGATTACACAACAATACTCGAGTTGCATAAAATGTCATTTATCCACCTAGAAATGAAAATAAAACATTAATACAGGCTGGACTGGTGCTTTTGTCGATATGATCAAAAGATAGATAAACAAGCCAGTGTATGTTTTTTGAGTCCTTTGACAAGCATGTGTTCATTTTCACCCATTTATTTTTTGTCACGTCCCATCACTGTTTCTTTATCTGCACTAATCACTTGGAATCAGAGTTTTTGCAGAATTTGTATTTAGTATTCAAATGTTTCTTTTTTTTTGTTTTTTTGTTTCATTGCCTGACTGTCAAACTGTCAGGAATTCAATGACTGCAATAATGACACTTCAGTGCTCATAAATGTACAAAAAGGAAACCCAGCAGTAGAAAACATCCCCAGATTCATTTTGACCGTTTCTACTGTGGATTAGACTGGGAATACGTCAATAATGACAGATTACATCCAGCTGTAGCTAAACGGATTATAGTTAAATGCTGCTTTTCCTTTCTCCTCAGATATTCTCCTTCTTTCCTCCAAATTCCGTTGCCTCACTTCTCTCGTATTGGAGGCACCTCCTCTTCACTCTTTTTACTCTGCAGTCAGACATTGACTTCAATATACTTCATTATTCAGTGTAAGTAAGTAAAAACTGTAGTTAAAACTGTAGTAGAACTACAATACTAGGACAACCAAGACAGTGGTGAATTTCATTACTCTTCTGTAACTACTGCATGTGGTCATTGTAATCCTGCATGTAAAAGAAACAAAAAAAAATACATGGTTCTGTTCATAAAAAAAGAATGAATTTGTAGAATACATGACATTTATGTGAAAAGAGGTCAAAGTGTAAATAGAATAATATACAATAGAATAGAATGCCTTTAATGTCATTGTACACAGGTACAAAACAAAATTTAGAGTGCAGCTTGGATTGCAGCATATTAATAATATGAACAAGATATAGAATAGATAACATTCATCCACAGTATCAATATTTTTATTATGCGCAAAAGAAGGTAAATCTAATAGATGCAGACATCCAAAATGTTTTGAATTACATTTGCAAAGTCTATCTATTGTGGGTACTCTGGGCTGTCATTTTGTGCATAGACACATCAGCCAGAGGAGGCAACCCTCCTGTCCACCAGGGTGAAGTCCAATGAACAGGTGCTGAGCAGGGTGGCAACAAGCATGCCCACACCTGCTCTGCACCTCTCACTTCAGGCAACTACAGAGTGATAGAGAGTCCAACCCCACTCTAGAGGACTATTACGAGAGCCCAAGCTGTGTGTGGACGCATGTCTGACAACATAAGGGGTCTTATGATGAGCTGTGCTTAATTTGTCCCTCACCTACGACCTGTTTTTCATTGGCCAGGGGCATAATTCCCCAGAAAACGTGGCTATATCAGGCGACATTTAGTCGATTTAAGATTGGTGTACTTTATCTAGGCTTAAAGCTTTGGAAGAATAGTGTGTATCTAGCCCTAAAGTTTTCAAAAGATAAACTTTTTTTTTTGTTAGGGCACGTACCTCTATGTAGGCCAAATGTCAAATAAAAGTGAAACATCAACAACATATCCCCTATTTCTTTTTCTTGTTTAAAAAAAGAAGAGAAAAAGATTAAATTACAAGATGTATTCAAATTAAAACAAGTTTTCAATAATAGCTCAAATAATTCACAAAGGGAAAACAAGACAGACAAATTTATTACATAAACAAATCAATATTACAATTAATACATGTTGCATTTTCTCTGTCCGTTAACACAGGGAGTATATGCAAACTCCACACAATTCCTGAACCAATTTTTTAACCTTGACACTAAGAATTCTAAGGCCGTCCTTTGCTTGCCGTAACTATAATATAACACAATGGAAAGAATCACAAAGCACTGTATTGTGCTTTGCATTTTTATCATGTGGTGAGGCAAAAATGTCAATTTACATTATAAATACGTGAAATTCATAGCACTTTTAACTGATTTTACTGTGAAGTTGGATGATTTGTCCATTATTGTGATTGATTTAAAATTAATGTACTCTCTGTAATGTATAGAAAACAATTATGTTAAAACAAAACAGTTAAACAGAACAGATTGTGATGGAATTTCTTCTGAGAATAACCTTCTGAGCACATGGTAAGTATACACAAATCAAAACAAAAACAATCTCCTGCATCGTTTTTTTAACTATAAGCGAAGGTAAAAATATGTTAATTGCATTCAAGAGTGAAATACACATATCTACACAGGCATATGCACAAACTCACAGACACATAACTCTCATTCATACACAGCTGCATCTGCAGAGTGAGCACAGTGTCAACTCTCAGTTAATGACGGATAATAAAAAATATGCTAATGAGCCAGCAGGAGGCAGAGACTGAATTGCACCATCAGATGTGGGCAGAGGTTTAAAGAACCCTATTTTGACAACTTAATTACTTCTTGCTGGGATATTACTTTGAGTTACTGATTGACCCCATTAAAATCCAGACAGAAAGCCAGCAAAAACACCAAAGTGTAGCAAGGAGTGAGCAGATTGTTTCGAACAGCTTTTGTAGTTGGTGTAGGGAGAGGGCGACGATTCTGCAGAAATTAAATGAAGAGAAATGACATTAAAGAGAATGTGACACAAAGACAGAATGACAGGCACTGTGAAAAGAGACAGAAAATGACAGTAAGGAAACAATACTTGAGTCTGTATCTGGAACATACTGCCTTTGCCATTAATTGGGGATGCCCTTTCTCTTCTTGCTTTTACCCTTGCCTGCTCCCAACTCCCCTTCAACTCATCTCCTTGTTGCGCTTCTGCTCTTTCTCTTCATGGTGTGTCTACGCCTGCTTATCTCTCCTTTGATTTCTCTTTTCACGTTCTACTCCCCACATTGCCGTACATATGTAAATCCATCAGCGGTTTATGTGGGGTGGGGGTGGGGGGGGGGGCTTGACAGAAACAGTGTTTTAGGATTTTTTGTTGGATTGCAATATTCATAATAACTGTCCCAATTAGAATTCAGCTTACTTGTGTCACCAGGCTGTATGTAATCTGCCTGCTCCCGGAGGCGCTAGGGCATTCACTTCAACAGTTGCAGGCTTCTGTGCAATGTGAGTGGCCCTTATAATTTAATAGAAGTAATAGCAAATTGAGTCATAAGATCTCCATCTAGAGGCCTCACGTTGAACGTGACGTGAGTGGATGCTCACTGTAGGAAGGCGGTGCAATGCTCAAAAAGCATTGGTGTTGGCTTTGGCTAGCAGCGTAGCGTAGCTATTAGCTAACCTGTCTCGACTTGGCCATATCTCTGACTGGGCTAGCATGGGCGTGAGCTAACCATGGCAAAAAGTTCTGCTGGGAATACCTTTTGTTTGCAAAAGATCAATTTGGTGTTTGGAACTACACTGGATTTGCAAACTTCAATTGTTTAACCAAGGCAGCAACGAGACACCAAAGCACGACTGGACTTGCGCTAAGGTGCTTTTAAAAACTTATGGGGACACCCGAGTGGATATGCACTATTGTACATCTCAGTTTGAAGGTAAAAAGAGCTCCTCAACGCGCTACGGTGCTTTTAAAAAACTTTTGGGAACACCCGAGTGGATACACTGTACTTCTGTGTGTCAAGAGAAAGAGAGCATGAAGAGGTCAAGAAAAATCGGGAAATATTGAAAAGACTGATCGATTGTGACCAACGTTTTTTTTTTTTTTGGTAAGTGCAAGCCTTTTCTTCATTTATTGTTTTTTTTTTAATATCCGTCCATCCATTTTCTATTGCCGCTTATCCCCAAAGGGGTAGCAGGCTTGCTGGCACCTATCTCAGCTGGCTTCGGGCAGTAGGCGAGGGACATCCTGAACTGGTTGCCAGCCAATCGCAGGGCACACAGAGACGAACGACCAATCACGCGCCTAAGGACAATTTAGTATGTCCAATTCACCTGCCATTTTTAATATGTGTGTGTTATTTATTTTAATTCATATTTAATTAATAGTAAAGAATTAAAATCTTCTTATATTAAACTGTGATATTTAATTTCATAAAACTTTGTAGATATTTACTTTAAATTATTATGAAGTTTTAAATTATTTACAAGTTTTTAATGGCTGATGCGGATTTATTGACATTGAAAAGCTCCAGAAAATCGCCCAGTAATGCGTACGTGTGCGCATGAGGGGTATTTATTCGAGAGTCTGTCATCACAGAAGCGTAAATGTCAATGGTCACAAATACACAAAGTATATGATCAAATTAAGGTTGTATATAGCACATAGGGATTTTTAGTTACTTCAAGTGATTAGTCGATTGACTTAAGATCAATGGTAAGATGACTCTCTTGGACTGCCAGTCGTGTCCGATGTTCAGATAAATGTGAAAGTTCCAGTTCAGACCATGTTTCCTGCTGCTATTTTATACCTGAACCAATATCAAGGCATAATTTGGAAGAATGAGCAGCAGCTTCTTAAAACCCATTAACAGGATCGCAAAGATAAGCATTAAGATATGAATCAGCAGTCCTTCACAGTAGGAACCGACAGTAATAAATATGGTAAATACTAATCATAAATTGGATATTGGGACATATTTTAAATTCAGACATTTCAGACATGACTTGCATATATATTTCTGGGTGGATATCATTCACAATTTACAGCATTATTCAACTGATTTAATGTCAATACTGCTTAACATTGTGACTGTTTGAAATGAGCATTCTTATGAAGGCCTCGCTGTTCCTAAACTTTTGAGGGAGATAATATCCAAAACTATTGCCAAATTCATGTTATCATGATTTTGCCTTTTTCCCATAGTTATCTGTTTTGCAGTCGTGTTGCAACAGAGAACAAATCATTATTTATGTAATGTTAGTTCATTATTACACTTAAAGGTGGGCCGTTAAAAGTCAACACACATTTACGCTCACAAATCAATTTAGCCACATACAGTAGAATACATTATGGTGGCAGGGCGATGGTAAAATAAAAGCCACATGCAGATCATACTTAATATGCAGCTTTCTGCATAAGACATAAATCGAATACTCCCATTTGAATTCTTTTTTTTTTCGGCCCGTCACTCTACAGGTACACATACTGTCAAAACAAGCTTTTTTGAGCCCATAATTTGTGGCAGATAACAGCTCGTGGCACAGGCAGGTGGCTATTAGTCCTGATAAATTATGAATCAGCTTTATAACTGTCTAGTACCTCCAGGAAATAAATTACGCTCGGGTTCGTGTACATGGGGTGTGCACACAATTCTGTACATAATGAGTTTTTTTTTGTTTTTTTTAAGTGATTGAAGGTGTATAGGTTTAAGTGTTTGCTGTCTATATTTCTCAGAAAATACAGTACTTGAAAAATGAATCTTGGTGACAAAGAGTGTATGTGTTCGTGTGTGCATATTTGTGGGTTTGTTGGGTGTATTTGTGAAAGTGAACCTGGCAATAACCATAATGTGTCTCTCCTTGTGGGGCCATCCTGATAAAGACAAATGAGGTGACAGCAAAGTGAATTGCATAAAGCACCAGGCAATATTCAGGTTTCCAAATACCCCCACACGCATGCGCGCACGCACACACACACACACACACACACACACACACACACACACACGCACGCAAAAAACAATAGGTCAGTCTCCTACTGCCAATAGATTATTTTTGACCATTCAGTACCAGTATATTGTGTAAATTTCAAATGAAATGAAATTAAAAAACAGTGACAGTGTTATTTACAGTGTTATTTTGTCATTCAGCAAGCTTGTTTGATGGGCTGCCCTTTGCCACATCACAGCGTGTGGAGCTAACTCATTCAAGAAACCTCAACATCCCCCAAACACGATAAGATTTATTGTCACACATATTGTCGGCCCAACTAGTTTTGGACCCAGTTACCTGCAAAAATAATTTCTTAAAACATCTTATACATTAGGATAATCTTATGAGACAATCTAAGACAGGATTGTCCAAACCACTATCCTGGGCCACTAACATGTTGGAGGACAGAAACATCAAAAATATGCAGGATTGTGGCCTATAGGGGATTGGGTTTGGACACCTCTGGTTTTGAGTTTGTTAGGTTTTAGACATCCTTGGTTTAGAACAGGGAAAACTGTGACATTCCATTTTTTTTTTAAGTGTGTACCTGGCCGAATGGCACATAACTGCCGTCATTTATGATATACAATACACTGTAAAATGTCCATTTTGAGAAAGTAAATAAGGTTTATAACGAGAATTGTATTCTTATAATTTGTATAAAAAGGAAAAATATCATGGAGAAAATATTCTTAAGAAAAGAATGTGTATTTCCATTTAGCATTATTTATTTTGCATTTTCTTATTACTTTTTCTTTGCTCAAAACATTCATATTAAAATATATTAAAATAGCAAAAAGCAAAAATAAAATCTTATAAGAAGGGAAATACTCATAAGCATTGCTTTCAAACATTTACACCAAGACGCCTTTGTTTTCCTAATCTGTAAATTGAGTTCAATTATCTATTATAATAATGTTTACTTAAATCTAGTGCATTGTTTTAATTCATAAAGTCATTAGAAAGCTTTTTAATAACAATTAGGACTGTCATTTTAGAAAAAACATCCCAATTGACGGAATAGAAAATGCAAAAAATGCACACAAAAATCAAAGACATACATACATACATATATATATATATATATATATATATATATATATATATATATATATATATATATATATATATATATATATATATATATATATATATATTTCTTTTTTTTTTCCAAACAGATTTATACAGGTGGGTACCTGCCAACTGAGTGAATGTGGGTTCAATCCCAACACCAGTGTAACCCTGTAGACGTGTCCTAGAGCAAGACGCTGAATACCCAGTGGCTCTAGTTGTTATTTTATCTATAGGTAAAACTTGATGTACCCAGGTACAAAAGTCCTTTGTAAGTGCAAGTACATTCAAAATCACATTTATTTTTAGTTTTGGGGTCTTTACACAGTTAACTGTCATCAGATTTGGGGAATTTGTATGTATCAAAAGCACCATGGTATTGGTGACTACTTAAGATTTGAGTAAAGGTATCAGTTTGAAGGTATCAGGTATCAGACATCCCTAGAATTATTATCTACATTTCTCCATTCATCTGTCATTCAATCTGTTTTTTTCCAATCACAGGGTGAAACCCTTATCAAATAGCATCAAATGATGATATACAGCCCAAAAGCAAGTGTTATCGTTCTCCTAAATTGATATCATCACAAGAGCAAAATTGCAATGGCAAGATAAGACATGGGCATACAAATATGCTTACCAGTTGTCACACACACACACACGCACACACAGATAAATGATTGCTCACTCTATTCAACCATGACCTCTGAAGTGATATCTGTTCCTTCTGCAGGCCACTTTCTCACCACAGATGTCAATCACAGGATCACGTTGTGAGAAGGTTAGTGGCTGTCTGTCATTTCCATCAATCCGCCTGCCCCTAGGCATCAAGCATGTCTACACACATGTGAATCTTCTTGAATGTTTTGAAACCCTGGGAGCACACACACCATTATTTGTTTGTTGTGCCTACAGTGAAAATACATATAATCTGAAAGGTGTACTTTTAAAAATTAGAACAGACTACTAGAATGATTTGGGATGCTTAAACCCTCAATGATCTAAGAGGAAAAATTGTGTGTGTGCATGTGTGTGTGTGTATACACACACACACACACACACACACACACACACACGTAGTGGGCCCGCGTATTACGAGATTACTATTACTCCGCTCCGCAGTTGACCTTGGGCAATCCAAATCTATGTTAAATAGCTAATGCGTTGAGAACCTCAGGTAAAAACATTAAAATTGTACATACATATTAAAAATTGGGACCAAAATAGTATAGTAAGTGCTATATGTATGTAGTATATAAGTGCTACATGTATACAATCAAAAAACATCATAAATAAAAAATATAGAAAGGATTTCTTTACCTTTGAGCGCCGCTTGTTATTCCCAGATTCCCTAGTAAGGGTAGCCTTGTTTTCTTCGTATTTCTAGATTATCTCTACCTTTGTTTCCATACAAATCATCTTCTTACTTCTCTCTTTAACATCACTAGCAATCTTGGGACCCATGTCTAATCCATTCACGTTTTAATTAAGCAGTAAAATGCACTATAAATACGGTTTTGTAACCACTCATCGCAAATTTAAGCGTTACCGTTCCACCATTTTGAAACAAGTGAGGCCGACCAATAGCAGACTATATATATATATATATATATATATATATATATATATATATATATATATATATATATATATATATATATATATATATACAGTATATATTTATTTATTTATTTATTTACACAAACACAATGGATAAATATGTAGAAGATGATTGCACAGAGTGGCAATCTTTTCATGAATAGCCCATATGCAGTTACATACAAAGCATGCTCTCAACTTAAAGCTGGCAGTCAGCATGAAAATCAATTTTACAATCAAAATACTTCTTTGCAATATTGTACTTTGACAACTCATTGTTACGTAGGTCTGCAAATTTGCACAGCCAGTGTCAGATACACATCCTCAAACATTTAGGGTGCAAACAGACTTCGCAAAGCCTTAATTAATTTTTTTATGGATATTTCATATTTTGATTAGGGTTTTTGTAAGGCCTTTTAAAGCATATTGCAAAGTTGGGAAACACATATATATTAATAAATGAAAGCACTCTGTCATTGCTTTTTTTGCATTATAAATGAAAGAACTCTGTCATTGTTTTTTTTTTTTTTTTGCATTATGAATGACATCACATTAGGTTACAGGATACGGTTTTGATGAGTTATGCATGAAAGATCCTCTTTCAACCTTCTTGACACAAAGTTAATTTCCTAAAGAAATTGATATTTGCCTTTTTGCTTTGTTTCAAAACAATAATAGATATTTATATTGAATGTACCTTTCGTTTCTTTGTTGTTGTTGCTTTTGCATAAACTCAGTTTCCATATTTGCCAGTACATAAAAAAATTGTATGCTGTTGTAAAGTTTGTTTTCCATAAACCAATACATTAAGCAGTTGATTGTTTGTTTGTAATTTGGTAAAACAATTTAGATTCCCCTGATTAGGAGCGGCCCTGATTGTGGCGCCACAATTCCCGTATCAACAAGAGGATTGGAACTTTCTCAGCTTGTCAACTTTCTTGCGTCTCTTGTCTGTTCTACAACCCGGCATAGCCCCACTTGCTTGGTCCGACATCTCAGGGGTCCGGTCCAAGAAAAACGACCATCGTCTGGTCTTTGGCAAGGCCTGCGCTACATCCGCTCTATCACTTGTTGACTTGTTATCAGGTATGAATCTTCCCAGGGCCTCTCTGTATTCTTTTGCCAAAGTTGAGGCCCTGTCAATTGGCTTCCATTTCCTTGACAGGGTGAAATGAGAAATTGCAGGAGGTATGTCACTTGTGTGCACATTGTCCCATGAGAGCCACTCCCAACTCTGAATTGGCCGGGAAAAATCCTGAGCCCATGCAGCTGGACTGGGCCACTTTAAGCTAGGAGGAACGGGAGCACTGTGCACCACCCACATCTGCCTGTATTGTGGGGTAAGAGGACACTAGCCATCCATTATCTGCTGCTTCGTCCAAGGTCGGGTCGCAGGGGCAGCAGCTTCTGCAGGAAAGAGCATACTTTCCTCTCCCCGGGCACTTCGTCCAGCTCCTCCCCAGGTGTTCCCTGAGCAGCAGAGAGACATAGTCTCTCCAGCGTGTCCTGGATCATCCCTGGGGGCTCCTCCCTAATTGGACACACGCCTTCTCCAGAGAGGCATCACGGAGGCGTCCTGACCAGATGCCCAAGCCACCTCAGCTGGCTCCTCTCGACCCGGAGGAGCAATGGATCTAGTCCGAGTCCCTCTCGGATGACTGAGTTTCTAACTTTATCTCTAAGGAAGACCCCGGACATCCTGCCAAGGAAACTCATTTTGGTCGTTTGTATCCAGAAGATTGTTCTTTCGGTAATGACCCACTGCTCGTGACCAGAGGTGAGGGCAGGAACGTAGATCGATTGATAAATAGAGAGTTTCAGTTGTACAGGTATTCCTATATAGAAGTCAGTTCTGTATAAGAGTGTCTTTTTGATGTCGTATTGGTCTTAAGCTGAAGAAATTTTAAAATCACCTTTTTATCTCATGAGGGAAAATATGAATGTTTTGAACAAAAAAATCTTAAAAGGATATAGCTAAATTTAATATCTTGAAAATGAGCATCATTTTTATTAATTTTAAGATTATTTTTGCCACACAAGATATTTTTCCTTTTCAGATAAAAAAAAATATATATTTCTTCTTATAAGCCTGATTTATTGATGTTGACTTTGTTCAGTGTGACTTTTAGATTTGGTCTAAGGATAAGGACTTTCACTCAGAAACTGCATGTTTGAGAATTTTCATGTGGATTGCTTACAATTTGATGGGTGGGAAATAAAAAGTCCTTCAAATGTGAAATGATCCTCATATCAAATGAGTGGAAATTAATAACAAATGTTCTGACGACCATATCCCTGAACAGAAGCCGCATAGGGAGCAATAAAGAGATCTTGCTGAAAGAAACGATAACTAGGGTTTTTGAAAAATAAATATCAGGTTTACATCCCCTTCCTTTTTCAGTGTTTATTCACTCCTGTCATGTTTTGTTTACTTTTCCACTTAAAACGTATAAAGAATGTATGTGGAATTTGATGTCTATGCAACATGAGTTACCATCCATCCATCCACTCTCACACACACACATACTCCATAGCAGTTCGCATATCACAAATGTAATCATTCATTTCCTCCGAGATTGGTGATGTATCCTGATACTGCATATGTCAAATTACTTTTGGAAGTTTAATGTTGAACAGTGAAAATTCTAATAAGTTACATATTACATTATACTGACATTAGTAATGAGAAACATCTACACTGAAGAAAAAGAATATGGTGTGTTGATAAACGATAAAAACATCTGGATCCAGACTTTTTTGTTTATTAGATGTATATTCTACTTGAATGTTTAACTGGATTCCAGGACTTTTATTTTGTGCAAACACTTGTCAGGAAAAAAAAAAAAAAAAGAATGCCATTGGTCCCAAAGTTCAGAAGGGATTTGTTTATTGAACCAAATTCTAAGTCAATCCCGGCACAGTTGTTAGATCTAGGCGTTATTTGGCCCCTTACTCAAATGTATTATTTTGCCCTTATTACTCTTTTATCAAACAGACAAAAACAAATAATAATGCAACTCTCACGGCATGACTACCACACCCTTTTCATGACGTCTTTCTAAATCCATTCAGCGCGAAACAAGAACAAGGAATAAAGCTAACATAACCCAGGAGTATGCTATGTGCACAATCGTGATTTACAATGTCTAGAATCTCAAAATTTGATGTAAACAGTACTTTACAACAATAAATGTAAGACGTTAGTAGCAGAAGAAAAATGCTGTCTTTATGAAGCAGGAATGGTCAGTAAAATTTCATTGCACCTAAGCTCATTTCTATATAAAGAAGTTAATGTGTACATACAGCGATGACCTCTACATCGGATTCACTTTTCAGAATTCCTGCAGCTTTCTTTAGTAATCGTATGGCAAATCCACTCTTGTATTAATAAAGGTTCACCATGCAGTCCTCCGTAAAATAACAATGATCACAAACACCTGCTGGTTGTCTGGCTTTGGGCTCCCAGACACACATTTTCACCACTTTGTCATGTTCTACAGTAAAACTTCGGAACTAATAAATACAAATGTTGTTTACTTGGTAGACTTGGTGCAAAATCTTTTCAATTCCACGATGAAAATGAAAGTTAGGGGCTCTTCACTGAATGCTAGCTGTACTACTCGCACAGTCGGTGCAGGAGCCTGTACAAGGGTGTTCCTTCTCACCGTGACGTTACATAGTGATATGTGAGATCAGAAGTCCCCTATTGTTTGCTTGGCTGAAGCTGGTGCTGAGAGCACATAACAAACAAGGAATTCTCCAAAATGGATTAAGGAAGGAAAATAATACTTTGGGGTGTTTAGGGTGTGAAATTACACATTGAAACATGGTTAAAAGCTCCAAAATGTCCAAGACAGGAACATTTTAACTGACAGAGGACTTTTTTACATTTACAATGTCCCCTTTTGTGTAATGTGAGCCTCCATTGAGGAGGACTATGCTTTTATACCAGCTTGCACGGTGCGGTACTTCCTCCTGCAATACTGGCAAGAAAAGGCTGGACTGAGAGACATAAAGACAAGGTGGATAGAGGACGGGGTCTACCATATTAGACATTATCCAAGGTGTTGGCTGGGCAAAGATACTCCAGAGATTGTTCAGCACATCACAGCAGAGTGTAAGATGCTGGTGGGCAAAGCATACACGGAGCAGCATAATCATTTAGCGGAAATAGTGCACCGGAACATCTGTACCAAATATGGAAATATAGCAATCCCGAGTGATAGCAACAGCAACATGAAAAGCTGGAGTAGTACCAAAGGCTGAAGGAAGAACTAGAGAAAATGTGGAGGATAAAGACAAGTGGTACAAGTAGTGATCGGGGCGCTGGGAGTCGTTACATGTAAGCAGGGTGGCGCGCTCTGGCAGATACAAAGAACAGCATTTGACATCTCCGTGCATGCAGTAAACTGCAATTATTGGACGCGTGTGTGTCCATCTATATCTATATTGTTATACCCCAGCCTAAGGGATCCTGGAACAAAGCATTTCTGTGTATGCGACCCCAGGTGGTCTTCTCACCACCAGAAAAGGCCAGTGACAACAGGAAGACAAATTTAAATAAAAACGGCAGTTTCTATTTCCTTCAGAGGGAAACAGGTGCCAACATAGCAAACAAAAATATTCTAACAATTATCCCTCCCTTCCTAATCAAGATAAAAAAAGAAAACAAATGAATATTCAATAATCTCTGAGGTGGACTGTCTGGGCCAGCAATGCCTTCTCTGCTGGCCTAATATAACCTGACATTATCATAACTATAATAAACTATAATAATTATAATAGCTAAAATAAAAGTTAATTTCATTTTAAATGTATTTTCACTTTTCACTACAGACTTATTCTCCATATTCTGTTCTTTTCGTGTCATATTATATCCATATGGTTAAACTCCTCCTGCAATGCAGTAGTGTCAGTGTAGAGTGTTTAGCAAATTAGAATTCAGCTATCATGTGTCGCCAGGCGACCCGGAGACGTTGGGCATTTGCTTGAACAGCATGTAGGCTTCTGTGCGGTGTGCTATGACATACAGTATTGTGTATGCCATACGTAATATTAGACAGCTGTTAGACGGCTGCAATAGACAATCGACCCATAAAAACGCCTTCAAAAACCCTCACTTACAACGTGTCGTAACTGGACTGCAGGAAGGTGGTGCTATATTGATCCACAATGTTTAACAGTGGAAGTAGATAAATAAAGTTATTTTTAAAATAAGAAAAAAAACAAATTGTTCAACCAGCTAACGTTAGCATTAGCATACATTGAAGCCAGACCCGCAGACACTTTTTATTTTTTAAAGCCACAATGACTGAAGAAGATCGAAACAGAAATTGGACAGACGCGACTTTCAGCATTGGTGTTCATGTCAATACAAAGGGATTTATTATTGGAAATGAAACACAAAGACAAACTCTACAAGCAAGTCATGAAAGTCTTTCTGAGGAAACAAAAGATGAATGGATTTTGTATTGAAATAACTTCGGGACAGCGTTTTGGGTGAGTTGATATGTTTGCGATAGGGTCATCTCCAAAACTGGACAGGTCAATGAAACTCTGACCTATTTTGACACAGTTGTCCCATTGATGTAGTGTTTCAGGAAGCAGTGTCGTGATGCTCAAAACCAATTCATGTGCATGCTTTGTGACACTGACTCATTTCAAAACAATTGCTTCAGACTGATTCAGTGGATCAGAAAGCTTTGATTTCTCCATCATTACTCCTACTTGCTGTTTCGCTATTTACAATATGTACAAATTCAAAATTGTCTGAGCATTACAATTTCTTTGGACACTACTATCACAGGGTGTCTGAAAATCTGGAATTTCCAATGAGGGGACACCACCTGCATTCATTTACTCATTTGAAAAAGCACAGACTCAGACAAACCAAGGAAAAAGAAAACATAGCAGAACACATACACAGAAGACAACACTATATATATATATATATATATATATATATATATATATATATATATATATATATATATATATATATATATATATATACATATATATATATATATATACATACATACATATATATATATATATATATATATATATATATACGGTATATATATATATATATATATATATATATATATATATATATATATATATATATATATATATATATATATATATATATATATATATATATATATTTTTTTTTTTTTTTGTCTTCTGTGTATGTGTTCTGATATGTATGGACCCCGTTAATGCCTAGAAATTCTGTCCAGAAAGATAATGAAAAGAATGAGTGACAAAGGGCATCCTTGGTGGAGTCCAACCCTCAGGACCTTAATTAAAAAAGGCCTTAGGAAGAAAATTGACAAAAGGTGGCAATTAAAAATACACAATCATTTAGTAATCACATCAAGACTGATATCACAACGGGATGTCCGTTTTCAATTAAAAAAAAAAACAAATATATATATATATATATATATATATATATATATATATATATATATATATATATATATATATATATATATATATATATATATATATATTAAGGAAATAATACTGTGAGAGCAGGGTGTGGAAAAAGCCATTATAATTATACAGTGACTGCCAGATGGAAAAAAAGTTCTGTTAAAGCTTAGGTTATGCTAGCATTTTTATGTAAGAGAAAATACATGCTAACTTCAAAGCACATTTTGTATAAGACACTTTAATTTGTTTTGCAATTTATTGTTTTTGATTTGTTTACATGGTAAGTTGTCACATTATCAATAAAAAAGAAATCCCAATGCACTTTCCGAAAAAAAAAAAAAAAAAAGTTTTGTTCTTGTTTGTTTTCCAAAAAACAGTGAACTATGACTTAGGCAATTATGCTGTGCGGCCAATGATATGAACATTATTGATGCATCTGATTCATGTGTGTGTGAAAATAAATTTCCAGGAAAGTCTTGTTTGTGAATGTCATAACTCCTCCCACTCATTACAGCAGGATATATCTATATCTACATGTGGCATTTACCTCTGACCTCTGCTCCATAGAAGGCACAATTACTGAAAGGCCAGGTTCCTTAACGAATGTCCATCATGTGCTGGTTTCTCTCCTACTTGCTATAAGACTATTTTTCCCCATCGTTCAGCCCGTGTTATGCAAATGTTAACGAAAAATAAATCAACAAAATGTAAAATGTAGTTTAATTGGGGAGCATTTTAATTGCATGACGTCTGATGTTTGATGAACAGATGCAACAAACAAGTCTAAAAGATAGTGAGCTCAATTGGAAGCCTGATTGGGAACAGACACATTCCTCATGATACCTTACTTTCGCAATTGCTTCTCCATCCATTCTCCCCATCCGTCATGGTAATAGAATGTACTTCTAGAAAAGGTGGGATGAAAAGAAAAAAGAAAATTAAAAAAAAGCATGTTCTCTTGGACAAGACATTGGAAGCAGAGTCTCAGCCTCAAACAACTTTTCAAAAGATGGGGTCAGTTATCATGGAGAGAGGTTGGATAAGAAAATAAGAAGTAGATCAAGGTAGGTGAAAGGTCAAAGGGAGCTGAATAGAATTAGAGAGTAAACCGAAAGTCCATGTCTGAAAATAAACCCTTTTATAGTGGAAGGACTCACCACATGTTAGGCGGTGAGTTTTGGACTTGGGCCGAAAAAAAAAAAAAAAAGTGGTAGAACTATGGCTGAATTCACACTGCAGAGCACATTTCTCAACTGTTACTAAAAAAAACTTCACAGAAATTCACAGTAGATTGTTAGTAGACTCCCTCCCAATTTCCACTTTTACCTTAATATTCTTAATCACTTTTTAAATACATTGTGTCTTGACTGTGTTTGATGTTTTGTTTACATAACCATGTCAACCCCACCATAAAGAGAATAAAAGTTAAAAAAATAAATACATTAAAAAAGGAGAACGTTTTAAAATGCATTTCGAGTTATTATGTACTGTAATAAGGATGTAAATAATGCAATGTTTTGAACATTCCTCAACGTCCTCATTCTTGTGACGTTTACCCCCTACTGATGACATATCATGTGAAAAATCAGTGTACGACATGGTATCAGCACGGATTCCCACTTTTTGATTATTTCGTCCGAGAAACAGTAAATCAAATACGAGGAATGAATTATAAAACCTGAAAATGAAAATGTCATACTGTCCCATACAGCAGGCAGCACAATATTTGTAGTGCTAAGCCGACACTGAAGAAGACAAGAAGCAAATCATTTCCTTTTCATCTATAATATTTTGAACAGATAAACACAGTTGCTGTACTGGAGGATTGTCCAAGGGTGGTGATTTACAAAAAAAAAAAAAAAAAATTGCAGCTAAGCCACACTGGACTATCAGGCACAGGAAGTTAATTGTTTCTTATGCATGTTCTGTTTGTTAAAACAAATGCTCCCACAGGTACAACATCAATGAAACAAATAATAATAATAATAATAATAATAATAATAATAATAATAATAATAATAATTAATAATAAATAATAACAATAACAATACATATAATTTGAACAGCTTCAATTGAGATTCAATTTTATAATTACAGGGTGCCGGAAAAGAAAGACATAATGCCATTTTAAGGGGTTACTCCAGACTTCTTTAATCTATTTGAAAGTATTTCCAAGCACTTGTTTCTGTTATTATTTTTAGTTTTCTTTGATGGTAAAATGACCTCCTGCATATATATATATATATATATATATATATATATATATATATATATATATATATATATATATATATATATATATAAAACCCCCAGGTTGACTGCGGGTCGCAGGTCAGCGTGCTTCCACTCACCACCGCAAATAAGGCCGCCAGAGGATGCGGACCTATTTCATTTATTGCTTGGTGGAAAAAAACAAAAAACAAAACGTGCATTAGTGAAGACTGCTTGAACATTGGCTGTCAGAGGACAAGGAGGAAGAGAATCATCATGTCAAGCGCCGCAAGAACATACAGTATCGTAACATGCCACTATTGAGCTGCCTAAACCGTTTTCAAAATAAACATAGCAAATTATACATGGGCGTCGATGCAATTGTTATGTTTCATTTGGTCTCCCCCTGTTGGGGCTTTCTCTGGTTGCACCACTGGCTGCACACCTGGCTGCACACCTGGTTGCAATGTGTAATCATCCACTATTTAAGTGTAGCCAGGTGATAACGACGACCGGATTATTCTACGGGCCATTCGCTGGATTCTCCGCGCCAATTTCGCGTTCAGAGTTTTTTAGGTCTTATTTGTAATTTCCTTCTTTATCCCTCAGTTGCCTTTTTGGATTGGAGTGAGTATGCACTGTCTGTTTTTGTTGATACTTTGTTCCTCAATTTAGTCTGAGTGTTTTCAATTGCTACTTTTAGCCTTTACGTTTCAGACGTCATTCTGTTGGTTCCACCCCTCCTGTCATTTGTTGTACGTGAGATATTTCGCTTTGAGTACCTTTTTTTCAATCCCTCCCAGACCCATATAGTGTTTGATTTTGATTTACTTATGTCTCTGCTCCGTTGTCTAATCACGTGCACCTTTTGTTATTAAATGATCATTTCTTTGCTACTTTGCGTCTTGTCTGTTTGGGTACACTCGCAATTTTTATTTCGGTGTCGTACACCACGGCAATAGCCTTATTAAGTTTTTATTTTGAAGTTTTTCCTCGGAATGCTGGCTGAGTTCCATTTTGCTTCACACATCCAACCTCCAGTACTTGGTAAAGTTTGGTTAATTAGAGTGGCTCTGACAAGCTCTTCAACTTTTGTGGCGCAGTTAACGAACATAATTTTCATATTAAAATTGAGAAGAGTTAAAACAAGATAATACCAACAATTTTCTGTGTTCAAATCTGCTGTTTCTGCTCTACTTCTTTGAGAAAACCTGTGAAGTGAAAGATATCTTTTTGAATCAACGTTACAATGCCCCACTGTATGAGGGCAGTGAAAGCTTGGCGATTAAAAAGCCACAATGAAATACAGACCTGCACATCAAGCATTAGTCAACTTTTAATCAAACCAGGATGCTCCAAAGGAGGAAAAAAAAAAAAACAAACAAACTGCAAATATCTTGCCCCCTTCTCAGAAAACCTTTCTGGAGATCAAGATAAATGGGAGGGAGTCGAGGAAGAGGTGTGAACATATTTAAGTGTGCAAAATGAGTAAATGTAATTTGCTTTTGTTTAACCCCGTGCTTTTGGCTTGCTTGTTTTTGTCGCTTAGTTTCTCAACCCAACATAATTGAGTAAGTGATAAAGAATACTAGTGGTATCCTTATCGTATCATTATTCTGTCTTTGCTCTGTCACACTGTACATACTCTGTCCCTTTTTTCCTCGCTTTTTAGGAATCACTATAATCCATGAACAGCTCTTATTGTCGAACACAAATTTGATTGGTAATATTTTTCAATATTCATTATTATATCACGATAATACATGATTATGTTCAAAATAATAATCACAATTATTTTAGGCAAAATTGAAATCACATAAATTCATCATGTTTGATCAAACATGTCTATTCATTGCCAATTCTTTCAAACAAGCAGTATATGAACAAGGCTTCAAGGCTTGATACTTAAAATAAACTTAAAATGATTAAGACATATTCACTCAGGACATAGGAATAACTTGGCAGCTGACATACTTGAGTGAAATCCAATGAAAAAAATGAAGCCTACTTAGAACCAAGCACAATTTTTACTCCTATGTAAATTTTAATCAGTTAGCAGTCAAAATGTCATTTCAGTCATTTCAAACAGAATTTAGTCCAATTTTTTGCCAGGATTTTTCAAATTGGGTCTCGAATGTCAGCTAGCATGACATATGGAGGGTGAGAAAAGCAGGAGTTTTGTCTCGCAAACAAGTGGAAGAGATTGCCATCTAAAGGCTTTTAAGGTGGAATTAAAAGCTATGATCTCGGGAAGGCGCAGTGTAGCCAACTTCAGCGTTTCCAATCTTTTTTTTTTTTAACAGACTCTTCATCCCTCCCCAGTGTGCATGCTTGCCAGAGTTGCTTACGGTACTTAGGTCACAGTAGTGTTTTTCAGCCGAATCAGGTGTTTGTACCGGCAAACGTCCATGAGCGATAGTTCTTCCGCCATGTTTTCCGCATGGTGAAAAAATTCCGGAAAGGTACACGCTGCAGAATATTTTGCCGCGCAGACGCCGTGCGGTTGACAAAATGATGTGTTTGATGCCTGGAGCCGTGCGGGTCTTGCGGGTGCGTCAAATATAAACCAAGCCTTGCTTGCCGCCCTTCTCGCCGCTGCTGCCGGATTTGCTCGGTTGCTATTTCTTAAGCTTAATGAAGTCTTAACCATATGTTTGCCCCCTGGTGGTAGAATGACAAAGTGGTTGATTAGACATATGTAGCCGGCTTTTTAAATGTTAAGAGCAGCGAGGATCATTGTAATTAATTGTGGCAGCCAATATTGTGATTTTTGTGAAATTTGATTAATTGTGCAGCCCTAATCAGTGTTATAATTTAGATTATTTTTACTGGCTGGCAACCAGTTCAGGGTGTACCTTGCCTATTACCAATCGACAGCTAAGATGGGCTGACCTTGACCATTGTTACGGTAAGTGGTTAAGGCAATAATAACAATGATAAACAATGGTAGCAGTAGTACTAGTGGTTGTAGTCTAAAACAATGGTTCTCAAAGTGGGGGTCAGTGAAATAATTTGGGTTAAATATTAAAAATATTTATTTGTGTTAATTTTATTTTAAAATTGTGAATTATTCATGACTCTTCATTAAGGCAACAAATTCAAACTGTCTAATATTTTAAAATGTAATAATTTTGAAATTTGTCAAATACCCACCCATGTAATATACTGTTTGGGTAAAATTGACCCAATTCATGATGAGGAAGCGTGCAATTTGAAATATTCACTTTGTTACTATTCCCTGTCAAATGATCCGATTAAAATTTCTTTTTGACATTATTGGAGACATTTGACATTTTGCTAGTCCTTTAATTCACATGCATAAAATGACTCCAGATCCGAACCTGAACCTATTACCAAGGCCTTTTACTGTTAGTGAGAGGAGCCGTTTCCATTGGTTGTATGCTTTATTCACTTCCACAACTGCTTTTCTAACTGTACACATCTATGAAAACCAAAAAAAAAAAAAAAAGAAAAAGGAAATACAATAAATAGAAACTTGACCCAAGTGCACAGTTAGACGACATTTTGGAAATGACTTGCACAGGGCAAGAAACTCGGATCCACACTTTCCAATTTGATTTGATATAGCACAAAGACCCCTAAAAATCCTTTTAAATGCCACATTTGCACTATGGTAATTTGACTGCATTTTTCTCCAAATGAATTGTGTCAGCTAATTAAGGTGAGCTTTATTCATTATTTTTGTTTTGAAATGAAAACCTTTTCAGTCTTTGGCAATATTCCCTTTATTCTCACTGTGGTTCTATGCCAATTATATTTCTTAATCATGAAGCGAGGCTTTATTAAAAAGCATACAATTGAAATACATCACTGTGATTGTCAAAACAAAAAGCAAACAAATTATGTGCTTTTTGTCTGACAAGGTCAATGTCGATATACTTTTTTCCCCTCATTAAATGGTATTTGAAAAAGAACAAATAAACACCTTTATTAATGAATATAAGAAGTGCGGCATTTTTTAGCTCAAGACAAGGTCAACAAGAGCAACAGATGTCATAATGAAATTGGTTAAGTATTCACAGTGGTAAAAATAAATAAATAAATATTATTTAGAAGAAGATGAACTTGTAATGAAGATTGGAAAAAGTATACAAATGCTGTAAGAACACATCTATCTGACAGATGTCAAATCACTATGTTACAGTGTTCTCAGTTATTTTAACTCTGGGATTCCACATACTGCGTTGCGGCTCCGCTCCGCTGCAGTGCGCTTCCGCAACATATCTGCACACCCGCAGCCACTGTGTGAATCTCTCTCTGCACATATACAGGGATTATCAACACGGGTGATTCAAAACACAAAAACACTTCAGAAACTTCCGGAAATGAACCAAGCTTCATTTGTGGAAAGTTTGCACGGAACAAATCAATGCTGAATCAGTCGAGTAGCAGAATGGTCTTTAGAAACAATGGTGAATCAGAATTGTCTTTTATGACTTAAATGTGTCATCGCAAATTGTCCTCAGGAAGGAAGTGTTTGTGTATATTTTAGCCAGAAAATGAGAATTTTATCAAAAAGCAATCCGTTTATGTGGCCCATCTATGCTGTGTAGAGACTGTTGTGATTAAGAGCTATATAAATTGACTTTATCTGCAGCAACATACATGCATTAACGTTTTTTTTTTTTTTTTTCATGAAATACTGAACCTATTCAATCATGTAAATAAACATATTCTGAATTCTTCAACAACATGAAGAAGGCCGGAAGAAAAATAGGACAAACAAGTAATAAAGAGATCAAACAACAACAATAAGCAGGCGTTCACTCATAAAATAAATAGAAGACCAATAAACATGCATGCTGGAGCTTGATGATTACAAATAGATGGAATATAGCTTGCTCATGTGTGTTTACGCTTTGGTCAATGTCTATCCTATTCATCAGTGCATATTTTCAGGCTTTATAAATGTCACTGGCTAAATGGGACATGAAAGGGTCTTTTAGGGAGCTTGCCATGGAGCTTTCATGAGTTAGTGCAAACACATCATGCAACAAACTCCAACCTGTATATTAAATTAAAATAGTATTTGAATATGAAGCAGCAGAAAAAAAAGTTATAGGCCTACTTACATAAACTGAGACACAATCATGCACATTGAAGCAAGTTGCTTTTTGGAAGTGTGAGTGGAGGAGGTGCAGCTGTATTCTTCACAATCTCTTTTTAACATGGTTCCTGTTGTTTTTTTTTGTTTGTTTTTTTTTACACAACTTCACTTTTGGTGGTTTGACACTTGGGCTTAAACCATGTGGAAACACCAGTTGACACATCTTAAAACAAAACACTTACCTGTCTGGAGTTAGTTCAAATGTTAACAGAACATGAAGCCACGCTCTATATATATATATATATATATATATATATATATATATATATATATATATATATATATATATATATATATATATATATATATATATATATATATATAGAGAGAGAGAGAGAGAGAGAGAGAGAGAGAGAGAGAGAGAGAGAGAGAGAGAGAGAGAGAGAGAGAGAAAGAGAGAGAGAGAGAGATTTTGAAGTGGTACTTGATTGTTTAGAAAAAGGAAGTTCTTAATGTACAAGGGATCAACCAAATAGATATAAACATGTAGATCCTTCTCTTTTAGTGACTGCCATACTGAGCAAGCCCACCATGGTCTTAAAGCGCTGATTATGAAATAACACGTGACTGTATCATAGCTTCATTTCTGATGTTTGTAAAAATAACAATAATAATGAGTAAATAATTTAGCGGATACATGCATGTTATCAAGAAGCTAAGACCTGCTTTATTGCTAAATACTATATATCTATTGTCTCCACAAGTGACTGGCTAGTGTACTAAGTGTGTACAGTGCGGTAGTGAATATTCAAGACTGTCTTGATGCATGGACGATTTACGTGACAAACACATTGTCCTGGTGCACATGTGAGTAATCCACATAAAGGATTATGTGCACCCCCTAACTAACACTTGAAAACAATACATAGTAAACGTAAATAAGTACCTGGGAATGGACTAATATTTCAGGGACACGCTTTTGTTAACTAATGCTAAGGATGATGAATTGCAGAATGTCAACTCATTTTAACACCATTGATTTTTCTTGCTTAATTACCATGTTTTGCTAAGACAGATCATCTCATATAAATACAGCCGCTCACGTCACTCCATATTCTGATGAACCATGATGAACCGTGATAGCAAGTTGGGCTCTTTAGAGAAAAGCAAGTTCTTTTTACTAAACGTGGCACATGCAGTGGGCACGTTGTCGAACAGAAACACACCAAGTGTTGGCAACTTCAACAGCGAGAGTTCCATCTGGCAAGATTTTTTGCTTTTCATCACCCTGATGTTTTTGCTTTTCATTGATAATGGAAGCATCACTCGGCATTACTGCATCTTTCGGATTATGGTCTGTTCATACTTACTCTAACACTACTGTTGCGTAATCATAAAGCAAACATTTCATCATGTGAATGAGGAACACTTTGCTAATGTCGGTGTTTCCTGTGTCACCGTTTGGTTAATTTCTAATTTCGCAAATAAGTACGTACTACTGGTCTGTCCACAGATTTATGTGTGCTTTTTGCTCAATTGACTAGTTTAAACTTTTCAAATTGCTTCCACTCAGAGGCAATGCAACATTAATGGCCAAACGTACGTGAAATTATGATTTTGGAGATATAAGGATTCCATCTAACACCAGCAAACTATTCTCACCTTTAGGCCCTATCCATCCTGTTCTACCACATACAGTCCTGACTGTTACAGCTCAACGTTGATTCTGCTTTTGTCTTTTTTATACCCACTTATTGTAAGGATTGAAAAGGAAACGTGACATTCAATGTTCCCCGAATTCTTTTCATGGTCTCACAAGTGACACAGCGTGACTTTTGTATAAAATCCATCTGAAAGGAACATAATCAGAATGGTGCTGTGCAGCAAAGTGGGTTATTTGATGGTGAGAGACTGAAAATGAACCAGAGCTATAAGAAATAACTAATTCCACTCTTTCTAAAGGAAAGAAAGGACAAGTAAAGGAGAAGAGACTTAGTAGACCCGATCAGTTCAGTTCCATCTTCTAACTTGAAGCGTACATGGACCAACAGAGTTTGATGCTGATAACAGAATGTTTTAATGGTAGAAATTATATCTAAGTAAGTTAGTTCTTCTCTTGTGCCAATTAAAGATGCGAAGGATAAATATAGGTGAAAAAGGAGTAAGGCTCTGGCTTGTACAGTCTCAGATGAGTAGACTTGAGGAGCATATTACCATTCCTCAATGCCGGTTGTAAAGTAGATAGATAGACATCACAATAGCAAACAAAATTAAGACCCAGTTGAATAGAAATAAGTATTCACAGAACACAAGGTAAGACAAGTCTAGGAACTGAAACAGAGAATGTCTACTGTTGATACTCAAGTGCAGAGTGACTGCTTACTGAATCAATCACAAATGAAAAAAAAAAAAGGTGGATACCCCAAACAGTCAGCATTACATTAACTAGTCACATCATAAATTACCCCAGCTAATGCACTACTTAAATCTTTTACAAACCTAAAACTAGTTTGCCTAAAATTACCTACCTAAAACCTAAAATTAGTGGCTCGGTGTCACAGTGGTTAGCACATCCATCTCACAGTTCAGGGGCCCGAGTTCAAATCCACCTGGCTCCGGCCTTCCTGTATGGAGTTTGTATGTTCTCTCCAAGCCCACGTGCATTCTATCCAGGCACTCTGGCTTCCACCCACACTCCAAAAACATGCATGGCAGGTGTATTGGACATACTAAATTCTCCCTAAGTGTGATTTGGTGCGTGAATCAGTGTGCCCTGGAATTAGTTGGCAACCAATTCAGGCTACCCTGTCTACTACTCGAAGTTAGCTGGGATAGACAGGCCTGCAAAAGCTGCGTAAACCTGCAGCCCTTATGAGGATAAGTGGCTCTAGAAAATGGACGGATATTATGGGCTGCATATGTTAAATGTGATTTCAAAAAAGGGAAAATTTACTGAAAATTTTACAAGGAGATGCAGCAGCTCCTTTGGACAGACTTTTACTACGGGAGCAATAAAGGCATAGCTACTTAAGCATTGATTTTTAGAAAAGAAAATACCATCATGTAACATCAGTAAAATATTCATCTCATTTCAATTAAAATCCCTTGGAACGCTGCTGGTATATTTCAGATCAAGATGGCTTGACGTGTTTCCTTCAGTCCTTGAACGTGCACATGAACAAGCCAGCGTGGATGTCATCAGGTTCGTGGAGAAACAGTCAAGGGCAAGCTTCCACGCTCGGATCTAACAACAGTGAGAGTAAAGAAAGCTTGGGATAATACCCCAAATAAGATGATCAGCAAGTCATTTTTGAAAACCTCCATTTCAAACAAATTGGATAGTTCCGAAGATGACTACCTGTGGAAGAGTAACAAGGATGTTTGAACAATTGAAGAAAACATAGGAGAAGCTATTTGACGTAAAAGACTTTTAGGGCTGTGTAAGTCTTAGGTCTTAAAGTGTGGGTTTTGATCATGTTCCTAAATTCATGTTTGTTTCCCTTGCATCTGCTTTTGCTGTCTTTGTCGTTAGTTTGATCTTGTCCACCCGCCTGTTTTCCTGTGCTTCTTGCGTCATCCAGCTTCTCCTGCCTTTTGTCCCTCTCCAGCTGTTTCGTGTCTTCTCATTAAGTGTGAAGTATATTTAAGTTCCCAGTTTGCATTCAGTTCTTGTCGGGTCATTGCTTTGTCCTTGCTGTTAATGTTACTTCCCTGCTCCCCAGGATCCTCGTCTTCCCCGTGTAGCCCCCACCTTCCTGTGAGTTTATTTCCGTTCTGAATGTTTCTGTTGTTGTGAAGTTCCACCCTAATTTCACTCTGAAGGGACACGCGGAGAAAAGTCTTGAGTCCACTTTTCCAACTTTTGTTTTTCAATTTACAAATTTGTTGGCTTCACGTGGATCATTAGGTTGATACCCTTGTACAGCACAGGAAGCAAATACATTTCAAAAAGTTACCAGAAATAAAAATCAATGAATCCATCATTTTAAATTAAATGAATTCAATTAATCATCAAATCAAAGAATAACTGTCATTCATATGAAATGCCCGCGTCAAACATCAAATTTAAAGATAAATATAACAAATCAGTCGCCTAAAGCAGCCCTTTCTCTTGGTTTTTTAAACAAACATTTAAACCTACCAAACTCAGAATTCAGTATAGTGCTAATTCAATAAAAGAAAGCAGTGCAGGAACTAACTTTACCGAATTAAGCAACATAAAACAAAGAACGTTCACCAACCATTGGTGTCTTCAGGGTAAAACCCCTAGGTGAAGCTTGCGTGAAACTCTTTAGGCGATGTTGCTGCTGCAGATTGAGCCACCTTTCCTGCCCAGGTGCTCTAATGAGCAGCCATTTTGCTGGAGGATTCTGGGAGACGTAGTCTTTATGGTAGTGGCCCCATTTTGAAATCCAGCTCCTCAGTTTTAACTCAACAGTTGTACTTTGTTATTTTTTTTGTTCCTTCCCATCCTGTTCAGTTCTTGATTAAATCATCTTTTTGAGCCTTAACCCTATCAGCCCCAGCAGTTATTGGTTCCACCTTTCCCACACTCCTCACCAATATGCCTCATGACTGTGACAATTTTATTGTTGCATCAAAAGTTTTAGCATTTGCTTCTACGCGCACGCGTACATTGCCTTGCACTCTTCTCATTGCCACCCCCCATAAGCACAAAAGTATGTAATTGGATATACGATGAAGAAATGCGTTTAAAAATACTGTAATTTTCTTTGTTTAATAACGTACACCATGTGTTTAATGTGGACAGCCATGATCTACAGTATGTAACCACTAAAGTCGCGGGTAGACTTATAATCACATTTTTGTCAAATTCACCCAAGTTGAAGTAAAAAAAAGAACAGGGGGGCGACTTATCAACGATTATAAACAAGGTTAACGGTTTCTGCTAGAAAAAAAAAAAATCATTATCATTATCTGCACAGATTAACCAGCATTCTGCTTCTTTGCACCTCTCAGATGAGTCATTGTGTAAATTGTGTTCTCTGAGAAATCTAATTCAGGACACGCCAGTGAGTCTAACATTCATGCACACAGGAACTATAGAATTGGAAAAGGTGTGAGGATTGATATGTGTATCTGTTACTAAATAGTGAAATGCGTGTCAATTGAAAAGTGATGACTGATGACTTGCAAAGCTGTGAAATGCGAACATAGCAGGAATAAATTCAATTTAACAAAAACACATTTTCTGCCTTTTTTCATGTAAACCTTGCAGTGCAAATATGCATGAATCTGATTGAATGATGCTGTCCAAAAAAATATTGAGATTGTGTGTAATATATATATATATATATATATATATATATATATATATATATATATATATATATATATATATGAACAGTTTGGACCACTGCATTGTTGAAATTGCACCAAAACCGTGATAACCTTTTTAAAAAAAAAACAAAAAAGATTTATTAATGAATGTAATTAATGAATTAAGTTTTTAAGTGTCCCAAACTGTCTTTTCTGTACTTAAAATGAAATTGACACTTATGGATCAAACACAAAGCCTACTTTTAGTCATTTTTTTATTAACGTTGTGGTCATACATATGTAATATTTACCAATCATTGCTCATTAAATCCTGCTCCAGTAGAAGATGTGTGCGACATGCAGCTCAACTTAACCGTATGATGTGCTAGCACTCACACAACCTGGCTATGTGGTTATTAAAGTGATGAGACTTGAAGGGTGGTGAAGTGTACTGAAGCATAGTCGTTGTCTCGTGTCCCAGTCACTTCATAAGGTGACAGCTGATTAAAATGTCATGTTGTCAAGACACCCAACAGTCATATTTTAAGGCAGCATCTAGCTAACCTCAACTAATGGTAGATGGGATAATTTTGTATATTTAAGTATTTTTTGCTATTTGATGTGACCTCATTGGCAAACCACACTTAATTTTTAAGTTCCAAAAAAAAACTATTTACGTAAGAATCTGGATTTTCATTTACTACGTTGTAAACGTTGTAATGTGCCCACAAATTAATATTAAAAATAATAAGATAAAGGCCATACTTCGAGGACCACAATCCTGCATGTTTTCGATGCTCCATATCTTATTGGGCATAAATGTACTGAGAAACATTGTTTCCTGCAAAATGACGATGCTATACGATATATTACTATCTTCCAAGTGTAGCAGCTGTCCACATGCTATTTTTGTGGGAAAAGTCATGCTCCTTAAGAATCGAAAGTTAATAAATGTAAAAAAAATAACAGTTTGTCCCCCTGCAAACTAAAATACAATAATGATTCTTTGTCGCTGGTGCCTATCCAGCCAACTGGCTTCGGGCAGTAGGCGGGGGACACACTGGGCTGGTTGCCAGCCAATCGCAGGGCACATAGAGACGAACAACCATTCACGCACGCAATCACACCTGCCATGCATGTTTCTGGAGTGTGGTGGGAAGCATAAGCGCCTGAAGAAAACCCATGTGCAAACCCCACACAGGAATGCACGGCAAGCTGGAACTGAAACCAGAATTTGAACTGAACTGAACAGTGAGGCTAACCAGTCTTCCACCATGCCGCCGCACTAAGCATCGACAATGGTTAAATCAAGGAAACTAGACTCTTGTTTGGCGAAGATGTTCATGAGCTTTACCGGGAAACACCCTTTTGTTATCATCCCAACTTGACGTAGAAGCAAAAATAGGGAGACTTTTCCAACCCCTAAATTTAAAACTCAAGAAGTCTGTTGGAAAAAAGGTCAAAATGACTTCAAAAAACAAGGAATGTTTTTTTCACCTTGACTGAACTTTTGTGGATTATGAACACCTGGCTGGATGAATGAGACTCTCTATCCAGACGTACACACACGCATATCCTAATACACTTTTTATTGGGTGGCGCAGGCCAGGCTGTCAATTGTCTTTATTAATTGAGTGTTTATGGTATTTAAACTCTCATAACAGCATCGAGACCATACCAGCTGCCAAATGAAATGGCATAAACTTGCTCACACTAATAAGTTCTGTATTAACAAACAAGATAACATGATGCAGATTTATTCAGCAGAAACAGTTGACTGTGTCATGCAGTCAAGGTCAGTGGAGTATCACACATGAATACTTAAGTGTGAGATAAAAGACAGAACACTCGTACTTGTAGACCTGTGATTTGATTCTCTATTCAAAGTAAGGCTCAAAGTCACTCATGAAAACTACTGTAAGACCATTTCTTTATACCTTGGTGTATGTTTGTGCGGCTATACTTCATTTTGTCTTTGGAGGACTAAACGGAGTCGGTTTGTTGGAGAGCTTTACTGTAAGTTATGATGAGGCCAATGTTAAAGGCAGGGGTGTCCAAATCCGGTCCTCTAAGGGACGCTATCCTGCATGTTTTTGTTATTTCTTTCCTCCAATTCACCTTATTGAGATAATCAGGATTATTTTCAGGTTTGTTGATGTTGATCATTTGAGTCAAGTTTGCAGGGAGGACAGAAACATCAGAAACATGCAAGATGGCAGCCCTCAAGGAATGGGTTTGGACATCTGTAGCGTAAAGGTTAAGATTTGGTGACGGTTTCTTGAAAATACAAGGTTGCCAAAGAAAAATTCAGTGCGAAGCCTCTCCTTCAATCAGGTTTGTGTGCGTTCCTCAGAGCGTGGCAGAACGGAAACCTTTAGAATCAAGATTGAAGTTGACGATGTCCAGTCATGCTTATCAACCCAAAATCAACTAAAACAATTCTGACTTTTCATAGCTAGGCATTGCAAAAACTTTGTTTATCTTTTTTAAAATGTCGTGAGTTTCTGTGTTGGTTTCATTTTCTACTTATTGTGTAAGAGTCAATAACTGATATTTGCCCCTAAATGACATAAAACTCTTTAGTAACCGAGGAAAATCTTGATAAATGCAACAGCGATATTTGCGTTGAACTCTACACTACACTACACTAAACCTCTGGTCACCGGAATAAAGCGGAAATCTTTTTGTGCAGCCCTTTAGTCAGCGCTCACGTACTTAGGTTGGCTCTCAAGCATTGTGGTCACATGGTTAGAACCACTAATTTGGACTTTACAGGTATGAACTTATGGCCACCCCTATTTCAGCCACTGAGCGAAAACACTCTGGCTACGTCCCTGCTTCTGAGTCTAGACTTCATGTGGTAGGTCAATGTCTTCTGTGGTATCACACATAACAATTTGAATTCCATTTTTTTTAGAAATTTAAGTGTCTTAACTTAAAATAAACTTGGGAAATTCCACTTTGTTGAATGTGTAAAACTGAAATGCAACACTCAATACACGTGTGTTGGAGTTTTTTAAGTCACAGTTTTCTCTTCAAACAATCTAATGATTTCTGCTATTTTTATGTGTTTTTTTCACAACAGCTTTTGAGTTAATGTTACCAAGAATTGCTCTCTACTGAAATATTTATTGAGCAGCTGCATTTATCATTTTGGCGGCAACACATTAGCATTAATTGAAGTTAGACCAGACAGTTTTAGAGGTCAGGACAAAATGACTTAATCAATACTGATGGCCATGCATTTGCCCTTTTTCACATCCGAATCCATAATGGCATTTTGCTACAGGAGGAAAATTCATCATGGGTCGTTCTTATAGCATTTTTTTAGGATTACGGTGCATTATTGCAATGACCCTTAGGGTAAAAACACAGTTAGGGTGTACGCTTCATCCTCTCTCTTGGTCTTGATGGCACATGCTCATGTATTAGTGGGCCTGTGCAGATTCATATGGTCCTTTTTATGAGCTTCATCAGACAGAGGGAGGTCACTGTAAAGGTTACTGAGGTTCGAGATTATAGCCTCATTAAATGTTTTATGAGAAAGGCTGAGCAGTCATGCATATCACCTTCCCAATCCCTTCAATAAGACAGACCAGCGCAGGCTCTCCAGCTAAAGGAGAGTTATAGCCCACACTCCCTGGATACTTCATCACACTCCCTGGATACTTCATCATGAAGCATCATTCCACAATATTGCCAAACTAGTTTTCTTGTCTTCAATCTTGTTTAATCGTGAAGATTAATGCAAAGCATTGTGTGTTATTCATTTGGAATAAAAACTGTACCTCGGCTTCATCTGTTGTATTATTTTAATATCGGTGGTAAAACAGAAGCTACATTTTACAAACATATTTGCACGGTTTCATGTTCATCATTAATCAAGTTTAATGCCATAGTAGTCAGTATCATGGGGTCGCTTGTAAAATGTTTTGAATTGAGTAAAACCACTCAGGGAATATTTTTATGGAGCAGTTCAGGCTGTTACCTGGGATTCAACACATCACAGATTGTTTTTTCCATTAGGCAGATTCACGACCACGATTTTTCTTTTCATTACATATTGAACTTTTGCAATAGCTCCTACGAAGACTTGTACTGAGCCTAAACGCCATCAAAAAATGACAATTGCTGAGAAGTTGATACTTCTCGAAGGGAAAAGTTACACGGCTGTTGCCCGCCATTTGGGAGTGAACGAATCCACCGTTCGCTACATTAAGGACGAGGCGAACATTATCAGACGGCTGCTATCACTTTTGGCAATTCAGCGAAGCCAGTTATGGCTCATAAAAAAACGATCGTCCGTATGGAAGCTCTTTTAGCGGTCTGGATTGCTGACTGCCGACGGAAGAAGAAAGTGATGAAGCTCTTTCTTTTGAAATCTTGCACAGCTGCAGTCATATTAGTAGCGGCCGGGACGTTGAATTAAAGTCTAATCTGCACATGATCAAAGATGATTACAATGGAGAGGTTACACTTGAAATACCATTTTATTATAAAAGAGATCTAGGGTAGAGGTTTCCAACGATCTGGTGAATGTCTCTTTGCTCCTCTGTCTCTGCCAACAACAGCGCGGGGATGTGCGTCATGAGGCACACGCGCTCAGTTTAGAGCAGGGGTGGGCAACTCCATCCCTCGAGGGCCGGTGTCCTGCATGTTTTCCAGTTTTCTCTCCCTAACACACCTGATTTAAACCATTAGCTCATCAACAAGCTCTGCTGGACCTTGAGAATAATCCTAATCATTTGAATCAGGTGTGTTTGAGAGAGAAAACAGGAAAACATGCAGGACACCGGCCCCCGAGGCCTGGAATTGCCCACCCCTGGTTTAGAGGGAACACTGGTTGAGAGCGGTTGCTTTCGGTGCACACTCGTTGTTCCTTCTCTTTGTGAGATCTGGTCCATGGGTGTGTTGTGTTTTGTTGATATGTTGTCATTTGTGCTATTATGTCCAAAATTAGTTTTTTGTTGGTCCAACGTGTGACTGTAGATGAAACGCTAATGTTTATTTTTGTCTTTAGCATCTTATATATAGTGTTGCCTTGTATATATTTTTAGCTTTTCGTTTGTGCCAGGTATTTCCTTTTGGTAATTGTTAGCATTTGCAAATGTTATGTATTGTTAATCATAATCATTTCATTTAACCTTAACTTTTTGTATTGAAAGAAATATCATTTGTAATTCAGTTATATGATTGATTTAATCCATGCAGTTTGTGTACATTTAGTAAAATGTATAATTTTGCAGATGGGACTGACTAGAGCTGTATTTAATGAGCATTTAATGAGAGCTATTACTATTGACACAGCTAAGTTAAAGAAGAGTTACACTCATTTCTGTTCAGTCTGTCTACCTAGCTAGAAGCCATTGTAACATCTAGAAAGGCAAGACCATAGGGTTATTAACCAAATCATATCAATTTGTGTTAATTTTATTTTATATTAAATTGTGAACGTATTCATGACTCTTCAAGAAAGCAATCTATTCAATATAGTTTTAAAAACGTAATCATTTTGAAATTTGTCTAAATGTGTTTTGTGTCGACAATTACTTGCTTACGAGGCGATGAAGCCAGCAAAGCTAAAGCGATATTTTATTTTATAATGCTGTTTTTGACTAAATAATTTGCGGGAACCGTTTTGGAGGAAATTGATCTGGTTTGTGATATGGAGTTGTGCAATACACAATTTTTACTTTCTAAACTTCAGTATAGCTGAAAAGTAACAGAATATGTTGCTGAATAAAAAAGGGCACTTATGTTTGGCTTAAATGATTATATGGGGGTCCTTGGAAAATTTGCTTTCTGAAAGGGGTCCCTGACTCCAATATGTTTGAAAATCCCTATTTTAGAGTAGCTGTAGCTTGTAGGCAAGAAATGGTGGGTGAAAAAGCAAACAAGGGCAAGTTGGAGTAAATGAATTGAAGGAAATCAAGTGCATTAGTGACAGAGTGGCGACAAAGATATAAATGTAAACTTCTTCTCGTTAGACTCAAATGAAATATTTCATGTCTTGCTCTGAGTCCCAGGCTCATTAAAACATATCACCATTGGTGTCATGGGAGGACCCAGCAGAAACATGTCTGTGACCCATTCTGATTCCTGAACGTTAAAAATATTAAGCCAGTTGAAGCAAGGGGATAAAGATAAGAGACGAGCGGTAAGGACCGAAGGGTTGGAGGGGATGTTGAGGCAGACAAGTAGTTGGCAGAGGAAGGAGCGCGCATTTTATGGCCTCGCTTCATCTCTCAGCCTCCGTCGATCCCCACTTTCGTCTCCTCTTGCCTGCCATGGGGGCTAATGTGCCATGAAATATGTACTGAAAGCCAAGCTCAGGTGCTGTCATAAAAAGAATAGGAGACAGTCTGGTTTGCCTGTGTATGTGTGTGTCTGCCTTCGTGTACACACATTTTCCCGTGAAGTGTAGTGTAATGGAGAAAATGCTAATGTGGTGCTTCAGGGAGCATTACAACAATTTTATGCCAGCACATGTGAATGAGGTATTCTGATTATGGTGGTGGAGTACATAACCACATTGCACTGAAATATCTCTGTTTTGGAAACCTGTCACGATATTGGGCAACAGCAGAACCTGAAAACCCATCTGTAAAGCCTTTGCAAAAGGTGTAATCATTAATACTGATTTATTAGATCACTTTTTTTTTAACCGATGTAATGCTTTCATATCATAGCACAGTTCTTTTTTTTTAAATACATACCTAGGCAGCAACATCTTTGACAATTTGATGAATACAACATTTTGAATGATTGGTTGAAAAAGACAGATGACTTGTAATTTGAACAGTACTTCAAATATAGACAACCAGTGCAGGCTGCTTATAAAGCTTATTTATTTTATCGAGATACATTCGTTTTTCATTTCCTTTCCACCCGTAGGCCAGTATTTTTTTTATCTGTAGCTTCCTTTGGCACATGGCTGGGTAAAACATTCTGTTTGTATGTATGTAATGTAATTCAGTGTTTTTCAATTATTTTTTGCAAAATCCCTACGAGGAAAGAAAGAACACCACCCCCATTTCCCACAGTGACTGGAAAAATGTCAGAAGTATACCTAAATGTGTATATCTACATTTTTTTACATTGACAAAGAAAAAGTAATGAATCAACTTTCAACTAATTTTACCTTTTTAGAAAAAACAACGGAAAATAAATAAAAGTGCAGGTACTTAAATCAAAATAAAACAATCTTAAACTAGAAACATTTTTGGCCAACTGAACTGTTTTGATGTTGAAAAAAATATGAAATCAATAAATAATAATAAATGTAAATTGATGTGGAACATCAAGCAAAACATGATCATAATAATGATGCAATAAATGATCATTTAAAAAAATACTTTTAAAATGAAGAAAAGCACAAAACATTGTGCTGATTTTTTTCGAAATCACAATCAATAACGTGATTTAGAAAAACACATTGTTGACAGCAATTTGAAAAGTGTCCTAACTCCCGCACAGACTTTGAGGATGAGAGTGCAAATTGCAGCACCTGGTGACATAGATCTGCAATTACACTTCACACGGCAAAACCAAAGCCTCTTCCCTAAGGGTTATATGCTTTGCATCTTAATATCATAACGTATTGTACAGTTAGGGATGGCTGAACCAGAAAATATTCCAAATGGAGCTCAGGCTGTTTAAGAAGGGATGACATGAATCTGTAGCAGGGGGTCACTAACCTTTTTTTGTCACCAAGAGCTACTTGTTACTGATAATGGCATAAGGGCATTTCTGAGATTTTATCAAATGACCTCAAAGCACACATTATTAATAATCAATGTAATTCATGGATGTGAGGACGCTGAACAAATAAATGTCTCAGAATAATCACCAACAATGTCAAAAACAGATGCGAGCTCGAGATGTTTCTGCAAATCTTTACAATCTAAAATGATAACATCTGCAACATTCTTAGGAAATCACAATGTCCTATGACTGGAGTAGTTTTCGAGTAGAGCTACGAGTTACTCAGGTGGTCGCTGGCCAGGCACCACGTTGGTGACCCCTGCTCCATAGCATGAAACATCTGATTAAAATGATTTTGATCCCGCTAATGAGTCATAAATCATTGACTTTGACCCATGAATAATACAACAAGTTTGAAATTCAGTTGAGAGTTGTAAATAGAATATCGCTTGAGAGAGAATGATTGATTCGGTCCTTTCACCTTGCGGAGCTCGGCATTATGTTGTACGTATATACGCACTGTATTGTCTTTGACAAGAGAAATACTTAAAGCCAGCATTTGGAAGAAGGCTGGCCTCTGAATAGAATTGGAAAAGCTCTCACAGCCTAACTGATGGAATACACTGCGTCTACATCATATCATGTGTAGCTGTGGACATGTTGAACCACTGAATTGAAAATGACAGTATGGGATTGTACGAAAGCTTTAAAATGAGTGCACATCGCTTTGAAAATGTATTCAACTGGTTAAAACACTATTGTTCATCAGCAACTTTTAAAATCTCGCTACAAACACTTGCTTCTAAGAGCTTCCTTTTCACTTCTTAGCCAGCCTGATTTTATCATAGTCTTTCATCTATCTCCTTTCTTACAATAACTTGCCGTCATCCATCTTTGTACTTATCCATCCATCTGCCCATTTATCCATTAATTCCCTATTCCCTTTCTCTTATCTTATTTTCAGATAAGTCTTCTTTTCTTTTAGCCAGACTCAGCCAACTCTGGCAACAAAGAGAAAACTCAAAATCACTATTGATTCTGCTCTCATGAAAAATACATTTTACACATTACGATTCAGTATCAGTCCTCATCCTGTAGCACCACTGCGTCGGCACCTCTCCTAATCTCCTCCCTCTACCATTCCATCCCTCCCCACAGCAGGTGAGAAACATGTTATCAATCTATACATCTGGTAAAACTTCTGTCTTCTGAATGATCTGCAACTTCATCCTCATTTTTTGGGGGTCGGAAAAGCTCCTCTTTTTGGATCATCTCGTACTTTGGTTTTATTTTACCAGGTCAAAATCACCCCATTTCTTCTTATCTGTTATAGTTGTATTAACACAGTAAGCATAAATTGCCTGAAACCTTCAAAATGTTAATTGCTTTGCTTCTGACCAGGTCTGATCAGACTGATCAGATTGTGGACGCATCAAAGTTAATTGAATTAACATAAGACAATAACAGTGTTAGTCCGTCCATCCATCCATTTCCTAGAGCCGCTTATCCTCACAAGGGTTGCAGGCTTGCTGGTGCCTATCCCAGCTGGTTTCGGGCAATAGGCGGGGGACACCTTGAACTGGTTGCCAACCAATTGCAGGGCACACAGAGACAAACAACCATTCACGCACCTAACCACACTTAAAGACAATTTAGTATGTCCAATTTACCAGCCACGCATGCTTTTGGAGTGTGGGAGGAAGCCGGAGTGCACGGAGAGAAGCCATGTGTGCACAGGGAGAAAATGCGTATAAATCCTGGAAACAACAATTAATATAATAATAATTAGATAGCTAAATAATGATATAGCTGTTTTTTTCTTCTTTTGATGTTAAAAATGATACAGGTTTAGTTTTTTTGTCAGTTTGTTGCATTTACCCTGCACAGTGCAGGAAAGCAGCTACATACATCATATTTTGCACTACATGGTATTTTGCACGATCATCCTCATATGCAAAGTTTCTTCCACTCCATAATATGCTCAGAACGTAAGTCTATTCATTTATTATATTAGTGTTACATTCGTACTGGTCTTATCGCGCTATTACTGTTTTCTTTTTTGTTTATTTTTTTAATTGCCTACCTTATTATTTTCTCAATTACGGAATGTAATCTGCTTGGGAAAGTGAACAGAATAAGAATTTCATTGTGTTGTATTACTTACTGTGCACATGACATTAAAACTTGAATATTTATACTTAATTATACTTTTTTTTTAAATAGATAATATTATTTATAGTTAGTGTGTGTGTGTGTGTGTGTTGGGTGGGGGGGTAGTCAAAATATAATTGAGAAGTACTGATCTAACCTTTCTTTTTTATTAGGTTAACATATTTTGCACCATCTGGCTTTGAGGTTTCCCTGTGTACCATTATGCTATTACAATCTAAATGATTGTTCCTTTATCCTTTCATTTTAGCACATGTTATTGTGCTTTTAAATGAGTCAATACTTCCTAAAAGCCCATCGTTCATACGATTCTCAATACAAACTAAACACACACATTTGCCTGGTGCAGAAAAAAAGACCTCAACAGGGATTAACTTTTCAATCTCCACTAAAATATGTTCTTTTCAGAGGCTAACAATATTAGATAGTAACTTAACATTTATATTTCCCCAGTTTGTAAAGATAATCCTGCCTCGATGTGCCAAGGAGAAAAGCCAATTAAAATTGGTTGGAATAGTGCCTTTACACCTTTACGCCTCCCTAATGCTTTCGAAAACACAAATGAAAGTCGTATTTCTTGGTGGAAGGAGCCTACAAGCTTACTGTTTTCATATTAAATGGCTTGTATCTGCTCTAACGTATTTTGCATATGTACTGGCACATTCCCCCAGGAAAATGCACATGCAGTACAAGAAAAATGTAACCGTAATGACACCAGAAGGGTGAACCTCACCTTAAATAATCAGTGTTTCAACTAGGAGTGTAAGATCAACAGATTAATTGTCATTTGTTAGTTGTAGTCATAGTTAAAGAGTTACTGTTTTTTGAATCACGTTAAGTCTAAATATCAATTTCTACCATTATTGCTTTTGAATATTTTATTCATTCTATTTCTATATTATATTTATTTATGGGCTGCTTAGTGCTCAAGTTGTTGGGTGTTAGATAAAAAAAAAATGTCAATCAAACACTGAAGTGAACACTGATTGGCAGCCTTTTTTTTTTTTAACAAAACTCAGTCCTTTTGTGGTTAGGCAGTCAGAGGGAAGATATGAAAAAGTATGTGAGAGTTGACAGTCCAATGAATGCAAAACAGCTCGATATTTCATGTAACATTTTGCCATGTCCTATGTCCACAGGCAGCTTAATGTTGTCGTGAGCAACAGCTCTTCTTGTCTACACCTGATTGGCTAAATATAGTCACATTTTTAGCGTTGCAATGCATTGGTTCATTAGACATAGTAGGCCTCTGTGTTTGCGTGAAAGTTTGACAAGCTTTCTTTCTTTCAAAGTTCTTTTTATTTAATTTACAAGTAATAGTCTTTACAAATGACACAATTTTGAAAATAACGTGCAACAATTACAAGTGCCAACAAAGAAACTCAGATAAAGAAGAAAATGAAACTTTTAAAATTTGAAAGATCCGTGCTCACCGAGGATAATTATTTTCAAAAATGAAGGTAGCTATGCGGCCTTGGCCGACCACCTACTTTAATAGACAGTGATTTAAGGAATCAGATTTTGAAAAAAGGTGCTTTCCCTCCTTGAATGACCAGCAGCCACCAATGAATTACACATTTTACACACTCATGTCAGGTTCATTCTAATCACTGAACCCAGGAAACAGCATCACCGTGAGCACATGTGATCCCATGATTAAAAGATGTAGAAAAAAAAAATATTGGTGAGGAGCAAGAAATATATGAGGGATGAAAAATGAAGTAAAAAAAAAAACACATACACACATAATTAGCAATAGATAGCTTGTAGCAGACACGGATTAGGAGAATCGATAGATTCTGAACAAATAAACAGCCACCCATCCATCTTTTTTATTTAGAAGATATACAGAGCTGGGTCAGTGGGATGCTGGAGTCTATTCCTGCTGACTAAGGGCATGGTACCAAATGGACGAATCACATGATGAATCACAGTTCTGGAACATGCCAAAATATATATATATATATATATATATATATATATATATATATATATATATGTATACAGTCAGCCCCCGGCTTAGAGCACCCTGATTTGCGAACAATCCGCCTTACGAGCGTGGATCAGGGAGATTTTTGTCCTCCGCTTACGAGCAAACCTCTCGTCTTGCGAGCATTCCGACAATTCAGCCATTGAGAATGTAGAAATGTTCTCGCCTAACTGCGTCAACATATTCAGCAGTTGCGTCATCTTTAATCATTAACAGATATTTATGGCGGTAACGTGAACGCTATTGCTCTTAAAATCTCACACTGACTGTCTCACTCACGGTGTCTAAATATATTACCATTTAAGTGTAGTGTTTGTACAGCTAAAGGGAAAAACAGCTGACATGAAATTAAATGTGCCGATTGCAGGACAAAGAATTGTCATTGGTTTAAATGTGTGTTTTTTTTTTAATTAATTGTCAATACATTCCAACCGTTTAAAAAAAAGTGCGAATAATTATCAGTCAGTCAAGGAGACGCCAATATGCTATTGGTCGATTAAGGTCACCCGGTCTCACTCACGGAGATGCTATTGGCCGGCGTCACACGTCAATCACAGAAATGCCGATATGCTATTGGCCGAACGCCTTTATCTAGCTTGATGGGACAGGATGGAAGGAAGTAGACAAAATGAGTGAAAAACGGAATGTTTTGAAGACTTTGCAAACTTTATCTGTTAGACATAGCTTCTAAAATTACTAGCAGCGGTAAAGGAAGAAATAAGAGGATGATTTTTTAGTATCTCCGTGATTTGCACCATGACTGAAAGAGTTACTGTAACGCTGTAAGACCAATAGCCTATATGCGTAGCCGTATCAGCTCAAAAGGTTAATCTCTGCTCCCTGTTATGGCTGGTATTACAGTGCCATATAATAGTTGCTTGACAAAACTGCATGTCATGTTAGTCGGCGACCTCCCGACATGCTGTGGGATAGCGCCATTCTTGCAATTCTGTGAGTTGTGACCAACGGTGAACTGACGCTCGAACAAGCCATAAGTGTGGTGCCTAGTAAATGTATCACACACAACCTACCCTCCGCTTCACCCAGCTCAATTCACGTCGGGAAAAACAGCTGACATGAAATTAAGTGTGCCGATTGCAGGACAAAAAATCGTCACAGGTTTAAATGTGTTTTAATCAATAAGATGTCAATACATTCCAACCGTTTAAAAAAAAAGTGTGAATAATTATCAGTCAGTCAAGGAGACGCCAATATGCTATTGGTCGATTAAGGTCACCCGGTCTCACTCACGGAGATGCTATTGGCCGGCGTCACACGTCAATCACAGAAGTGCCGATATGCTATTGGCCGAACGCCTTTATCTAGCTTGATGGCACAGCTGGTTGGGATGGATAGAGAAAACCCTGACTGAAAAAGTTACTTTGACACTGTAAGACCAATAGCATATCTGATTTACCGTATTAACTTCGGGCATTCATCTCTGCTCATCTCTGCTTATCTCAGCACAAGTCACGTCTTTCCAAAGGCAAAAGTCATATTTCCTTTGTATTTGTTATTTGATGCAACTGTACAGTAGATTACGTCACTTAATATTAATATATGTATACAGCGTGATGATTTTACCTAAGGCTTCTGCACGCGTTGCACGCATTCACGAATTAACATGGGTCTGGATTGCCCGGTATACGAGCAATTCGAGATACGAGCGTAGCCGCTGAACGGATTAAGTTCGTAACCCGGGGGCCCACTATATATATATATATATATATATATATATATATATATATATATATATATATATATATATATATATATGTGTGTGTAAAAATAATAATAATAAAAGGTATGTTTTGAGTTCTGCGGTTGTATAGTAAGTTGACCAACTAATATATGGATTGAAAATGAGAAAACAAATTAAAAAAAATAACTCGTGTTTTGAGTCAAACCTTTTGTCTTCCCCAATTGAAATGAATGAAAAGGCCTTCAACGTGTTTCCGGCACCACCCCTAACACAAAACATTAGCAAAAAATAATTATTAATAATAATAATTAAATAAAAATTTCAATAATTATTGTAACAATATTATATAAAGGAAATTAAAGAACTGTTTGCACGATATAACTAACACATTGCAATTCTTGTTAACATGCACAAGGATGGTGTTTTTCTAATTCCATTAGTTTTACTTGTTTTTAGGTCCAAAACATTATTTTCAAAACTTGTCTGCAATCAGAGAGTGACAAGGACTATTTTTTTGGTTTTAAATTTATGACTGTGATGATCTGAGTCACACTCTCTTCCTCGACTGCTTTCGATCCTCATCAGAATGTCCATGTCTATGCCTTTATCTTTTATTGTTTTCCCGTATTTTTCGTTCTTCTTTTCTATCGTAGTCTCAGTTCTTTGTCTCTATTTGCCAGACTCTTGCTTTCGCCGCCCTGCTTATCTCCTGCCTACCTAATTTTCTGATGCTTCTTCCTGCGGAAATCTGCCCTTGTGCTTGTTTCTACAGCCCAATCCTCCGGTTTACCTGGCCAATAAGGCATAACAAGCAACTTGTGTCAAGGTTGGCTTAGCTTTATTACTTGTTTCTTCTTGTGTTCTGCCGGCTGCTGCTTGGCTTTGTTCTCCTAGCTTGTAATCGGCTTTTCCGGGTTTTGGGATTGTCTCCTCCAACTTTACCCTCTCTGTGTCACAGGATTATATCTGTCAAGGTGGCCAAACCTCTTGTCTGTACAAGTATAAGTCCATTTGTGTGCAACCCTTCATTTATATATATATATATATATATATATATATATATATATATATATATATATATATATATATATATATATATATATATATATATATATGTGTGTGTGTATATATAGGAGGATTAGGACCAGCAGTGACATTCAAACTATGTGTGACGGCGCCACCGAGAGGTGCTCTGACGGGAATGGAAGGGCCCAATGTGGGTGCCCTTGAGCTGCCAGTCCAGTCCAACCAACAGTTTTAAAGCCACCGGATTAGGGGAGGGCTAGTCGTAGTTTAGTCGTAGGTGAAGAGATCCAAATCGCGATTGTTTTGGAAGCAGGCCTATATGTGTGATCGACCTTGTTTGTAGCATGAGGCTGAATGAGCTTCAATTTGCTGAAATAGCATCCTCATCATTAAATCCTTCGATGCGAGACTCCAACGTCTCGATGATGACAACCGTTCTGCTCGAGGATTCAAGAACCGCATCAAGTTTACAGTTCAGGTCACACGTAGCCTGAGTCTGAGCGTTGGTCATGCGCGAAATGCCTTCAAAATGGGTTTGCAGCCTCTCCTCCAATCCAGCTTTACTCACCCAAGCAATTTGTCAATGCAGCAGAAATACTTCCGCTCCAATAAGGAAGATCCCTGTGATCAAAAATCAAATGATGTAGATGTCCTCCAGGTTCTCTATTGAAAAACAGACAAGAAAACCACCCTTGACTTGCTCTATGGTTTGTTGGCGTATATAGTGGCGGATGTCCCAGACAGCCCCGAAGAAAAATATTGTCGATTGAGTCAAGAGCCCGCTGATAAATTAATTCCATGACTAGTTTAGAGGCCAAGGGATACCTCAAGAGGCCACAAATAATGGCTAAATGACAGCTTTCTTTTTCTTTTTCCGGGTTGTGAGTTCACAGGAGTTGGGTGTATGTGCACGTGTGAATACCACTAGAGCAGTGCTTCTCAATTGTTTTGCCAACCCCCCCTAGAAAAGAGAAAACGGTTCGCCCCCCCTCACTCGACGAGCTGACGATAAATAAGATTATAACCTATCAAAATTGTAAACGGATACCGAAACCTGTATCCTTTTTAACATTAACAACAGAAAAAAATAATATAAAACAACTGTTAATTATTTTTGACAGTGTTTATATGGATTACAGTTTAGTCTAAAACAAAAAAACAAAGTGCCTGAAACTAAAAAAATAAATGAATAAATAAAAGATGAAAATTTTTATTTTATTGCAATTACACTTCACATGACAAAAACAAAGACTTTCCCCCGGGGTCATCCGCGCACCCCAAGGGGGGCCCGCCCCACTTGGGTTCCCCCCAACTCTCCAGTGTACAGGACTGGTTAGTTCAAACCCTGCGGTTTCTGTTGAGTTTGTAATGATACGATGACAGATTAATTATTTATTGATTTTAAAATAAATTTGCTATATGTATTGGACCCACCCCGCTTAGACTCTTTATCACAGACCTTAGCGCTTTTGGGTTGGTCTGATTTCTTTGGGTGAATTTCTCACAATGTGGCAATGTCTGGCTTGTCAACTGCTAAAACGAACCGAATGTCACACTAAGAAAGGCTTAGCAAACACTTCTGTCTGTCCATCTTACATAAACTAACCACTTGCAAGATGTTTGTGTTATTGCCTGTCTGTACGTCCATTCACTGATGCCTGCGCATACTTCTTCTCTTCCATTATTCTGGTTATTCAGAGCATAGATTTTGGCATGTAGGTACCAAAACTAAGAAAGGAGATAGCGGAACATTTTATTTTTGTTTTCTTTAGTGCCTGTTTGCCTGGTTCAAATCAACTCACTTACCAGCTGGCTTTCACAGCATAAATCGAAGCAAACCCCTATTTAAATGAAACACCAACAAGCCAAAATTGTACTTGACTTGATTTCTAAAAAAAATCGCTTTTATGTTGTGAAAGACTGTAATGGAAACAAAGCAAGTAACGGCTACAAAAGAAACTGGTGAGGATCCTTGACCTTAAGTCTTTTGCATGTTCCTAGCTCAAATAGCAGTTTTAACTGCTTTCCCTTTTTAAATTGCTATACTGAAAAAGGCTAGCAGGGTCTGTTGCGCAGTACCTACCTTACTCGAGTTTTGTCAAAACACACTTAATATAAAAAAGATTACGGTATTTATTGGAGATTAGTAGGATTTGATTATTTATATACCCACGAGTTGCGAAGTAACATTTTTTGTACAGTTTTCTGTAACAGGAAAAGGTAGCATATACAATATTGATTTCTGATTTATTTATTCATTTTAAACCACTTGGCACAGACTCCAATGGTAGGGAACAGAAGGTTTTGGCATCCATATGGGGACTGGCATTTAATCTTGAGAGTCTTGCTCTTTCCTTTGTTCTTATTTCCGCTAATTTCCATCTCCCAGTACCTTCTTTGTTTAACTGGCACACTGTAAAGGTCCTGCTGTCAGGTTCCACCTGTCCTTGTCACAGAAAACAAAAACAGCCAGGAGACAGCACCCTTCACATTTTCTCACGTGTCTCTTTTATGTTTTCCCCACTACATCTAACACTTATATTACTCCAGCAAATCTCTTGTTGTTGGACCTTCTTTTTGGGGGTACGCATGATAAGTGGGGTAGGGTGGCTATATTGCAATTGGTAAATTGTGCATTTTACTAACGTTTCCTTTGAAGAGGAATTAAGCTATCGTATTGAAATTTGTAACAATTTTCTTCGAACTCATTTTTTCTTCCAACTTCCATCCTTGTTACATTATACTATATTTATCACACAAATCTTTTCTGACTGTGTCATGAGTTGTTTTTTTTGTTTGTTCGTTTGCACAAAAGAAATTAGAATCTCTACATAGAATGTGTTTAAAAAAAAAAAAAAGTAAAATACAAGTATATGTACTTAAAGGTGTGGACATACAACTGTGTGCCATTTTTCTGTGCATAAAGTGTCACTAAATATCAGCCCCAAATAAATATTCTTTTTGGGTAAGGAGCAGACAATGCCTCGGTAGGACCTAGGTACCTAATTGAATAAAGAAATAGAATAGAAAGAAATACTGTAGATAGCAGAACATTAGAATAAGTATGCACATATTAACTCCTTTTTTTGTATTGTTAAATCTAGAGTTTTATATTCAAGCCTGGTTTTGCCATGGACAGATCCTCAGCTGACTGTGAATGTCTGCATTATGCAAATCACTTCCTGGCTGCACAAACAAGCCGGGACCAATCAATGTCAATCCACATTCCCTTGGCCAATCAATGTCATTCCTTCTCCACGAGCAGCTCTAATCGAAAGCCATTGTTCCCTAGGTATTGCATGCCAAATGAGTAGGGCTGGAAGAGTAAATTTCTCACATTCCAATTTGTAGCACATAACTTCAAGAATGCCTAATGTACAATAAGAATAGATGAAAGCATGGTCACGCCATATTTCAGAGGAACTCAAACACCAAAATACACTATTGAGTTTGTTTTAATCACTCTGAAGAATCTGTAAAAGTCTAACTTTAAGCCCACAATGCACAGACAAACGGAATATCAAGTGACAGGTAAGAACCTGGCCTAATTCCTTTTGCCCTAGTCATCACACAGCATTGAGCCATTTGATTCGTCATTGACAGACCCAAAGTTAAAACTTGATCGAGATCCAACTGTCAGGTTCAAACATGCCAAAACTGAGGTAAATTAAAGATACATACATCTTCACTTGTATCTTGCTGATACATTCCTCATGGACCTTCCACTCATCTCTCAACAGTTCAGACTCAACAGTCTGAACTATAAAAATAATGAAGTAACCTTTGTAAAACCCAATTAAGGTAATATATTTATTAACAAGTGAAATGGGTTTTCGAAATATGTTTTCTTCCCACATAATAAGGAGCACAAGTTTTCTGACTTTTCTCTGGTTAAGTGGTGTCCACTAGCTGAGCTGTAATTGGTTGTTGGTGGTGGTTGTTGCACATTCACAAACGATTAGAGTGTTTTGAACAACTCTTCACTGAGAACAATGGGACTCAAGTCATTTACAAAGACCCAGCCATCCACTTGATTTCTGGAGGGCATGTTACAATATCTTAGCATATTAGCCTGAGACAGTCATGGGGGTCTTAAACTCTGGAGCAAATGCAAACATAAATAAATTAATAAGTCACACAGAGTGAGAGAGTGAAAATGGATGGGAGACAGGGCTAGAGGTGAAACAGAGAAGAAGTGCCCACAACCAAGTAGATATGAATGGCTAGATGTGATATATTTTGTTGGCATATTTCAGATGAAGTGTACATGTGTGATCTTGCCAATGTGTGTAAAGTGTTCTGCATATACTATATATATATATATATATATATATATATATATATATATATATATATATATATACTTGTGTTAAAAAGAGAAAATTAAATTATTGATTTTGTGTTTATTTATTTTTACTTTTCCATGTGTCAACATAAAGCAAATTTTGGCACAATTCCCAAAATGCCTAATATGCTATTATGATGCATAATTTAAAGTGTGAGACGGCTTGTGACGTATCACTAAATCCAGTGTTTATTTAACGAGTCAATACAGTGATGTAAAATGGCAGCACATTGAGAGGGGTCTAAAAAAAAGGGTAATTGTTTGCTTAATTTATATTCTACAACACAACATTAATCAGACGTCCCTGTTTGCACTTCTGGGGGTTCATAGAACATACAGTCGAACTCAAAACCAAAATCATATTTGCAATTAGAAATGGGAAACTAGAAAGATTTTTCACTATTGCAAATCTATGTCTGACGAAATCATAAAAATTATGGTGCCCTTTACAATCTGACTGAAGTTTTATAACAAAACCATCCAACATTTAAAAAAAGAAAAAATCAAATTGTCTACAATAAGCATTCATTTTCATACTTACATCAATTTCTTGCATAGTGTCTTTCACTTTGCTTCATCCATCTTCATTACTTATATCCTGTCTTCAAGTGTAGACTTGGTTTTGCCTCCACTTGGCTGCAAGATGAGGACTCTGTCGAGTTCGTTCTCTACCTCTGTTATAGAGTAGTGTTGTTTGCATGCTGTAGAGTTAATTTACTGCCACCCGGAGTATGGGAGAATATCGTCTGACTTCAAGGGGAAAGCCGCTCTGAGTATCAAGCGCTGCAAAACGCGTGCCGCCGTGACAAGTCTAAATCAAACTACACTTTTCCTGCAGGCTTTTTTCGCCTTACTGAATTTCAGCGCAATGCAAATACAGAAAAAAAAAAACATTTTGTATTACGCAACAGATTTTCCTTGTATGAGGATGTAAGAAAGAGAGAAAGGCTTCAATGCATGATTTTTTTTTTTCCACAATGGGGGATTTTTTTTTTTTTTTTGCAGAGGAGTTTTATTGTATTGGAAAGAATTTTGGTTGACATTCTCTAGTAAACTGATTAGGCATGGCGGCCAACTCGGTCCTCGAGGGCCGCTGTCCTGCATGTTTTCTAGGTTTCTTTCCCCAACACACCTGATTCAAATAATCAGCTCATCAGCAAGCTCAGCAGAAGCCTCATGATGATCCTGATCATTTGAATCAGGATCATTTGTGTCAGCGAAAGAAACCTGGAAAACAGGCAGGACAGCGGCCCTCGAGGACCAAGTTTGGACACCCCTGCCTTAAACCATGTACTTATGAGTTACATGTGCCCTATTAGTACGTTACCCTCCTACTAAACATTATTGCCGATTGTTCTTAAACTGTACCAAATCCAACATTTTAAATTATGCTATCAGCATCCCATAAACAGGACAAAGTAAGTCTAGTGTTCGAACTGCATTTACAAGATGTAAGGGAAAACCAGCAAAAGACATTAACAAATGTCCCAATAAAATTTACTAAAAAAACAGAATGAACTTAAATGTAGCATCCAACATCATCTTCATATTGCAACAATTTATATAAGTTTGTCCATTTTGATAGAAATTGAATGTTCTTTTGTTTAGCTTCAACTTATCTGTTTTCGTCTTCTTGATATTCCAAAGCATTTCTTTTTCACTCTTTACTTTCTGGCTCATCGTTACCTGATTGTGCAGTACTGTATTTGACTGATACTACACTGGCACTAAAAAAAAAAAAAAAAATCTAAATTGTTCATGGGATGTTGTTTTGGGCTGAAATATAGCACTTTCAGGAGTTTTTTTTCCCCAGAACCAGATCTTGCAGAAATCTCATGACAATGAGATCTCGGGAAAAAACGAGTCATGACCTGCAAGATCAAAACAAAAATGGCGGACAAAGTTGTGAAAAATATTCAGAAGTGGTCAAGTTTTGCTATATAAAAGAGTAAATTGATGATGATTAATATTTTATGTAAAAAAAAAAAAAAAAAAACTTGGTGTGGGAATCTTTGACAATTCAGTCCTGATTTTGGAGTCTACAATTCAATTCAGGATTGATTTTTGATTCAAGGTGATTTTTTTTATTGAATTGTTTTTTTTGCAGTAGTTTTGTCTTGTGTTGATTATGGACCATTTGCTTTTTGTTCTTTACAAATATATGTTCCTGTTGGTTCATTTAATTGACATGCACGCACGAGAGAGAAAAGTAAAATGAGGAGACTGGTGAGAACTGACGACTTTTCCTGTTGTTGTTGTTGGTCTATTTAGTAGGAAGTTGGCAGAAATATTAGTTTTGCTTTCACACGAGCTCGCAAAATGCATAAGATTGCTTTCATTTAGAACGGGGCGGTTGAATTTCCTCAATTGTGTTTAATTAGGTGTCGTGCTGTCAAACATGACTTTCCAGAACGGGCGGCGTGGTGACGTAATTGCAGTGTACCTCCGACGTAGTGCAGACGCGGACAGCAAAAAAAAAAAAAATAAAAACACATAAGCAGACAGGAACGCATACATTTCTCTTTATTTATGTATTTTTTTTAATATTGACATGATGACTTTATTATGATTTAAATCATAATAAATGAGACTCCCTATTCTTATGCAAAACAATTTTTTAGCACATCCTTTCAAAGGACATTGCGTCCCTGGCAAAAATTAGGCGTCAGGGACGCAGGGACGTAGGCGAACGAGAGCACTGAATCAAACGCATTAGACTCCCCATGGTGACCGAGTTACACCCACTATGCATACATTCCCTAATTGTCTGCTGTTCCTTTTATCTCCTAAAGATGTGAAGCGCTACCGCCTGGATGGTGTTGTTAATTGTTGGTGAATTGTTCTTTTGTGACTAACAAAGCCTCTGTTTTGGACTGCTTGTACGATTTAACCAGCAATTTTGTACTTTGTACCACCTACACACTCTGTGGGTAGGAGTGTAAGAAAAGGTTTTAGACAGGGGAAAGAGTTCTGGGACATTAGGTTAGGTGCCTGACACAAACCAATTTACATTTTCAAAAATTTACTTAAAACTAATTTCTGGGAAGCCCAACTCCGATTCACTGGAAGAAAGCGAGCTTGGATAGGCAGTCATAGGTCTTTTTTTTTTTTTTTAAATGACTTGTGACTGTTGCAGGGTGTACGTCTGCCTCTCACCCAAAGTGAGCTGGGATCAGTGGTGGGCAATGAGTTTCAGTCATCAGTGGTTGTTAAGTGGTTAGTCACCCTCTTTATCCTGCCATAACATCACAAATTGAAGTTAAAAAAAAAACAAAAAAGCTAGCTATAGTCATGTTCACACTACAGTCATGAAACCGTTACTAAAATCGACTATGCAAATATAGTCATTGTCAGCAGTGTCCTTCCCAAGCACTCTCCCCTGTACATCCAGTATACGTATAGATGTGTATGGTTGAGCATGCATGCTGCATACATCTCATACGATTTATATCCACATACGAAAGGTGCCAATGTGTGGCATTATAGGGATAATGTGTCATATTTAGACAGTTATTCAGTTAAAAAACCCACTATAACATGTATAAATGTGTAAATCAATGTGTTCAATCAAATCAACATTTTTTATTTTTTTTTTCATAATTATAGGTCTAGTAATCGCTAATCGCGGCGCCGCTCAGAGGGAAGCCTTCATGTTTCTTTTAGCTACGGAAAACGAAGGAGGACAAGTTTCGCCAGCTTATTTCAAGTCATGTTTTGGACTGAAAAAAAATCAAAATCTTGCCAAGACCATTAGTCTTCTTTCTAGTCAAATTATGCTTGTGTGCTTAATTTAATACACTATGACTTAGAACCAAAAATGGAAATACCTTGCTTCAAGACAGTGCATCTTGAACAGCTTATTAGGTGAGAAAGTCTCGAAATGTTCTTTTTTGGAGGAATATTTTAGATAACATGAACTTTTTTCTTACAATTCATGAAGCTTCTATGTTTTTAAGGTTTGGGTTGTATGGTAAATTATCTTGTTTCAAGAAACAATCCAATCTTGAGGAAGACAACACAACTTCATTGAATGTTCAGGTCAAAAGTCCTATGAGTGACATGCAATAATGTCATTGAGATGAGCATGCTGACTACAGGCTTTAACTTTGACAATAGATTCTGACCTGGCATATACAGTATATCCTCATGAGACCAAGCCTATTCATTTGTATCCACTGCTGTGTCCGTTTTGTCTCAGAAAGACAGAAAGTCAGTTTCATCCACCCAAACACATGAGGCATGATTCTAAAAACCAGAATGTTCTCTACTAAGACTTGAATGAGTCAAAAGCTATGGACCAAAAATAAAACTACACAACAATGGCCACAAACAAATAGGCTGGCTCTCAAGGGGATATATTTGTTGTATACAGCAGAAAAGAATACAATCGATCATTATTGTATCTTATCTTCTCAGAGCTATTTTCCTTCCTTGTGTGATAATTGTCTTGTTTCTGTGTGGCTGCATGTCTTTTTCCATATTTTCTTTTCTGCTCTGGTCTTTTCTTCTGAGTCCCCTCCACCACTTACCACCATTAGCATCCCTAACCTCTGAAGACTCTTTCTTGGAGCTCCTCCACATACTTTTATCATCTTCTTCCACACAGTTTTATCACACTGTACTGTAAAGCTTGAAGCTGTTGTCATCTCTTGCTAGTTTCTTTCCTGTCAGAATATCTTCTCTATACTTGGCCATAACTGTTCTCTCTATGGCCGTTTCCCCCTCTCCACCTCTGTGAGAGCTTGAAGTAATCATACCTACATCCTCACCAAGTCTGCAACCTACAATATACATCCTCTGCTCTCTTTCATAGTCTATATCTCTATTCTCTTTTAGTTTTATTCCTCATACTTATTTCCTTCAAATTTAAATTAATTTTGACACAGGGTTATGTTTTATTAGGGCCTCCGTGCTCTAAATGTATGCCTAGTTTTAAGGAAGATGGTTAAAGCTGACGAAATAAATGCTGCTACAAAATGAATGCTTGAGGGAATATCAGGGGGAAAAAAAAACCTCCAGCCGTTTCCCCTCAGTGGTCATCTCATTAACAGTTCCATAATGTGTGGTATACATACAGTATAAAACAAGTGGACAGCCATATAAACAATATCCTATTTTCATTTATGTTGGACTGGATAAAAGGCAACAAGTAAAGATGGCATGACAGCAAGTGAATGGACCACCACGTAGATGTGTTGGTTTGAAAGCATTGACACAGGCTTTATTCAAACAAGCCAACAATGCAGCAGTTGAAGCAAGATAATAAACACAAATTAATGGGTTAATCATGTGTTCTTTGTCTTTAGAAATAAATCTAGATGACGAACACAAAGCTACATTTGAAGGGCAAACAAGTGAACATAACTAATATTCACAGTCTGTTACCGTAACTGTATGTGTATTTGCATGTAACATGTATTTTTGTATGCTATGGGCTAAATATTCTCTGGGTATATCCATTTGTGTGTTGACATACTGTTAGTTCCAGTTACACTTATTGTCTCAATGCTGGCAAACACTGGCTTTGGGTCTGAGAGCTGCAACACTTCAGCCGGTCAAGAAGCCGAGCCAGGCAAAATTACAAGCTTAGCAAAGTTTGACCGCCACTGCAGCTGGGGAAATCCACGGGACAGCGAATATTAGTTGCAGTGCAACCGTATGGCAGATAAGGCAGCGAGATGGCCTACACGTTTTCCTCCGTGCTTTTTCTGCATGGCAAGCGAGGACTCAAAATATGAAAATCTGAACGATTTCGATAGAACCGGAATTATAGTCTCAGTTGTACTTGATTACCAATTCTCCATTCCCAACCCAACTGGCAAAGCTGTCTGTTCATTTTCAGGCAGTCACTGTGAAGTCCCCCTTGGCAGGCTTAATGAACTAGTGCACATTGACAGAAAGTAAAACTATTAAAAAAAACTATTAAATAGTCGATATCATGACATTTTTCAGTTCTTCATTTTTCATTCTTTCAGTTGTTTAATACATTCATATAAATGATAAACTCTTAACTTTAGCTCATCGGTGATTTAATTTCTTTTGAATTAAAAAAAAATGAACTGATTACTGGCAGCCAATCAAGTTCATTTCCAGTGAGGGTTGAATGCTGCCCTTTGTCAAGATTCTGCTGATAATCTCCATGACATTTTTTGAAAGCCATGCAGTAACAAAACTTCCATAGATCCATCATCTTGGCGCATATCCTCAACAGGGGTCATGGAACACTGGGGCCCATCCCACCTGAGTCAAAGAAGGAGACAAACACCTACTTTTCACTACCCTACAGTTTACAATCTTGAACAAATCAATTAGCTGGAAAGCTTCAGTGCTTCCTGAAGCTTTATTTCACCATCACAAGCAACAACACGACTTGCGAAGCAATGATACTCTGGCACCGTCTTCCATTAGGAATGAACCTAAATACCAGCCACTGTTGATTGGAGTCACGTACATCAAGACGAACACAAGTGCTGCCGATCAGGGTCTCAGGGACCATCAGACTTTTGATTGAGAAATCACATTAGATACTGGTCAAAACACAGGACTCAAAACACACAATTGCAGCATCATTTTTATGTATTTATGAACTCTTCAGTTCAAGTTTACACAAACAGTTGAAATAGGACATTCTTTTTAAAAGTCAAAGAAAAAGCTAAACATCTGTAGAGTTCATTATTTGTGCGCCTTTTTTAAAAAAAAAGACTGTTGCAATATAATAGAGAAAAAATGTAGGGGAAATGAGGAATTGGACAGAATCACAACTCAATCACAATACTGCAATATATGTATGAAAATACAAATCAACTTTATTTCATTTTTTTCCTTGCAGGCGTTTTTTATTCTCTTTCACACACTTAAGTGTTATGTTTCTTTTATTCCATTAGCCTATAATACCTGAGTCGAGAAGCGTTAATGCTTCTCTTTGCAAAATTGGTCTGCTACTTATCTGTGACCAACTGGAAGCCACTCTAAACACACAGTCATGCATCATACTGTGCTGACATGCAAGAAAATGGATGCCTTCACAGCAAATTATGTAAACATGCATGCACAAACACACTGGGCTAATCATTACATCTCACTCGTTCTGCAAGTTTTTTTCTTCAATACTTATTTTGCCCCTAAAGAAAACATGCATAAAATAACTACGAAGACAATTAACATGTCACATTTTTGTGAGTTAATGCAAATAGCCAAAACACCTTGGGCCAATAAAACTCCTAGCGCTTTCAGTATTTGGTTTGTATCTCCCAAGTTGACCTTTCCTCCTCATATTTTTTCCCAAGGCGACTTTTCATTCTGTTTCCAGCATTTCTAGCCTTCAGTGCTTTACCCGAGGCAATGCTGTGAGCTATTGGCCCAGTAGACAGTGTCCATCTCCAGCCATCAGTCTTCTGACACATCTCATATTCTTGTGAACCATATGGCTCCCTGGCTCTAGTGGTGCTTCACCGTGTTCCCTGGCTACTCCTTGCACTTGACTGCAGACCATTATTCTCCTACTGCAGCACATGACTCGGTCACATGAGGAAATTCTCTACACACATAAGTGGCTTCCTAAAACGAACATGCTTAAAGTTGAACCTGCTGAGAGATCCTAGTAGTTAAGCAGAAATATCCTTCCCGTTTCTAAAAGAACATAATTGGTCCTCAAACAGCAGCTGTAGGCCATTTGAGAGCACGATGGTCGCTCATCTGGTTGACTGGTCAAACAGCTCCATCTGGAATCCAGTTTCAGAGTTTGCTCGTTCTCTCCGAGGCCGTGTGAGTTTTCTCTGGACAATCCGGCTTCCTCCCACGCTCCAAACACATGCACGGCAGGTGTAATGGATGCTCCAAATCGCCCTAATGTGTGATTGTGAGTGTGGATGATCGTTTATCTCTGTGTGCCCTGCGATTGGCTGGCAACCAGTCCAGGGTGTTCCCCGTCTACTGCCTGAAGACGGCTGGAATAGGCACCAGCAAACCAGCGAGGCTTGTGAAGATAAGCGGCTGTAGAAAATAGACGTATGGATGCACGGACGGATGATGAGGATGAGGCCTTTCACCACACTCTAAAATATGCATCCATGCATGCATGTGATTGTATTCAAATCCACTCCATGTTTCAGATATTTACTTGCACACGTAACAAGGGATCTTGACACACTGCAATTCACCAGAGCTTTATTAAAGTCTCTTAATTGTCCTGCCCCTTTATCTGTCCTCATTCATCACTTGTTATACCTCCCCTGATCCTCTTTCATGTCTTTCAGCTTCTTTCGTCACTTCTGTCATCACCTGTGAACCACAAGGCAGCACAACTAGCTCAGATTGTGGCTGATACAATTACAGTGACATAGAAAAGATGGATTCGGTTTCACACTATCGCTTGAAAAAGCGAAAAAAAAAAATAAGTATGAAGGAGACATCATCAGTCACATTCAAATGTTTATTTTTCTAATAATTTAAATTTAGGGCCTGATATTTTTTAGTGCTATCTTGTGGTAAACTAAGATAATGCAACAATTTGGAAGCACATGCACTGCAACGTATCAGAGACTCCATTTCGCAAGGCTACTGCAAATTTCTTCTGCGGGTGCAAACGAGATGTCCTCGCAAACAGCTTCTAGTGCTCCCTCAACTGAGAATGAATTGTTTACAACTGCTGTAGTCACTGATCAAGCAAATGTGTGATTAATTTTCAGACGTCTTCATTACTAATATTAATACCAATATTATTATTAATATACAAGGTGTTCCAAAATGGTTGACCCCATTCTAAATGCCCATATGTCGGAATATACTTCATTGATCTTACTGAAACTAAATACACTTTATGTTGAAGGTCATAAGTTTGATTGGTTAAACTTACAAAGAAAAATACGAATATTTGTTGGTTCTATGACAGAATATCATAAATGTTCAATATGAGCACTGTCTGTAACTCTGCACACCTTGATGGCCGTTCTGGCAATTTAGGTATGCATAAGCAGTCCTTTGATTTATGGTGCCAAGTCCTAATTTGTTTTGTAGTTGGTGCCTTCTTTGCAAACTTATGAAAGCGGCATGCTACACTGTCTTCGGTGACTGAGTCAGAGCATAATCTAACACGTAAAATGCCTTTTCTTTTGAAGTGAGCAGCATTTCTTAACCTGAAAAAATAGAACTGCCAAACGTTACACACAAAAACATAAAACGGACCGATCCTAGCCACCGCTGGGCTATATCACAAAGGAAATGACTGAAAGACAGAAATTGTCACGAAAAAAGTTTTATCTTTTATAAACCCAATACTTAGCAAAATGTTTTGAAAATGCAATATTAACTTGTAGTTACAGTATATAGTACTACTCTACAAAGTATAAAATATATTTTAAACACGGGGTTGGAGTGAGCAACTGGATTATACAGGAGTATATACGTAAGGTGCAGGAGAGAAGATAAAACAATACAGACATAAAAGGGCTAAAAGTTCACACAGTGTTCAATTGCTCCCAGTTCAGAATAGGTCTGCATTATTTAAACAGACCAAGCACACTAGCACGTTGTACACCAACCCAGTGCTGCACATTACACACTACCTCATGTCAGAAAGTATTGCAGGACTTCACTGTTATACTATGCTATACTGTATGTAAGGGGAACTTCTTTTACAATACTGAATGCCTCCTGGTATTTTAATCCTCAGGAGTATTGATGAAATGTGAATAAGGTACACTGGCGCTGGTACTAATCATTGTACTTACTACTTGTACTAAATATCCACACATTTCAGGCGACCCCAAAAGCAGCATGTATATACCATAATAGAGCTCAATCCATTAAAACATTGTACTATTTGATCATGTGTTGTATGGATATGTTAAAACGTGAAGTTTATAATTTGTGACATAGGTTTCAGCCCGATGCCAGCAATATAAAAGTGACAACATATGGCTACATGACTGCGCATGAAGAAACAGCAGGGAGTCGTTCTTCCCCTCAGTCCCTTGTTACTGTCTGTTTTGTGTGGCGGTTTGTGTGTGATATGTATGCATTGATTTAAAAACAAATACGACTACTGCACCAGCAAACACTCATAGAGTTTGGACTACACAGCAACTGAACTGTTACAGCAGATTATATCAACACAAGTAACATCCCAGCAGACACCGGGAGCCCCCGGCACTCTGTGGATTAAAATCCCAGCGGGTGTCGCAGTGGCGACATGCAAGAGAGGCTACACATAAACCCACACGAATTACTGCTTTCCAGTCACTGCATTGAGACTGCCGGCAACTAGAAATCAGGACTTTTAGGTGCTAATATTCAGCTCCTGTTGAATACAAATCCTCTGATCTACCTTAGTCGTAAGGTGACCAGACACAGTTACAGTTAGGGTTAGAGTCCTTTTTTTCGCTTGTTTTATTTATTTATTTATTTTTAGAACAGTTATCAGGGCAATTGTTTGGGACATACATGTGCTAGTCACTCAGTTAAAATTAACCAATTATAAAGAAAAATAACTGTGAAATTCCATATTTTCAGATTTCTGGCATGCTGTAACTAGAATGATTGTTCTCATGGTAAATGTTGTCAGACTGAACGTGATCTGAGTGTTTCTGGTGGTATAATTACCGTATTTCTCCGACTTGAGAAATACAGTATTCGTTTTCAGTTTGATCTCCAATGTTTTGGGATATTTACTCAGCTTGTAGATACTGTACAGCATATCCCTAATGTCCTATCTATTGAAGTTCGAGCCGCTACTTCAATAAAAGCATTTAAAACCCAATTAAAGTCTACTTTCTTTACTCTATACTTAGTTCATTATTTCTCAATTATATTTTGCCACGCTCACCCTAGAAAAGAGAAAACATTTTGAGCCCCCCCAACACACACACTCAATGCACTGACTTTATATAAGATTATTATCGATAAAAAATGTATAAGTATATCAAAACCTTTTGCATTTTTAACATTAACAAAAGAAAAAAGCAATATATAAATAGTTAATTATTTTTTACACTGTTTACACGGGTTACAGCTTCGTCAAAAAAGAAAAAAAAGTGAAGTACATCAACCTGCCTTAAACTTAAAAAAGAAAAAGACAAAACTTCTGGTTTTATTGCAATTACACTTCACGAGACAAAAACAAAGCCCCCCTACATGGGAAGCATTGACTTGGTTAAACGTTCTGTCTGATTGTAGTTTCCTTCTTTTTCTTTCCTGCCCCCTACTTCTGGCTTGGAGAGGTTGCTCGGTGGTGATAAATTGAATGCTGCCATGGGGATTTGTGCTGACCAATCAAAGCAAGTCCTGGGGTGGTCACCTCGACTGAGGCGCTTTTGTGGAGATGGACTGACTGCCTTGATTATGACGAGAACCTTACCCAAAGGTGTCTCACGGCATCTTCACAAAGGACACTTATTGTTTAATATTCATGATATGGCACAATGCGTTATCTTAGCGCTCGGCATCTATTGCAACCTCTTAAGCCTGGAAGGGGGTCTTCTTCCAGCTGCGGTCAATTCTCAAGGTTTCTTATTTTTCCCGAGATGGGGTTTTGAGCTTTCCCTTGCCCTTCTCTGAGCTTTATTCAGGGAATGTCATTGTGAATGTGTGATGTTATATGTGACTCTTCTACTTGTCAAGCCCTTTGAGACTGTTGTGATTGAGGGGTCTATAAATGAATTTGACTTATTTGTTATCTAGTATGTGGTTCATTGTCAGTTAGGCTTGGATTTTAAAACATTTTTCCCTAATCAATAAAAATTTAATCCAGTATAACATTTTCATTATCATTACGGACAAAGATATACAAAAAATAATAACATCCTTAACTCGTGCAAGGCGTGGAAAAATTGACCTCTTTTAATTTAATGTTTAAAAAACCATTGTCTTAGTGATGAAGATGCAAAGTGAAGATGAGTTGTGTTGAATCTCTGAGGATAGGGTGCAAATTGAACTCATGTATTATTGATCAAGTGATCTTTTAAGGTTGTATGCCAGAATTTGCATATTTACATAATGTGTAATACTGATTCTAATATAAAGGAGAATAGGAAATACATGAGTTTGCCCTCAGAAAAAAAAAGCAATATTGCTTCACTCTTTTCACATGAAAGTATTAATTCTCAAAGCTTTAACCCCCAACTCCACCACACCCTCTACACCATAATTGAGGTATTAACTATAGTGCATATTTTATAAACCTGTAGGTGTGCGTATGTGTATATGAGGTGGTCGGGGGTTCCTTTAGCATTCTATATTCCTTTATTATGCTTGTCGGGGTGATGGAGCACACTGCACTGAATCGATATCATGGTAAGTCTGACTGAACATTCTCCAAAATACGCAAATATTGACATGACACTGATACAATGGTGAGGGACAGCAAAAACACAAACAAGCAAATACCATATGTGAACGGTTTTGCCCCTTTCCATTTTTTCCGGTTGTGACATGGCTGGTGTACTATGAACAAAAGTGCCGCTGCCCTGCACACACTCTTTTACGTAGTTGGTGCTGTGGGAGTTAAAGCATTGTTACATGGGACCATGAATCATCTGCTTCCTCAAATTAAATCTGTTGTGTCATAAGCACATTACAGCAAGCCTGCATCTCAGCATCGCTGTAAAAAAACATGATCGCATAAGTGTGTGTGTATATGTGTCTAACAGAGCGTCCAGTGTCACCGTTAAGAGTAATAAAGAGCAGGGCTAAAAGAATGAGATGAGTTTAATGAGCAGAACATCTATGCATTCCAGCTCCTAAATGCCCGACTCACCACCCTCTATCCCCATGTAGGCACAGAGCAGCTCCAAGCTAGACTGTGAGGTAATGTGGTTCGACTGGAACGATTAATCTTGCTCAGGTGAGAGTCCATTGGGGGGAAACATAGGAAGCGACAGGGTGAAAATATATGGCTAGAGATGGTATATCAGAGTAAATGTAAAACAGAGCGAATTTATTACATACGGCCTTTGATTCTACCTTTGTCTGTCCTGGAGACAAGATCCACTCCTAAATCATCTACTGTACGACATAGTTTTGTATAATTCCATTTGCAACTCCGTTTTTCGATAAAACTCAGTTCCACATTTCCTACATCTGATCTTAAACTTTGAGAACAACTTTGGAAATCTCCATGTTTAAAAAAAACTCCGCTGTAGCATTTCTATTGCATTTTTTGGGCCACACTGTCAGTTGGCCACTGTGTAAGCAGACAGAAACAGCAGTAATATCAATGAATCCGTACAAATGTTCCCTCTAATTTCTGATCCGTCTGAATATTCATACAAACTCTCAAAGCATGTCTTGGACGACGGTGAGCAGTCAGACGTTCACAAAGTGACCAAACCAGTATCACGCCTGTCTAAAACGATCATTAGAAGTTACATAATGCCCCTGAAATAATCATGTTTTGTAATTGATTTAATTTATACTTCATTCATTTGTTCCTTGTATGGCTTGATCTTTGTTTTGGCGTTGCCTCTGACCACTTTCGATATTACATTTTATGGTGAGGAAGTTGTTTGATCTCTCTTGAGTTAAGCGCAGTCACTGTTGGTAACACACACGCTGTTCTGTCTCTCTGTGATCTCCGGCCCACAAGTGTCTGTAAGTTGTACTTTCTTGTTAAGAATGTTGTCATTTTTTATTTGCCCGAAATGAGTTTGTTTATTGATCAACAACTTGTGACTGTGGATAACGTGCTAGCTAATGTTAGTTCTTATCTTCAGCATGTTATATAGCACTGTCTTGTACGTATGTGTTTAGCTATTTAGCATTTTCGTTTGTGCCAGGTCTTGCCCTTATATGTTAGCATATGCAAAGGTTTTGCATTGATTAGTACTCATTAGCATCTAATTAAGGTTTTGTATTGAAATAAGAGAATATGTAATTCAGTTATATGATCGATTTCCTCAATGTAATTTATGTACATTTTAGTACATTTAGATGTGGCAGCCTCGCGTTGACCGGTCCGTGGTAATAAAAATGTTTGGGACCCCTGCCTTAAGAGGGAACATTGATCTGTACTTAACCTTCTTGGCACACGCATGCACTACCCATGCTCATGGTTTTATGGCTCATTGCTTACGTTATTCTCTAACTCTGAGAACACATTGAAATGAACTCACAAATCGTCCTCGATACTGTGTCATCATTCCATTTTACTTTGCTTTTACAAACACCACACCTGACTTTGGAAACAATTTTGTGTGCACATTTTCTGAAAGTTCAAAATTCTTTTAGAGCTATTTTTTTATAGATATATTTTTAAAGTCAAACCATCATCATTGTTTAGACAGTTGCTCAATGTTCTAGGCCTGTCACCCAGAGTGCAATTTTAATGATGCAGTTTATCCCAAATAAAACTCAGAGAGTGTCTTTTGCCAAGATTCAAGCAAATTCATTGACAGGAATAGCGTTGAAACCTAACTAAGCCAATAGTTAGTTGGACTTAAACTAACACAATGAAACTTCAGCTCTACCATTTTAAAAAGTTGATTTACGCTATCAAACAAAGTGGGTAATTTGTTTTGGGAACCAGAATTTGCTCAATTTAGTTGGTAAGCTTCTTGGCAGCATTAATGAATAAACAGTTACTTGGAGCAGCAGCCTCATCATATTGTGTGTGTTGTACTCTCGCACACACACACACGCACACACGCACTCCACCACCCTTATTCTGCCACAAATATGTATAAATCCCAAATCACAGCTTCAAATGAATAAGCACCATGTCAACTAGCCTATTAGTCAATTTGTACAGAAACACACTGAGGAATACCGATCTCTAATGTTGTATCTTATGCAATCCATAGCAATATGCCATCGCTTTAATTTTAATTAGTACATCAGAGTATTCCAGCATTGTTTGCATGACCAAGAGATGACCACAAAAGAGGGGATAAAAAACATTTATGTCTAATAGTAAATCATAACACTGCATGATTATTGAATGAAGTTGCATCAACTTTACACTCTCAAAAGTGACATAAAATTTACCTGTATAGTATAACAAAAGTTGAGATTGATGCAGATAAGATTTGTGAGAGGCTTTAATGACAATTCATTGAGATCAGGTGCCTGTTTCATCCAAAAATTCAGCTTTAAATATGAAATGAACAAACGTGCCTACGACCCTCGTGAGGATAAGCGATTAAGATGATGGATGGATGGATAATAGTTACTGTTGGAGTGGTGTTAACCCCTGCATGTCCAAGGACTTTTGACTAGCCTGGCCTATTAATCACCAAACTTGGGCTGACTTTGAAATGGTCATAACATCGTCAAATACAAATATATGTTTTACTTTCAACCCCTCCAAATGTGTGTGTGTGTGTGTATATATATATATATATATATATATATATATATATATATATATATATATATGTATATATATATATATGTATATATATATATATATATATATATATATATATATATATATATATATATATATATATATATATATATATATATATATATATATATTCCAAGGCTGTTTCGTTTGGAAGTATTTTCATTTTGTGCAAACAAACAAAAAAAAAAAAACAATAGCTGTTCAATGCTGCAATTTTTGCAGACAGGAATATGCAGGTATAATGTTATGCATTTCCTGGAGCAAAATAAAAGGTATCCTGCATTATTTATTTCTTCAAAGAATCAAAGCCCTTTGTAAACTTCAGGTTCTACAATGCATAGCAGGAACTTTGCATGATGGAAGTCAGGCTAAGTCATTCAATGAAGTCATTCAAGTGCTTGCAAATGTCATAAATTGTGTGCTAGCGCCCCCTGGTGGTTTTGGGGTCCCAACAAAAAAAAAATGCACCGTTCGCGAGCTGACGTTGAAAGGGCGAATGCAAAAATAGGGGAAATGCATGATAAAACATTGTTTTCTATACGTCGAAAACTGACAACATTTCCCATTTTTACTGGCAGTAAATGAGCCAAACATGGGCTAAATTTGACATCTGCAGAGTGTACGTCTACCTCCCATTTGCAAGCATTTAGAAAGGGATGGCAGGGCATCATATTGAAAGTCCACATGTTTTGACTATCGATAAAATAATCTAGCCTCCTCGTAGTTTTTTTTGGTATGCTTTATGTTTATCACACATCAAAAACATCTAAAAACCCAAGTTGGGTCAAAATTCCCCCCCAGGGTTTAAATATGTAAACTACTTAAAACTATGTTTATTATCGTTGTCATTGTGCAGTGCAGCCAGGATGTTCAACATTTGTAATTTTTGCCCCTCTAATATAATAAAAAAATATAACATAAATGTGCTTATGAATTGATTTTTGGTTAAAAACATAAAGGCTGCCACCACTGCAGTATTATTACTATTATTAGGCCACCATTTTCAGATCCCCATCAAGAAGCTTACACACATACTTACCATACTTTGCTATACATGTAGATTTGATTGACACAAAGCCCGAGTCACTCTTCTTTAGACATCTTGCCATTCTTCACCTCTTCCTCTCTAACCTTCAAATACAGCAAATTCTTTCACTTCCACTTCACATCTCATCTGATGATGATTCATGTTTTTCTTTATCTAAAGGGATTCTCTTATTTACACTCATTATTGTCTTATTTTAGCCTCGTCTATTCTGACTGCCTTTCCTCCTACACAAGGTTCACAGCACGAGTGTTCCTTTTGAACATAACACCATCATTTACTCATCATTGCAACAGTTGATTTTGGGAGCCACAGAGAGCCCTTAGAGGAACATTTCAAAGTGTGCCGCATAAAGTGACAGCATGTTGCCATTGTTTCGAACATTCCACTCTGTGCATACTTGACAACACTTATGTGCCACTTTACACAGGATAAAAAAAAATAGACAGCTTTAATGTGTCGCTGTTATAGCTGTACTGAGCGATACCATACTAATATTTAAATTGACTTGTAGTGCCACCTGCAAGGCAAAGGTCATCAACAGGTAGACTGCGACTGACTATGGTGGTGACAAAGTGCAAATAAAAAATGAACAGATTCACGGCTGATTGGATGAGAGAGACAACTTGATATGATGCACAGGTTTAGGTTAAGAAGAAACATATTTGGCCAAATCCATGTACTACCACTATTGTGGAAGTCACCTGATTGAGGGGTCTTCTTTCACCAGCTGACAATGTTTTGGCCATTGATGGCTTTATATTTTGTAATGTGGCTTTGGGTTTTAGTTTGTGATTTTTGATTTCCTGTTGCTTGTTTATTATTTGGTATTACCTTTTTGGTTGCTTTAGTTATTGTTTAGTTTTTGTGATTCACTCTTCTGGGCCACTGGACAGTACCATACATATGCACACCTTTAATGAGAATAACATTTGTAATTTGACTTTGTTGAATAAGAAAAAAGGATGAACTAATTGACTATATTATAATAAGGGGAGTTTCATTTCGAAAGGACAACACTTTGTGAAATAGGAAATTTGTGGTGAATTTTCGCAGAGAAACACTAACATGCAGGAAACACATATTGCAACTACTCCCACAATATGGAACGTATCCAATCACAATGTTTATTCAAAGATGCTTACGATTTGAGACAGCGGGCATGAACAAAGCAGACAAGCTGCTGTTACAGACACCCTAGCAAGGTGTCTTCTGGGGATATCTTGAAACAATGATGGGAATGAAGACCTCTCCGACTCAGGCAAAGTGGTAGGAAAATGTTTTATTCTGGTGTCATGCTGCTGATGGTGGAGCAAGCATTTTTCCCAGAAAAATGGCACTAGCCCATGGCCCTTTGTCCAATAGCTACTTTGCAGAAGCTTGTCCTGTCCTTCTTTCCATGCATTACAGATCTCAGTCCCAATGGCCAGACGTCCACTCCTCAGGGTGGTCAGGGATCAAGTCACCCCTTGGCCCCAGAGCACTTCCCCTGGAATGGAATGTCTTTGTCTTCTGTCTAACTGAGTTCTCTTAGCAGAGCTAAACCGATATCGTTACCACATTAAGACTTTAGCACAATACTAGAGAAGATAATAAAAGTTAATGAAGGCCTAATGATCACATCTTAAAATACACCACACTCCCTAGAGCTGAGTTGACCGATAGCAGGTCATGTCATGAAATCTAAAATATCAAAACATTCAATCAGTTGGCGGCTCCTTGTGTTGCTCCTCACCAACTTAAATTTTCACGCTTCAGCTGACTACATTAGGGGAAAGTACGTCAGAGCAAAGAGCCTAGATTATACCTAAATAGGGAGGTAAGAAAACTCTTGCTTCTTTTAGATGTAGATTTTGTTTGCCGTAAGACAGCAAACTCTCTGGACGCCATGAACTTAACTTAAAATCTTAAAATTTTTAACAACCTTGAGAATTACCATAGTCATTAAAGAAATTACAGTATGCATATATATTTGCTAACATTTGCACCAGCATTCATTTGATTGTTTTCCTTGGTTAACCTCGTCTCCTCTGTGTGCACAGACCAACCTGCAAGCCACTTTACTGCCACACACCCACACTCCCCAAAAACACCACCCTTTTTATTTAGCAAATCATCAAATAATTGTTGATTTACGACCATAGAGAGCAGCAGATTTTTCTGTGCTTATGTGCCTCTGTCATTGTGAGTGTGTGTAATGTGTGCCGTGCACTTGTGTGCATGCTTGTGTGTGTGTGTGTGTGTGTGTGTGTGTGTGTGTGTGTCTGTCTGTCTTTGTGTGCATACATGTCAATGGTCTTTTATGTTACCTTTATTTGAAGTGCTCTGAGATTTTTAGCGTGCCATTCAACAAGGCTTTAAATGAGCATCAATCTCATTTGTACGAGTGAATTACCCTAACAATGATTTGGATGTAGGTCTGCTCGTGAGTGTGATAATGTGTGCAGGCAAGGCTTTTGAACAGGTCAACAAATCAGGATGACTTATCTTTTGTTTGTTGTAAATCATAACCAAAGTACTTTGTCACATGAAAAAAAACCCAAGAAACAAAAACGCAGTCACGAACATTCGCACATTGAATCACACATACATTTTCATGTAGGAAGACTATGTACAGTAAATCTTGAATAACAATTTGTGACGTTTTACAGTAAAAGCACACCCCAATCTTCTATGACCGTTATTAATATTTTATACCTTGAATTCTTGAACTCATGTTTTTACTGTATCACAGGCTGTTACTGTCATTAGCTTCTTTTTCAGGTCTCAGCATGAGGCACAATGAATGTGACAGGGCTGTAGGGAATACGCAATAGACTGGAAAATAAAAGCAAAAACATGCTTTCAAATGCAACCAGCAAACAAGCAAACAGTAAGACATCATTTTAATAACCATCTGTTGAGAAAGCAGGACAATGGTATTACTGTGTTTGTGGTAAAAATAGATAATAATATTTTTTGGGGGGTCAGGGTACAGTTCAGATTTGGTGTATGAGGAAAAAACATCTAAAAGTACATCATGTAATTTAAAATTCGAGGTAATCAAGCTATTCTATTTTCAAGCATTTCTTAAAAATTAGCTTGTCTATATTATCAGAGATAGCACTCCAGAATAATATAAATTGAATGATTTATCTCAATTTTGCAGTTTTTACATATTTATCAGAAACATTACAGTGGGACTACACACAAAAGTGAAAAGTGAAATCCGCAAAGTAGGTCATTTTTCTTCATGAAGCTCACACACGTGAGTTAGAACTGGAAGGCGAGGCAGAAGGAGGACAAAAGAAAGTGTTTGTGAACATGTGACCTATACTGCTTTTGTAATTAATTGTAATTCCATGTGTAGACTCTGCTTCCGTGTCATGTTTGGTCAGCTACAGGCTCCACGCTAGTTCGACATTGGAGGTGTGTGCTCTGCAGGAATGAGAAATCTTGTTTTAATCTTATTGCGTCCCAAAAGTATAACCGAGCTGAGAAGGACCGTCAGTGCCCACCCTGATCAACGAACATAAAGCCGCTTCTGTCGGTGCTCAGTCCGTGTAATTTTTTTCAAGGCTTTGCATCATAAAGGACACTAAAAATGCAGAAGCACTTGCTCAAGGTGGGAGTTCAGTGAACAACAGGACAATTTGGCCAAGGATTGCCCAGCTTTTTCACTTCTAGATTTTCCATAGCACACTTCTGTATGTTTAGAATGCAGATATCACAATTAACTCATGTATTCATCTTAAAACTTGCCGCACTGACTCGAGCCCGTTTCGGATGAATATAATTTTTTCATAAGCTGACTTTGGCCTTTGGGTGTGTCGTTGTTGGGCACGCACAGTGCAGATTGCGTCCCATGATTCAGTTATTTTTTTTTTACCAAGCAATTGCAAGTCATTCTCAACGCCTGCATAACAACATTCTTTGTAATCTGTCTCTGATTCTGACAGTGCTCATAGGCATTCTCGCAATGACTCATATTACCACCCCTGAGTGGGTGGTGGGCCCAGAGGATAGGGATAGACCCTTCACGGAACTCAAAAAAGATGAAATATAGGAACGTCTGGGTTAACGGGAGGGCATAGGGGTATTTCATCTATGCACTTTTTTTTCTTGTGGAAGATAACATATGAGCGACTGTTAATGTACTGTACTACTACAAGTGACATCATCATGACTGCACCCACTAGATAAACAGACAAACACTTTATAGTGTACCTTAAAGCACTAAATCAGTGGTGCCCAAATCCAGCCTTTGAGAGACCCTATCCAGCCTGTTTTCCATGTAACCCTCATCCGGTACACCTGAATCAAGTAACCAGCAAAAGTCTGATAGCAATCATGGTTACTTGAATCAGATGTACCGGATGAGGGTTATATGGAAAACAGGCTGGATAGTGCCTTTTGAAGACCGGGCTTCGGCACCCCTGCATTAAATTATACTGAAAGTGATTTTCATAAGTCCTTTACAGTTTCAACAAATGTTCAGTCCTCTCATTTGCCTGTGTTCCCGATGCATAATTTTTGATGGGGACGAATACTTTCAAAACGATCGATTACTTTAATACACAATCAGGTAACGATGATTCAGAGAGTAAAGAGGCAAAAACAAAACTTCAGAAGCTTGAAAAGAGGAACAAAACAAGACATGTTGAAACTAAACAAACTACTGGTACACCTCGAGTAGAAGAGCTGACTTTTTTCCATAAATGGAGATATGAAGATGATTATAATGGATGCTACGTGTAAGTTCATTCTATTTGAACAAATTTTGCAGCAAAATTAGTGAATATCTGTTGTTGGTTTTTTAAATGCAATTTGAAGCCTGTCTTTATCCTTTTTAACGTGCGATTTTTGGGACACAAACATTTCTGTTGGAACCCATTGTTTTTTTTTTAATATTGCGAGTCTTAGAGACAACAGTTTACTGAGGGTGAGCATTGATATTTAAGAGCAATTGAATTTGTTTTACAAATTTTTGGTGCACCCCATTCAGCAACCATGACCACACACATACAAAGATGCAAAAAGAGATCTTTGAATAATACTGTCTTGTTTTCCTGAGCTCATAATAAGAGATGAAGGTGCCTTGAAGTTCCAAGCCTATACCGGTCACTCATTGGTCAAACTTCTGCATCATTGTTGTTCTGTTGCTGTAGTGTTAGTCTGTGAGTTTTGTTTGTTTGTTTGTTTACAGTTGTGTATGTTATTAAAGTGTTTTGTGGTGAGTTTATTTTTGTGTTTTTGTTTATTACTTTGTATGCAGGTTTTGTCCTTGGTTATTTTTCACCCACTTCTTATTAAATCTTATTATTTTGAACACACCCTGCCTTCCTGCATTTGGGTGAACACCTTCCACAATTCTCCCCACCATGCTGCAACCTGATAGGCTCAGCTACTTCTTCTTCTTGACAGACTGATAAAGAGCCCCCATCACAGCTGAAGTTGGATGGATGGAAATTCAACTTTTTGTAGCTTTTTACTGTGTTGCTTTGTTGTTTTTCAGTTCATTTTGATGTCAGTAAAATGTCTGTTTTTGGTCCTTTCGTTCACTTGGCTGAGATAAGGTCCAGCAACTCCTGACCCTTGAGAGGATAAGAGATCAAGAGGATGGATGGATGGATGGATGGATGGATGGATGGATGGATGGATGGATGGATGGATGGATGGATGGAACGTGGTTGGATGTCATCAGGGGCCACGATATTCATACGTTGAAAGGTGTGGCTTCAATCGTTTCACTTCCTGGTTAGAAATACCAGTGCCCAAAAAAAAAAAAAAAAAAAACAACTCATCAGTTAATCAGAAATTCAATTGCCAATGTGCCAAATATAATATGTATGCACGATTTTAACTGTGGAAAAATTAAAATATCCTTGTATGTGCCTTTTAAACTCCTCCACTTGGGCAGGATCTCAACCTTGACCTGAAGAGAGCACCGCACCCATTTCCAACTCAGGACCATGGTCCCGGATTTGGAGGCGCTAATCTTAACACCAATTGCTTCACACTTGGTTGCAAACCGCTCCAGCAGCAATTGGAGACTGCCAACAGCACCACATCATCTGCAAAAATGAAAGATGCAATACTGAGGCCACCAAACAGAACCCCGTCAGTGCCTCAGATGCTCCTAGTAATTCTGTCTATGAAGATTATCAACAGAATCTGTGACAAAGGGCAAGGTTCAACCCTCATTGGAAACACATTTGACTGGCTGCCAGCAATGCAAAGAACAGAACAACCTGTGGCACACCGTCATACCCCTTGTCCAATTCCACAGAACACAAGTGGGAGAGTTGGGCAACCTCTCAAGCGACCATCAGGATTCTGCTGATCACATGCATTTTTTTTAAATACAATAAACACACAATACAAACAGATCATACTGCATATCGAAAGCAATCAAGAACAATGTGTATCAAAAACATTGCACAGTTACAGCATTATGTAAACAGAAGCTTCGCTTTTCTTTTCCATGATGGCATCTTCCGGCATTCAGAATGCATTTCTGACAGCATTGCAGTTTTTAGTTTTGAGTGATATCCAAGTCAAAATCATGTATTCATCTCAGCACAATGGTCAAATCCATACATGAGCTGTTTTATTACCTTCCCATTTCTAGTCATGAGGTTTGATGGATTTTAGATCTTAATTTAAGATCTTGGTGCTGAATATCCAATACAACAAGCTATGTTAAAAGGTCACCTGAGCACAATTTCCTTTCCTCTGTCTCATTTATCAAAATGTTCTTATCCATCTCAAAGTGCATAAATAATATTCTTTTGTTTTGAACAAAAGCCCTGCCAATGATATTTGATGAAGCTGAGCTGAGTTATTTTTCCCCCCTGCGAATTAGTGAACAGCTTTCCATTAGCAATGATTTTCAACACTAACATTCTTTAGAGCGCTTCAGTTCTTCAACCAACTTAAATACAACATACATTTGATGTTACGGTCCGTAAACGTATACAACCATCCATTAATCATTTAGGTAAGCAATCATAACATGTCAAGGGAAATCCGTTTTGCCTCCCAACTGGAGGTGCTAAAGGACGTTACACAAGACCCAAGAAACTCCACTGAGTCATTAGCCAGGCGGCACAATTCAACCTCACACCATATCTGAATTCTTCAGCGTCACACAATGGAGTTCTAGCTTGATGGGGTTATCAACTTGCCACCTCTCTTCACAGATGTTTCATTGAATTATTCCCGTGACCCCCTCCAGAATCTCAGCAGTGATTTCCAAAATCATTGTGGGTATTCCTCAAAGATAAAGAACTATTTCTCATTATTATACTTACTGACTTTGTCAGTCTCTGTCTATGTGAATTCAGGTCAACAGCTCTTTACAGTATCGACTAATTTAATTAGAAAATACCGAGGGATTTGACCTTGGCAACGGCTTTCATAGGAAGAGGAGACAAGGGTGTCACTAAAGCCATCATACAGAATACTCTCATTCTAGAGACTATTTTCCTCTTTGGATTCAAGGCTCAACACTGCAAATGTGCCCACTTTTACAGCGTGCCCTGATGAAAATGTTATCCAATCGCACAATGCGAGTACATTTCAATGAGTACGTACTGGATGTGACAATATTCATATGTTTATGATGCACACCACAAAAGGAGATGTCCCAAGGATGATGCAACATTATGTCACACGCTAACGGCTTGTTGCAGATTCCAACTTAAAGATGAAAACACCAAATAATACATGGATGACAATGCAATAGCCATAGCCTTGCCTTTTGTTGCCATCACATCATAACAACATCAACGCACGGCCGTTACAAATGTACTATATGCCTGAGTATAGTATATGAAAACAAAGCCAAGAATACACGAAAACAAAGCCAGCTAAGTGGTTTGACGACCGGTGTCACCTGACATATTTTACTGGGGCACGTGCCCCAGTATAAATCTGTTGTGCTCCAGTAAAAAAAAAAAAAAAAAAAAATCATCAATTTAACAAAATAAATAAAAAAAATAATCATCATCATCATCATCATCATCATCATCATCACTTCACACAACGCACATTCTGATTTCCATGGTACTTCCATTGCTATAGTATTTACTCCAAATCAGAAATGCACACATGGCTAATTCACATGGTAATTTATTCATTTGTAGTGACCTTTTTTTTTTCTTTCTTGGATAAACAGTCCTATTCACTGATAATGGCCAATTAGACATTTCACATTTAAGGGGTTCCAATTTCACATTCAAAACATTTACCTCATTCTTTTAGCCTTAGGGATCATTCCCAGCATTCCAATAATTCACACATTGCAGATTTTTTGCGATAATGCCATATTTTTCTTCACAAATTCAACAACCATTCCCAATGGGAGACAGTTTCCCAATTCATTGTCAATTGTAATTTTATTTATGATGTACAGTGGTTCAGTTTATTTCATTTTGATCATTTCATTTTTATTTATTATTCAAAAATTCAACATGATTCCAACATCATCCAGTTTTATTCACATCAATTCAATGCCTTTAAATGAGGGTTAGTGCACTTTAGTGATATAGGTCCAAAAAGATACAAAAAAAATTATTGCTCTACCTTTTTGCTTTTATTAGTAATGTTTAAGAAGTCTAGAGTAAAATGCATAAGTGCATGTCAGGTGGTGAATCAAAGATCCAGACAGCAACTTAGCATGATTAGGTAGTTTAAAAAGAATTTTTCCATGATAATACACCATCATGTTTATCATCACACATTTGAGAAATGCAAGGGTACAAGAGTGTAAACGAAAAATATGTCCGCTGGATGGCATTATCATGCTTTACATCATAGGTGTCCAACTCTAGGCCAGGGGGCCAAATCCGGCCCGCCATGTCATTTTATGTGGCCCGCGAAAGTAAATCATGGAAGTTTCCATGACTCTTGCTAAACTTTAGCTTGTCGTGTATAATGAAAAATAAAGTTGAGATTTTTTGTTTTTTTTCTGTTTCAGTAATGTAAACATTAAATGAACAAACTAGGCTGCTTTACTTCTGATTTCAAAACAACTAAGCCATCAATTTGTTGTGTACAGTAATAATACTATGAGATAATTTAAAATCGACTTGGTTTTCTCAACATATCGGCCCAATGAAGGAAGTTCTCGCTACAAAATGGCCTGCGACAAAAATGAGTTTGACACCTCTGCTTTACATGATACTCAATTGGTGGATGTCCGTTCTCATTTCTAACTGCCTACCCTACAACTATAGAAGATGGTTTCATTAACATTTGTCTAAATTTCATCTGTCACATACACTACAATTAAAACAAGGTATTGCTGAGATTGGATGTACTAAAAAACTTTTTAATTAGGGAATTAATAATCTTATATTTTAAAAATCTTCTGTCTTGCATTTCCTGGCCAAGAGCCAATTGAAACTATGACAGAGATCGGACGTAATGTCTATCCCGATGATTACAACGACGGGTGAAAATTTAAATTCCAACATTATTAATTGGCTTTTTTTTTTTTGAAGCATTCCCATCATTCGTCGGACCGCCGACAAAACAGGCGTCCGTCGGCGACAGACTGGCGGACAGTGCTGACGAAGTGCCCATATCTGGCTACAAAATTGTTCAGCAAAAAGAAATGTGTTACGTCCAAATGGCAGAATACGCTTATAGATTTTAATCAAAAAGTAATTACTAGTATGACATTATCAGGGCCACCCTGGCACACCACATAAATATTACTGCATTTACAAAACTGAGATGTAGAAAATCTCAGCATACCGAGCTCACATGAGGTTTATTTTTTTATTCAGTATAATCATGTTGAATGGGATTATAGGAAATTCTTCTATGAAGTTTTAATAGTCGTATAATCAATGTTATTTTACCATAACGTTTTTAATATCAAACAAATAAAGAAGAAATAAAAATATGCTATTCAAATAAAATGACATCTAGCTTCAGCATTTTTGTACCTCCATAATTTAGGAAAACTATTTGAATTGTAGTTAGGTATATATTCAAAAGTGCGTAATTTGTGTTTTTAATAATGAATTCAATTCATCTCTGGTGCAATCCAGAGACTATGCCGGCGCTTTTCTCCCTCCCCCTCATCTGTTTGTCTATTAATTTAACAGATTTGGTCATTAAACTGTTTTTATACATTTCACTTCAACCTGGATTACATTGCTTTTTCCTGCCACACTCCACAACAGCCTGACATTATTTACACAACACCACCAGAGCAAAGCCAATCTGATTGCCACCTCAAGCGTTCGTCCCATAGCGCTCCATGCTGCATACAGCAGGAGGTACCGATAACCTCACCACCTGTCCAATCCACAATCTGTTCATAACGAGATGAAGTCTGACAAGATGTGGTGGAGGGAAACAGGAAACCCACTGAATTGTTACACAGTTTTGACGTTTAATGTCCTCTACTTGAACATATGACGTTGTTTTCAAGCGCTGACAGCTGAGCAGAAAAAAAAAAAATGCAATCTCTCACTGTTGTCACTTTGTAGTGGGAAGATGGAGGGAGATTTGTAAGTGAAAAAACAAGTGGGGTTAGTGGAGAGAGGAGCAAAGTGGGGGTTGGATGAAAGCAGAGGGCAGGGAAAGAGCTTTTTTTTTTTTTCCTCAGTAAAACTGTCAGGAACCATAATCCCATTCTGCACAGTTTGGTGTGAGAATCAAACATATTGAAGAGCAGTGAGAGAAAAGAAAGATGGGGATTACACAGTAGGAGAGGGGATAGAGGATTAATAGTGCGTTTACATGACATCGATCCTCTAAAAACAGTAAAAGTTTTTCTTTTGGGCTTTTGCAAAGTTTCTTTTAGAGACAATAACCTTTTCAAAGCACTTGTCACACTTGGCCCTGCCACTATTAAAAAGTATTTTTTGAACAGCTTCTTTACATGCTGTACAGAGGAACTTCTTAAGTGACTCACAGTGAGGATATTGGTTGACCGCTGTTTTGTTAAAAAAAAAAGTTTAAATTATTGAACCCTTTGGAGTCAGTGTGGACGATTTTCTGCATTCTGGCCATGACAGTTCTGAAAAAAATCTGTGCTTCATGGTTCCATTTTTTCTGTAGCATATGTGGACCCGCACTGTTTTTGATGGAGGGAATGTTGACAATGTTCTACTGTTGCCGCTTGAAGGCCGCTGGCCGATTATGTTTCTTGTGCCTGAATGGCCAGCATTTTTCAGAGTTCTGTTTTGTTCGGAGATGTTGGTGCTGTTGCACAGTCTGCCTTGGCTGAATTCTTTGGGTGGTGTTGATGTTGAGGAGAGAGGAGTGTGGATCGGAATGTGGTACTCAGAAATGGCGCTTTGGATTTTAATCAGGTGTACAGTAAATGGGGGACTAGAAAAATGATCCATTCTTACTCTATGTTTGTACAGTATGTTACTCATCAGTGGATGATACAGCTGCTTGTTGACTTTTACACTTGCTTGGCATGTAGCAGATGTGTGGGACAGCATGCATGCATGCTGTGAACCTACCGTTTCTGAAGAACTGGTGAAAGGAGTCTGAATCGCCTCAAGTTCATCTATAACCACTTGGATGTATCATAACTGTGATGACGGTTCAACTAAACAAATCATTCATGGCAGCGTAATAACGACGTCACGAAAAAAAAAATCAATTTTGCTCTTTGGAGTCGGGTGAAATTTAAAATCAAACATGAATATTCTTAAATTTGAAGATGAAAATCTTATCAGGAGACTCACCAACACATATCTCCCACACACCGTGCATACTTTGGAGAGAGACTTATAAATTCCATAGAGTATGTACAGAGCAGAGATGGGCAGTCAGAGCCAGCAAAGCCTTCTCTGCTGGCCTAACATAAGCTGACATCATTATCATAATTATAATAAAAGTTTTTCTGGAACTGTTAAAACAGTTAGACTTGTGCCTTAGTTTTTGGCGCCACTTCTGGCCGTTGTTGGCAGTGCATTTCTGAAGGTGAGGGGCACGTGTTGTGAGCAGTTATGTAGATGCCATACATTGTTGTCTGTCCTCACGAGAGCTGGCCCACGGGTGTCTGTGTCGTTTTCTTCAGTGGAATATTATTTACGTTAATACGCCCATGGTTGGTCATTTGTGTCATTGAAGATAATAAGCTGGCTAATGTTAGTTTATATCAGCATGTTATATAGTCTTGCCTTTGTATGTGTTGGCTGGTTAACACTGTCGTGTTAGCATTTTCATATTGAAAGTGCAGTATCACGTATAGTGAAAAGTTGTAATTGCTCATGTGGGTTTAATAATGTTTAAATGCTCTGGAAAATAGCCTGTGTTGTAAACAAATAAGGTGATGCAATGACCAGAAATGCATATGTGTGCTTCTGAGGGCTATTTTTTAGAGTTGGACATCACTGAAGGCGTTAGTGTGAAATGCACGGACCATCACTGGTACAGAGTGTTGTCTTAGTTATGTATTATACTGAATGAAACAAAATCATACATTTAACGATCATTTTTTTAAATTTTCTTTATGTGGCTAAAAGCATATCTGATAATGCCAGTGATAAATCATCAGAAAACCTACTTGTGACAAGTACTTGTGGCATGTGGCAAATGTTTAATGTTTTAATGTACGCAAACATATTAAATCAAATTCTCCACTATGGTCATTTGACTCCAAAATACTAAGTGTGACATAGTAAAATATTAATATAATGAATATAATAAATATAATAATAATTTTATATAAAATAAAGTATTAAGAAGCCAAACTGTGGCTGATGATGTGTCAGAAGAAATTAAAGCTTAATGTGAGTCTGATTTAATCTGATGCGAGGTCAAACCATACCTGCTGCTGGACACCAGTCATGGTTCACCTGTTTTCTGAGTTTTCTGAGTCATGTGATATCTGCAAGATGAGCTGTGATTGGTCGTTAGCTGAGCTCTGTTCAACTGGGATCTCATTTTCAAATATAAAGTGGTAAATATATTCCCCTTTGGAATGTATCAATATGGCTAAATTTTACTACTTCATCCATTGTCCACAAATGCAATATTCATTGGAGATTAGACGAGTACAGTACAGTCGGCCCCCGGTTTACGAACACCCTCTTTTACGAACATTTCGACTTACGAGCGTGGACCGCGGAGTTTTTTGTCCCCCACTTAAGCACAAACCTTCCGTCTTACGAACAATACGACATGCCGGCCATTGAATTCGTAAATTTATTTTAGCTTTGCTACGTCAACTAAGTCAGAAGTTAAAGCTCATCACAGCAACGTTGAATGCTATTGCTCTTACAATGTCACAGTCACTGTTTCAGTCAAGGTGTAAGTCACGGAGATGCCAATATGCTATTGGTCGATTAAGGTCACAGTCCCAGTCTCACTCACGGAGATGCGGATATGCTATTGGCTGGCGTCACATCAGTCACAGAAATGCCCATATGCTATTGGCCGAATGCCTTTATCTAGCTTGATGGCACAGCTGGTCGGGATGGAAGGAAGGAGAGAAAATGAGTGAAAAACGGAAGGAAGGAATGTTGTGAAGACTTTGCAAACTTTATCTGTTAGACATGGCTTCTAAAATTACAAGTGGCGGTAAAGGAAGAAGTAAGAGGATGATGACAATAGAAACCAAGCAGGAGATAATAAAAAAAAATACGAAGGAGGCGCACGCATAGTTAACCTTGCTCGTGAGTATGGCCGTAACCGCTCGGCAATCTTCTAAGGGCAAGACTTTCCTTGCCGGGGGACGGACCTCGATCGACAACAAAATGGAGAGGCTTCTTCTATTATGGATTAAAGAGAAGGAAATCGCTGGTGATATGTTCTAGTTTGAGAAAAGTTCCCGATTAGGAAAATAAATAAATAAATTCTGCGGGTTGGTCTCTGCTCCCCTCCGCCTCCACCCAGCAGCTCAAGTTACGTCACTTTCATAGGTAAATGTCATTTTTCCTTTGCATATGTTATTTAATTCAACTGTACAGTAGATTATGTTACTCATTTTTAATAAGTGTATAAAGTCGTGATGTTTTTACCTAAGGTTTTTGCACGCGTTGCACACATTCACTAATTAACATAGGTTTGTATTGCCCGTCATACGAGCAGTTCAAGTTACGAGCGTAGCCGCTGAACGGATTAAGTTCGTAACACGGGGGCCCACTGTACTTAGGGCAACATAGTCTGTGGACCAATTTGTGTGAGCTAAATGCCTGATTTTGGAAAAACACATCTCACATACAGTCATACATAGGTTTGTCTTACTATATTAGTGAGGGTATTCCATTGGCATAATACATCTTCAAGCCCCTAACCTTCACCTTAACCATTGCAACTGATTACTTAATACTTACCCTTACTCTATTTTCAAACAAAAGCTGATTCAAATTGAGTCCAATACAGTTCTAATCCAATTCAGCAGGAAAGCACAGACTTCCATCCCTCCAGCCACTTTGCCCAGCAGATGCTTGAGCCACATTAACTGGGTCCTCTCAATGTGGAGGAGCAGCAGCTCGACTCTGATTTGCTCTCGATTGACCTAGCTTCTCACCTTTTCTCTAAGGTACAGTCCAGACATCCACCTCGTGTCCGGGATCTCATTCTTTCAGTCACGACCCACAGATTGTGACCATAGGTGAGGGTAGGAATGTAGATGGACTGTTAAATTGAAAGCTTCGCTTTACCATGACTGACTGATACAGAGTATGCATTATAACAGACATTGCATTGATTCACCTGTTGATCTCTCATTCCATTCTGCCTTCACTCGTGAACAAGATTCCAAGGTACTTTACTTCCTCCACTTTGGGTAGGACCTAATCCCCGATCCGGAGGGGGCCCTTCACCTTCAGACTGACGACCATGGTCTCAGATTTATAGATGCTGATCTTCATTCCAGTCCATACACACTCAGCTGCGAACTGCTCTAGTAAGAGTTAGAGATCATGGCCTCAACAAGGCAACGGCACCAAATCATCTGTAAAAGCAGAGATGCAATGCAGAGACCTCCAAACTGGGCCTTTCAATGCCTCAGCTGTGCCTAGAAATTCTGTCAAAGGGCAGCTTTGGCAGAGCCAAACAACTATACAAAAAACATGTTTATTTTGTTGTTTGTGTGGGTGTGCGGGGTGAATAATAAAAGGCTGGACAAATTGAGAGTTTAATATGTTGAGCTACATCTCTTTGGCCGACCATTGTGTGTGACTCCTCTTTACAAGCACGAGAAAGCAAGATTTAGAAGGAGACTTTAATCCCAAATTGCCTCTCATCACACATTCAGGCAGTATTGGAGCTGTCTGCTACTCCAGGTCAAGATCCAAAATATGCAACAGGCAAGAAAAGCAATATGTTTTAATGAGCTGCAGAAAGTGGCTATGTTTCTTGAGGCGCTTCCTTAATATATTTATAAACCTCTGCCAACCACACTAACCTGGTGCTCATATTGCACAGAGACCTATAAATGAACATGCCTAGCAAAAACACTCAAACACAAAGCATGATTCTTTCAGCTCTGCATTTCCACCAATCTAAGCCACCACAAAGCCTTTAGCTGGCAGCCCTGAATGATTTACAGCCTTGTAATGAATTTGATGTCCCTCTGCCTTTTCAGGCAATTGCCATTCACACTTAAAAGGCTTGTGGCTTGAAAATTTAAACCACGCTATTCTTTTCATTTGAGTGTGAATATTGATACACTGCTGTTGGGACATGCTTGTGGATAAAGGATGGACAACGTGCAACTAATTCATGTTCTGTTGAGTCTCTCAAGATACATTTTTCTGTCATATCACATTTCATTGGTCCTTGTGCATCTTTGTTCCTGCAACTAGCTTTGCAAGATTGGGTCAGTTCTGTAGTAAGACCCAGGCTCCCTTGCGTCAAGAGAGCCTGGGTCTCAAAATGATTTAAGACCCAGGCTCCCTGTCTTTCAACTTCGTACCTCTTAAATCCCCTAAAATGCCATCGTCGTCTAAACCAGTATAGCGAGTGTATTTTACAAAGCCCCCTGTGTCGACTATAAATCAGATTATTAATGATAAAAATTGCATACATAAAATGTTATCCTATTTCACATGAAAGCAATAGAAATCATCTTTCAACAGCTGTTAACTATTTATTTAATATATATATATATATATATATATATATATATTATATATATATATATATATTTATACAGTTTACAGGTTAGTCTAAATAAGCGAAATACAGTGTAAGCCCTTGTTTTTTGAAGTTAATGGGGACCCAGTGATAAGTGAAAAACCACAAAGTAGCGTCACCCCACCTCAATGGAATTTTTATGCATCTGTATGTGGGTACCAGAATTTTTAAAAATGTGAACAGTATTTAGAATTCACATTCTAGACAAATATTACTACAATATACATATTTACTTAAAACGTAAATTATTAAACCTTAAACACTAATTGTACTATTATCACTTCCCGTTCCCATCCCTTTGGCTGTCGTCTGATGGACAGCCGTCGTTATAGTAGCTTCCCCTGTACGTCGAATCAGAGTGACGTCGGTAGCTGACCAAACAGGTTTACACTTGTTTTACACTTGAAATTCCAATTTATCAAAAAAGAAAATGGTTGTAAGAGATTTACCGCCCATCGACCAATGATGGGAGGAGTTTCAAACTACACTTGACCATATTGGTCGATGGTCGCGCTGGTAGCCAAACACATGTCTTGTAGAAGTTGCCGTCTCCGTCATGAAACTCACACACGCTGTTAGGTTGACACGAAGGAAGAGCAGCACCGGAGTGTTGTAAATCTCATAGAGAATTCTTTTGTAATAATTTGGACTTTCAAGTGTAAACTCTCGTAGGTATCATGTTTGGTCAGCTAAAGGCTTCACTCTAATTAGACTTCCGGTCACCGCAAATATAACCCTAGTGCTCCATGAGACTACAGCCAAAGGGATGAGAGCAGGACGGGATAATAGTACAGTGACTGTTTATGGTTTAATAATTTAAGATTTAGTAAATATGTGCACTGCAGTAATTCGACGAGGAGTGCCCATGGCCCATTTATAGATACCACGTCTGTCTGGCATGCAGGGCACCTTCACAGCACATCTCTCCGCAGTATATATATATATATATATATATATATATATATATATATATAATTTTTTTTAAAATGAAAAATAAATCCGCAATGCATCAAGGGCGCGATAGGGGAGAAGCAATGTAGCAAGTGTTCACTGTGTTAAATAACCTAAATAAACAGTTGCATGAAAGTGTATGAAATTTAAAAAAAAAGAAAGTGCCACCCTTGTTTTATTGCAAATACACTACACATTACATAAACAAAGCATTTTCCCTGGGGTCATCAGCGCCCCCCTTGGCATCGCCCACCCCACTATTTGTGTAAGACTGGTCTAAACAAAAGTCACTTTGGATAGAATATGTACCTGCAAGCTTACTCGTGTAAATGGGCCATAAAAAAAAAAAAAAAGCAAATGAACATTATCATTCATATAGAAATGATCCTCAGCTGTGAGTCTACCAATTAGAAAAATAGCACCTCTGTTGAAGGCGATGGCTTTGACAAACCACCATTTTATGACACCCATAAAAAGCCTAGGACGTATGAATGACTTACATGCCGCTGTTGCACAGTGCCAGGATGTTGTGTATCTCCAAATTAGCCACATTAGAGACACTCTTGTAATTCTTTTTGCTGTGTAATGTATACGTTATTTCCTATCATACACACTGTTCACATTGTTGTAGAGACAAACGAGAAATAAGAGACGCGTGGTCGACCAAGATCAGGTTGCTGGAAAAATATGTCTCATATCACACAGTTAGAATATGAATGATTATATATATTTTTTCCATTTAACTCTGTAGCTCTTATCACTGCAGATGAGCTTTTGTTTATAGAAGTCAAAATGGGCCCTTGTATTGTTTTCACAACTCTTTTTTGCTTAAAGTTAGCTAAAACTCTGATACGTTTTCCAAATAACCTCATGAGCCTTTTAATTCACCTGAAAGACAATATTATATATCTAATTACAGGCACACAACTTAAGAACGTATGTGTTATTATTGAATACACCAAATTAAAATAAAAAATAATCAATTAAAAAAATAAAATGATTCAAACAAAAGTGCAATGGCTCTTTAAAGAGAGCAAATACTACTTATTACTGTGCTACATTTCCTAGGGATAACCACGGATAGGAATAAGAAAACGCTGGGTATACAGAACTGGTGTGGTGTTTGCTTTAGCCTAGCATTGCATGTTTCCAATGTCTTTGTTTACAGTCTCTACACCAACTGTGAGCACTTCCGGTCAGCTGGGTAGACTGCGAAACGCAGAGTGTTCTCCGTAGCTCAGGAATGAGCAGAACATCCATCTGCCTCTTTACCTGGCCGAGTCGTGGGGTCAGCAGCTTCAGCAGAATAGCCCAGACTTTGCTCTCCCCGACCACTTTGTCCAGCATCTCCGACAGGATCCCCGGGCAGTCCCAGGCCAGCTGAGAGACATAGTCTCTCCAGTGGTTCACTGATAAAATGGTGTTCATTTTGTAGTCCGATGTCTAAAAACTCCTGATGTGCATATAACGTAAAATCCAAGCTGTTCTGCAGGAACAGGCCCGGAATGAGCAGGAATATCACTGCTAGCTTGCAAACTGAAGAGACACTAGAGCCTCATGTTGTGCATGCACCGCCATGTTGCCAAATCAACACTTTTTTTTCCGCCGCCAAGCGCGTTTGATTCTTCTTCTGGGAAGGGATGAAAGAAGTGAAGGAATGAGCAAGGGAGGGAAAATACTTCCTTTGGAACTTCCCGATCTAAGAAATCACGTGCTTGGACTTAAATGAGCAAATAACGCTCAAATTCAAAATATATAACGGACTAGTCAATTATAGGAAAAAAAGAGTTGACTAATTTACTTAAGCAATATTGTCGATTTGCTTCAGCTCTTCTCACTTGTTGCAAGGTCTGACCTTGGCTTATCAAAAAAAATCATCTGCTTTGATCCCAGACTGACTCTTAGGCATGTTGTCATAGGTCCTGCTGGAGTTGATGTGAAGATAGGGTTTGCTCGATTTCTTTTTATACATGCCCGCTATTTGGTTATTCAATTAATAATTACATATGAGGATATAAGCAAACACTGACTCAGTAGGCTTTATCAAGCAAGGAAAGTTTGAATAGTCTTCACCAGTTTTGTTTTGGGACCAAAATAATATTTTAAACATTGTTGGAATTTAAATGAGCTATTTCTTTACAAAAAAAAAACTGACATTTATTCGAGAGGTACTTAAGGTCAACTTGTACCCAAGCGACAAGACTTTTGTCAGGAACTGTAATTGAAAACTTAACTGCACTGCTTGTTCATCTGCTTATTATTCATTCTCTATTTATTGGGAAAATTACTTGGCATAGTTGAAATCAGCAGAGAAGTCATCACTTCCACATTGGAGTGAGGGGGAAAAAGTGCAAACATCTTAAATCAATGCTGCATTTTTGTTGGATGTTTAGTAGTGACTGAGCCATAGTTGTGACTGTGGACAACAATTGCAGTGGATAGTAAATGCCGCACATTATTTTAAATGCTTTGTGTATAGTGTGTACAGCGATGCGAAGAATTGTCCATTTAAAAACACTTGGATGTGAGTAAGATGCAAACACTGGAGGTGCAATGAGGCAAGCGGTAAATTCTGTATATTTGTTCCTTAGAAAAGAGCACATGTTTATCCTTTTTCATTTGTCAATAAGTAGAAATTGCCTATCTACCAAGTGCGCGGATTTAACTGCTTTTGCCTTTGCAACCCCACAGAGGCCTTTTAATATCTTTGTCTGGAGCGGCATTCTTTTGACACTTTTAAGTTGGCAAATGCCTGGTTCTGTCTCCCTTTAGACAAATATGCACATTTGAGCTCGCAAACACACAGAAAGGGTTTAGACATTCCCTTGCATGCATGCCACCCCCCGTCCACACACATATACACAGATACACAAAAAATAACCAATCTTCCTTCCAGACAGGGCAAGCTAAACCCAAAGGGAACTTGACTGTGTAATTCTGGCTGAATAGCAGCAAGCCTCAGTGGTATAATGGCAACAATCTGACTGAAGGGGGTTTCATTTTTGTATCAAAGTGGCTGTAATGAAAGCTGAATGATGCCGTGGAAGGGCACAATAGCTCAGATATTGCTTCTAATTAATCTGGCTCATGTTTGAAACATGAATTAGATCTTTTCCAAGCTGAGCAATAGATGTAATTAAGTCCATTCACCACTACACACTCTGTTTCATGGTCTTTTTTCTATACTTTTTCTTCCATTTACTCTGGGTTTTGTGCTGAGGCTAATACCCCTGATTCATCCATGCTCACCGATCTTGATACTCAGACAGACATTTCCAAAAAATGTCAGTCTTTTTGTGAAGGTTTTTAATATTCCTCTCGTTTCCTCTCAATATTTCAGTGTGTGTCTTGTTCCGTGCCTCTTGAGGGAAGAATCTAACAAGGAGCTCACCTTGACGAGTGTACGTCTCTGTTGAGATGGACATTGGTCCAAATGCATCTTTAAGACAAAAACTTGTAGTAGTTTACTTCAATAGGTTTACATAATTCAGGATGATTTTCTTAAGGTTCTTCTCTAAGCATAATTCAGTGATTTTCTAAGGGTCAGGGTGAAGAAGACTTCTGATTATTTGCCACTTGTCACCTGAGATAATATCTACCTTATGTGTACTTACTTTTATACTCTTTCACACATTATGCTTGCACAGTTTAGGTTATTGTTTTTTTGTTTTTTTTTTGCTTTGTCTCTCTGTTTTGTGGGGAATGCAAGAAACTACATTTCTATTCCTTTGGTATGTAGAGTACAGTACAGTAATCCCTTGTTTTTCATGGTTTTTCATGGTAAAACGCCCCGGTGCAGTGCTGATCTTCTTTCACGTCTACCTAACGGCGTGTGTGAGTTTCATTAGGGAGGCAGTACTCCTACAAGACACATGATTGGCTCCCAACACGACCATCAGCCAATATGGGCAGAAGTAGATTACAACTCCTGACCTCATTGGTCGGTGAATCTATTACCTAGATTTCTTTTGTAATAAATTGGAATTTCAAGTGTACATGTTAATTGTTATCATGTTTGGTTTAGCTACAGGCTTCAATTTAATTAGACTTCCGGGTGTTGCTAATATAACTGTGGCTATCGTTGAGACAATGAGACAAAAGCCAAAGGGATGGGATGGGAAGGGCTAACTACAGTTATTTTGTTTTTGTTTTTTTCTTAAATCTGCGATCAACTGAGCACGCAATAGGCGAGAAGTAGCGAGGGATCACAGTTTTTGTTTTGTCATTATTTATTTATACCTTAGAAAAATGAAAGGCAAATACATTTCGATATTATGATTTCATTATCGCTACGATAGTCATGAATTTGCAGTACAGTGGTTTGCATCAGTGCTAGACTGTAATTCACAAAACAACATCAAGACAATCATCAATACCTTTACTTTTGCCGCTCCTTTTTACACAGGTCACAACATTGTCTGGAAGTTATCAAAATTGAGTTATTCATCCTATTCCACTTCACAGTACCAGCTGAGCTCACATACATCCTACTTGTTTTGTTTGGGGTTGCCGGCTCTGCAAAATAATACTTGAAGTTGCTGTGAAGGCGCAAGCGTGGCGCTGCATTTAATGCATCAGTAAGCAACAAAGGTGCCAAATGTGAAGTTTAGGCATGGACTTGTTTCACTGAAGCTGAATGAACAGAAACCTCAAGTATGAAAGTATGAGAGCAAAATTTGAAGACAAAGGAGAGCTGATAATGTATTTGTCAGTTCTTGAGCAGCAACTAATACATATTACAAAACACATGTCGATAACAGTGACATAATTCTTGAGGAACTTTTAGTTGAATCTTTTAGTGTCCACTTTTACCACAATTCAAGTCTTGATTTATCTCCCTGATTAAGATATACTTTCAACCATACTTAATTCCACACCACACACTCTCTTCGGTAAGTAAAAACAGCAGAAATGTTTTGTATATTTACTAGGAGTGGGAATTTGTCATTGTTTCATGATTTGAATCTATTCTGATCTTTGGGTCTCATTGACAAATGGAGACATTAAGCGGACTTTTTTTTTTAATTAATTACATTCTTAATAGTAGGAAAAGTTCAATTTTCCACAAAATGAGTGTGGAAAACAATTGCCACTCCATTCTTTATTTGGATTTACATTGGTGGTTTTGTGGCATTCTTGAGTCACACAAGTTTGCAAAACGCAACATAACTGTACTGCTTTCAACGTGCATGCGCCACGTTAGCCACTTTTGGTCAAGGCCATGGCGACTTTTCTCTCAGTCTCTTTGTAAAGTGGGATGGTAAAGCATGCCTTGGCTCTGCTGTCTGCAACGTTTTCCATCTCAAGTAAGGACCTAAATCTTTGCTTTCAATTAGGACATGGCAGTTGAATTGATTCCATTTGTAGTCCTGACACACAATGTTGACTTTCCAGTGGTGATGTCATGACACAACGCACCTCGTATACCGTACAGAAGCAGACAGGAAGCAGATAGATTTCTTTTTATCTATGATATGTACTTTCAGGAGATTTTAAATCTAATTTTGATGTAGAAAATGAGAACCACTTTTTAACGTGAATCTAATTTTTGACAAACCCCTAAATGTTTACTAAACTGTGATAATAAATTATCACTAAACAACGTTTGGTGATATTAATTTATTATTTTGGTGAGCTGAATTTGCTGCCCATCACCGGTTATTGGAATATCAAGAGCAGCGCCTTACAAAAATCAGGAGAAGAAATTGGGGCAAAACAATTTGGGCACCCCTGTTATGGACAATCTGTGACAAGTACAGAAGTCCAATAAAACACCCCATTTTTATTTTCTGGTTTGCATACCCATCTCAAATTGCCGACGTCATGGGTTTTCTTCTGGCTCCGGCCTTCCTGTGTAAAGCTTGGGAGCTTTCCTCCCATATTCCAAAACCATCCATGGTACAGTAGCTCCAGTCTGATGGTTTTTTTTTTTTTTTTATTTGACCACACTTTTATGACTGCATTTATACAGCAAGCCTTAGTGCCAATTTTCAATTTAGTGCCTATGGCAGATTTTTATGGCTGAATCGTTAATATCTACTATCAAGTGACCCATACCTAAAATAACATGCTTATACTCACTGAACACATAAAGCAACCTGAAATGCACACATCCCCAAAACGCAGGTAAAAAACATTGCACCGCTGCCAGTTCAGAAATAGAAGTAACAACAATAGGCAGTAACAATGAAAAAGTACAGTACAATATAATAATCATACCAATACACACCATCTATTCAAGCTAACCAAAGATTAGACTGATTTACAATATGTGCTCAAAAGCCAGCCACCAGCTGCACGTATGACTGAGGACAAATGTAACATATTTGAAATTTGTGTCTCTAACTTCATTTGACCGAGGGTGTTCAAACAAGCTTCACAGATCTTCTGAGGCGGAAAATGCATGTGCAACATAAACAGAGATTTCATGATTCAAAGTCAAATGTTACAATTGACCCAATGATCTGGGTCAGTTGTAACATGGTGAAATGTACCATTAAAAAAAAAAAAAAAAACTGAGGACTCAGCATGTCCAAATTAAATTAGAGGATTCCTAACTTTTTCCTATTGGAGCAAAGTGATGTAAGTGACCAGCATTACAACTGTACCAGTTGTGTACAACCTTGAATGAGTGAAGTTGGAGAAGAGACAACCTTTTTTTATTATTGTAATACAGAAGGTTTGGGATCATGCCAATCCCTTACAGCAACACACCTACTGCGAAGCAAAATATTGTAGTACAGTGGGCCCCCGGGTTACGAACTTAATCCGTTCAGCGGCTACGCTCGTATCTCGAATTGCGAATTGCTCGTATAGCGGGCAATCCAAACCCATGTTAATTCGTGAATGCGTGCAACGCGCGCAGAAGCCTTAGGTAAAATCATCACGCTGTATACATATATTAATATTAAGTGACATAATCTACTGTACAGTTGCATTAAATAACAAATACAAAGGAAAAATGACTTTTACCTTTGGAAATACGTGACTTGTGCTGAGATAAGCAGAGATGAGCAGAGATGAATGCTCGAAGTCAATACGGCAAATCAGATATGCTATTGGTCTTACAGTGTCACAGTAACTTTTTCAGTCAGGGTTTTCTCTACTTCCTTCCATCCCAACCAGCTGTGCCATCAAGCTAGATAAAGGCGTTCGGCCAATAGCATATCGGCACTTCTGTGATTGACGTGTGACGCCGGCCAATAGCATCTCCGTGAGTGAGACCGGGTGACCTTAATCGACCAATAGCATATTGGCGTCTCCTTGACTGACTGATAATTATTCGCACTTTTTTTTTAAACGGTTGGAATGTATTGACATCTTATTGATTAAAACACATTTAAACCTGTGACGATTTTTTGTCCTGCAATCGGCACACTTCATTTCATGTCAGCTGTTTTTCCCGACGTGAATTGAGCTGGGTGGAGGCGGAGGTGAGGTTGTGTGTGTTGTATTAACTAGGCACCACACTTATGGCTTGTTCGAGCGTCAGTTCACTGTTGGTTTCAACTCACAGAATTGCAACAATGGCGCTGTCCCAAAGCATGTCGGGAGGTCGCCGACTAACATGACATGCAGTTTTGTTAAGCAACCATTATACAGCACTGTAATACCACCCGTAACAGGGTGCAGAGATTAACGTTTTGAGTTAATACGGCAACGCATATAGGCTATTGGTCTTACAGTGTTACAGTAACTCTTTCAGTCATGGTGCAAATCACGGAGATACTTAAAACATCATCCTCTTATTTCTTCCTTTACCGCTGCTAGTAATTTTAGAAGCTATGTCTAACAGATAAAGTTTGCAAAGTCTTCAAAACATTCCGTTTTTCACTCATTTTCTCTACTTCCTTCCATCCTGTCCCATCAAGCTAGATAAAGGCGTTCGGCCAATAGCATATCGGCATTTCTGTGATTGACGTGTGACGCCGGCCAATAGCATCTCCGTGAGTGAGACCGGGTGACCTTAATCGACCAATAGCATATTGGCGTCTCCTTGACTGACTGATAATTATTCGCACTTTTTTTTAAACGGTTGGAATGTATTGACAATTAATTAAAAAAAAACACACATTTAAACCAATGACAATTCTTTGTCCTGCAATCGGCACATTTAATTTCATGTCAGCTGTTTTTCCCTTTAGCTGTACAAACACTACACTTAAATGGTAATATATTTAGACACCGTGAGTGAGACAGTCAGTGTGAGGTTGTAATACCAATAGCGTTCACGTTAACGCCACAAGTATCTGTTAATGATTGTAGATGACGCAACTGCTGAATATGTTGACGCAGTTAGGCGAGAACATTTCTACATACTCAATGGCTGGTTTGTCGGAATGCTCGTAAGGCGAGAGGTTTGCTCGTAAGTGGAGGACAAAAATCTCCCTGATCCACGCTCGTAAGGCGAATTGTTCGCAAATCAGAGTGCTCGTAAGCCGGGGGCTGACTGTATATGATTTGCAGGCATAAGGGTGTCATGCTCATCTGATGGGTAGAAAAAGAGCATGCACGTGAACGGGTAAATGGGATCAGGTGGAAGGGGGAGGCATATTTGAGGCCCTGTTGTCAGCAAAGTGTGAATGACACAACAGACAGCTGCAGTGGCAGGTCTGGTAAGAAAGAAATGAGGGAATGAGAGGGGATGGAAATTGAAGGGGAAGTGGGGACTGGAGTTTGACAGGCAGTCAGAAAAACATGAGAAAGAAATATATAAGAAATGTTTAATTTTAGGACACTGTACTTTAAATCAAGACACAAAATACATAAATAGTCAAATCAAATGCAGTATGACTATGACCAACCAAGAAGTATAATCGACTTTTACCCAAAGATGGAGTCTGGGTATCCAGACACAGTATGCGCATGCTTCAGTGAATCTTTCATTCCATATTGCAGTCACGTCTAGCCAAGTAGTGTGACCCAAGGACCGAGCCTTCAGAGGTGACTTTTAAGAAAGATCGAAATGGAGTGAGACGATAACAACGGTGACAGAGATGTTATGTTTTAATCTTTACTTCCTCGTTCATCGTGAGGGATTCACTGAGTCTCGCTTGGTCATTATGCACAAATCAAGCTAATCGCATCTTTTCATAAGGTGCTTTTTATTTCTATCATATATAGAATTACTTTTAATTTACCGTAATTCCCCCAATTAAGACACACTTTTTGTTTCCCCAAAATGAAGGCTAAAAGTATGGGTGAGTCCTATAAAAGGTAACTTAAAATTGTATGTATTTTTTTTTTTCAACACCTTTCAAGGATTGATCTGTCAGCCAAATGAGCCTAGTTTTAACTCAGAAATTTGGGGTATTTATGGTAAAATGAACTCAAGCTACCTCGCGAGGAAAAAAAAAAAACAACTGCTTGAAGCACATTAGACTGGTGATGCGTTCATTGAACGCTCACAATATGTGAAATCTGAAACACACAACTTTACGTGCAACAAATTTATCATTTAGGGATGTATACACAAGAAAATATGAAGAATTTAGAAAGATGAGATTCATTTTTTGATGCTATTATTTCGACCAGAATTTGACCCCAAAATTAAGGGTGAGTATATATGATGAATATATGATTAGCATGGGTGCTTCTACCGAATGTGTCTCAAGAAAAAGTAGCTTCCACGCTTCTTAAATCATCACTATCAATGTCACATCACACATCAAATTGCTCTTAACTGTTTTTCCTTGGTGGCGCAGTGAATAGCATGTCTGCCTCAAAGTTAAAGGGGACCCAAGTTTGAATCCGGAAGGCTTCGGCCTTCCTGTGTGGAGTTTGCATGTTCTCCCTGAGCCCATAGGTTTCCTCCGGGCACTTTGGCTTCCTCCCACACTCCAAAAACATGCATGACAGGTGTATTGGACATACAAAATTGTCCCTTAGGTGTAATTGGGTGCGTAGGCACCAGCAGGCCTGCGACCCTTGTGAGGAGAAAATGGATGGATGGATGTTTTTAACAGTTTTCTCCCAGGGGACTTGTCTTTCTACAAGTGTCCCACGACACAATAAAAGTGCAGCTATTAGCACAGCAGATAGAGCTTGTTTGCTTCGCTTCCAGATGGAATACTTGATACAGTGTACATTTTCCATCAAAGAATTTGAAAACTGTTGCTAGATTAGACAGACGATTCAATAGTCATACAGTTCAATAGTCATTGGCTTTACTGTGGTCCAAGATGATGGTGGGAACCCTAAAGCAAGTGGTATTCAGCACAGATGCTTCACAACACTGGCCAAGTCAGTCCCATTTATAGTAGCACGGTCTTAACCTACAGGCAGCTGTTGTGTTCTGACCACCTTGCCTTTTTTCCTGGAGGTCTTTGCCAGCCAGTGGGCTGCCATCCAGGTCTCTTTCTCCTTCAGTAGCAGTACATATAACCAACCTTGTCCTCCAGCGGGGCCAGTGCTTTGTCACTAACATTGTCACTGCCCTACAGAGCTGAAACTCACACAAGGGCAGATACGCATTTTTAGTCTGTGTCAGCATTGTTCTCCATTGCGCCTCCATTCATCAACCCTATATCCGGTCACCCTTGAGGGTCTACCCATACATCCTCTACATCAACCACCTAAGTAAGATCTTCTGGCGGGCATGCAAGGTAAAGTAACATGCTTCATCGTTCATAAACAACTCAATTGAATCATCTGACTGCGGTTTCAGGTTAGGTTAAAATATATTGTTTTCATATATGCTGTCAAAACTTAAAAGAATTAATAATAATGTAAATATAAATATCCACACAATTTTCTTTACAAATCACAGATTAATATAAGATCATTTTATTTCTTTACTATTAGTTGAATATGAATGAAATTAAATAACATAAACGCATTAAAAATGAAACAATAATTAAGGAAAATGCTTGCACTCACCAAAACAAACTGTGGTCATAATCAAGCAGTCTTTTCAATATCTCCCGATTTTTCTTCACCTTATCATTAAGAAGGTCTCTTTCTCTTTGCACTGATGTTGCACTGATAAGTTGTAGTGTGTGTAGGTTTTTAAAAGCAACGTAGTGCATTGAGGAGCTCTCTTTACCTTTGAACTGATATGCACAATAATGTATATCCTGTCGGGTGTCCCCATAAGTTTTTAAAAGCACCGTAGCGCATGTGTCCAGCCGTGTTTTGATGTCTCGTTGCTGCCTTGGTTAAACAATTGAAATTTGCAAATCCAGTGGAGCTCCAAACACCAAATTGATTCTTTGCAAACAAAAGGCAGTCCCAGCAGAACTATTTGCCAGGGTTAGCTCACGCCCTTGGTAGCCCAGCCAGAAAAATGGCCAAGTCGGGAGAGGTTAGCTAAAAGCTATGCTACGCATCGAAAGCAATAAGCCAAAGGCAACACCGCGTAGCTTGCTTGTTGAGCATTGCACCGCCTTCCTGGAGTGAGCGTCCACTCAGGCTACGTTCAACGTGAGGCCTCTAGATGGCGATTTTATGACTCGATTAGCTAATACAGCTGTCTATTAAGTTATACGGGCCGCTCACATGTCCATATGTGCTTGCGCTGAAGCCTGCAACTGTTGACGCGAATGCTCTAGCGCCAGGCAGATTATATAAATAAAAAAATATATAATATATAGTATATAGTATAGAATTTAAAATTAAATTGACCCTCATTATAATCATTATAGTTTGTTATGATAATGTCAGGTATATATATATATATATATATATATATATATATATATATATATATATATATATATATATATATATATATATATATATATATATATACATATATATATATATATATATATATATATATATATATATATATATGTGTGTGTATATGTATATGTATATATATGTATGTATAAAGAGAGAGAGAGAGAGAGAGAGAGAGAGAGAGAGAGTTGGCTAGTTGCCCTCCTCAATCAAGTGGCAGTTCATGCCTTGTTGATGCCACCAACAATCACTTAGAAAGGGGAAAAAGAACTCCGGTTCCATAAGAACCGTATCCTGCCAGCCAGCTTCCCATGTCTCTCTCTAGACACACCTGAATCAAATGATCAGCTCATCAGCAGGCTCTGTGGCACCCATTTAATGATTCTCAGCATTTTAAATTAGGTGTGTTGACATTGCAATACATCGTAAACAGGCAAGCTATGGCTCTCAAGGAACGAGAATTCTCTACCCCTAATTTTGACAGACATTTTTACATGCCAAAAAAAAAAGATGCCTGTTTAAACACAGGCACAAAATACATATACACAAAAATGTATGCCTCGAAAGTCAGGTGTGTTGCCTAGATTTGTAAAAATGTTACAGTCTTGAGTTGCATGGGTGGCTATAGTCATGCCCGATTCATTATATCATATCGCATATAACAAAGTGAAACCCTTTATGCACTACGTGTGGCCCCACGCAGCGTTGAAAATGACTTGCCTTTAGGAGCACATTTGGGATGCTTTATGTTCACATTTCCTCTTTGTAACTCTGGCCCATTAAACTGTCGGCAGCATTTATAGGTGAGCTGATGTAACTGCATTATTGAAGCGCACACCAATGGCTCCTGCTCAACAATACAGTTAGACATTCTTGACTCTTTTGGCGTATTTCCAGGTTGCAACAAACACGATGATGCCAATTATCATAAAATGTGTTCACCAAAAAGCTCCAGTCATCCTCACTAATCTCTCATCTCTAGTTTGTATTCACCATTTTGTTTAATTTGATTGCACATTGAACATTAGAGCAGTTACCAAAACATGCTGATAGTCACAAACACACAATTACTTGCTCTGTATAATCTCTGATGATATATATCTGCACGGTAACAGCTTTTATTGTCCCAAGGCACACCCTCACTATTGACAGGCTACAATTGAGAAAGAAAGCCCCAGTGTCTTTGAGACAATGTAAGATATAAAGCGGAAAACAAAGAGAGTAAAACAACAAATAAGAGCTCTTGAGAAGAAAACAAAACAAATCAGCAAGAGAGAGGGAGGGAGGGAGCGAGCGAGAAGGAGACAGACAGACAGACAGAGACAGCGATACAGCGAGACAGAGACAGCGAGCTCCAACCAGACTTGGGCAACATATTAGTAGCTTGTAGCAAAGTGGCATTATGCAGCAGGTGTACCTAACTTGCACAACACTGTGTAAATAATAAAGTTCAAAGAAAAGCACAGTATTTGTCGTTTCCGCTTCTCGTATAAACATTGAAAGCAAACGTGATCCACATGAAATATGCACTCAGGATTTGGAAGTTTACTCTTCTTAACACACAAACTTTTAATTCCAAGTTTTAGAGCTGGAAGGAAGTATGCATGAAAATTGGACAACATCCCGCATGACATCCACCTAGTATAGTTACTTAAGTAAGCTGAGTCTGGGCTCTTTGCCCAAAGCAGTGGCCCATGGAGTGTAAAACATTCACTGTTTTGACAGTGGGGTTATCCTATTTGTATGCTTGTTTTTGTTTTGTTATTTTTTTCACTTTCGGATCCTTTTTTTATAGTCTTAAAGCATACAAACATGCATCTTTTTTTTTTTAATTTGTCTTCCTCTTTGTATGGCACTAACCTTTGAATGTTGTTGTCCGCTGATAAATGCATCATATTTCAAATTTCCTCATCTCTCATCTCACACTTCTCTCTTTCCTTTCGCTCAGATAAGAGGGGCTCTCTTCCTAATCAAAGCTCCTGCCCCTGAGCTAACCCAGCACACTACAAAGTCTAATCATCATCATCATCTTCTATGGGATCCAATCAATAATTCAGTATGCTGCCCAACAAATCACCGTTCATAGGGTTATTTTGGCTCAGTCCCGCACAGTCAGTGAGCTCTCATGCATTGCGATGGAGATATTTACTCGAAGGCCGATAACAAGGTGGAAATGACAACTACAAGCCAATAATCCCCAGTTAGTTCTAGCCCTGAGGCTGGAGGGCTTGCAGAAGTGGTGTACTTTGTTGACTGGCATTTGAAATGCAGACACACTAACAGATGGGATTTAAAAAGAGCAACTGCATAATCACATGCCTCTACCCTATGGACCCTAAAGGATAACAGAGACAGGTAAAATAATTTTGTCATGTTGTCATTTTTGCTTTCCTGTGTGACTGTGATGTCTGGTCACTCAAGACTTTATTCCTCCATTCATCTGCTTAGACACTTATTCTAACTAGGGTCACAGGCATGCTGGAGCCGAAGCGGGGAAGACCCTGAGCTGGTTCCCGGCCAACTGCAGACCTCATATCGCCACAAAGCAATTTATGTTGAACAGTAGATAACATGGTTTCTGCTCGGTAACGGTTTTATCAGGTGTTTAAATAGAATGGTACTTTTCACTAGAGCTCTGTGAAAATAAGTTAATTTACCCCTGCAGCTGGCAGTAACGCAGCAAACGTAAGCTAAGAGTTGCTTCAGTGTATTTTTTTCCCCTTAGGTTCCAATCGGTTGGGTAGCTACAGATTAAGAGAATAACAACAGATTCTGACCTGAGGGGTAAATAAGGGGTCGGTGCTGTGGATCCAGTTTGACACATCCAGGACATCTTCGTGAAAGTTATTGTAGAAAAGTCAGCAGTGTCACAAAACAACCCAAAGCACTCAGAGAGCATATGACCAACAAGGCTTGAACATTGATAACCTGCTAATGTATTGAGGTAATGTTAGGAATCCAAATCCAGTATCCAGTATCCAGTTAAATTCATCAATCTGCTGTTAAGGTCCTCTGACATTCATCCTTCAAATGAAGTATATACCCTGCCAAAAATTGTCTTTTTCGATATTTGTGCGTGTGTGTTGCTCTGTGTAAATGGTACAATAAAAATGAGGCTACCAAGCCTAGACAATGTTTAGGATGCAGTGGGAATACTTTAAATAGTCGCGATAAATTCACAGAAATCACATGTTTTGTAATAACTTATGATGGGTATTTTCTATCATTAGGAAGACACTAAATCTAATATAAGTAGATATTGGCATGGGGGAAATGGAGAATGAGCATCTTTGTTTTTCACCTGCACTGATAAATTTGGGATCCAGATTTCCCAATTAGTTCTATAAAGCTAAGTATACAGACAGAGCAGTTCTCTCATATATTGATTTAAACACGACAGACGTCCTCATGCTCATCCAAATTTTTTCATTGCCCCCGACCAACACCGGCCTGGTAGGCACTCATCCAATGATGTCAACAGTAAATTGTTAGGCTCACACTGCCCCCCACAGTCAGTGGAAGATGCAACGTACAAAGGAAAGAAATATTTTTCAACCTTGCGTGTGATCTATTTTTTATTTATTTATTTATTGGGGTGGGGTGGGGGTTCCAAGAACATGCACTGTCCTTCGACTCTTCCCCGATACATGCTACACTGCACGCACACAAGTTCAAGCAGAGGGCAATCCACACAGGTATAGTGAAGAATACGCTCCACACAAAATGAACACTGAAACTTAATTCTGTAGAGACCGATACCTCTGATGTGATAAATGGAGTACGTGCGGATCGTGGCCGTCACTACCGAAAGGATATAAACACACACGCTCACAGCTGGACAATAAGAGACGTGTCAGGGGATCTAATTATGCACCCAAGTAACGGATTGTGTGGTGTATCGCGAGTGCGAGGAAGCAAAAGAGAAGCAGTTGATGAAGAATGAATACAAAGTTACTGAGCACTTCATTGTAACCTGAAAAAAAAAAATCACATGACGCACTGGCCAAGGATACTCTTTCACCTTAGTTGGCTCATAGTTGGCTTTATTTACGTAGACTATAGCTAGTGCACAATGACATCCACTAAACGTTGTGGAGCGCAGCAGTGGTCTGGCACCAATATTGAATTTACATAAAATATTAGACTTTTTTGTAGCATGAATAGCATTGAATTAGCTTTGAAAATTTAGAGCCGTTATTCTTCCTCATGAATTCTCTGTAATTTTGCAGTCTATGAAGGTAGCATTGGCCAAAAAAAAATAATACTAGCAAATGGGAGGTGATGTTGTGGTCAAGCTTTGTGAAAGTCTCCCATCAGACTGAAACTACAAAGTATTTGCTGACAATTTCTTCTCTTCAGCACCACTGGTGCTTGAGCGTCTTCAACAAAGATCTACTTCTTTGGATCTGTTAAGGCAATAGCTTGGATGGGTGTCAGCTTGAAGCTAAGAAAAGTCTTGCCAGAAGATTTGTTGACGCCAGGGTGGATAAAGAGAAGGCATGAGGCAAAAAAGAAAGCATAATCATTGTCAAGTGGCATGACGTTTTTTTTTTTACTCTGATCTCACCCTATTGTATAACAGAGCCTCAAGATAACACTTGACGCCGGAGCAAACCGGATAAGGCATTTGTGGAGGTCAGCAGGCCACACATTGAAAGAATACATGAAAGAACACATATACATGGAAGTAGATCGCCTGTATGCATGCATTGCAAGCTGCAAGTACCACATGAGGTCACACCATTCTGCTCAGTCTGGTATGGCTCAGTATGGTTGACTTACCACCGTGACTTAACTATCTGCTGTTCAGTGGCCACTGAAACAAAAGAGCTTCCAGGCAGAGGTTGCAAATAGCCGAATTCTTTGGTAGGCCACCCATCACCCGAGCCACATGCCCACCATCACCACTGCATAAGAGCATTTGTGTTGAAGTTCAAGATGATATACAAAATGACCAAATTGCCCATTGCCCTGTGAAGGGTGACAAACGTTTTTTCTGCAAACTCAATCACCACTCCTTTTGAGAAAAGTGATGTTTCATCATTGCTTGATGAAATGGCAAATGAGACTGAGAAGACATAAGAAATGAGACAATGTTTCATCGACAATGTTTCATAACCCTAACCCTAACTGACAACAAACACTGACCTCCCAGCAATGCTGGCTACCTTCACTGAGAAGAAAGCGTTGCTCAGTGCCATATAATAAAAACTCTTTCTCTTTCAATTGTAGATGTTGAATACTAATGCCTAACGATCAGCTAGGTATGGTATTCCTTGATACACGTATGAATGCTTGCTACCTATTTAGACTGTGTTTACACTTCTATGCTCTAAGTATGTAGCAGATTGAACATTACTCAGATATTTGGAAGATTGTCACCATCTGATATATGACACAGCTGGTGACGATTACTGTAACGGATTAAAATGATGGATGAAATATACTGTTCCATTGGTCGTAACTCATTGTTTTCAAACTGTCTTTTTTTAATTCAGTGGTCCGTCTGCAAAATGTTGATCCATCAGTTTCCACAGATTGCCCACCTCTGCTAAAAAGCCAGTTATTAATTTTAGAGGCCGTTGGCATATTTTGTGATGCGAATAAAACTGATGAAGACGTTTGCAAAACCCTGCTATTAAGTCAGATTTGATATTTTATGGAAATGAAATAAAAAGGCATTTTTGTGATGTTACTAAGCAATAAAAACTAGTGCATGGACAAATTTCAAATGTTCATGAAGCACTTGCAACCTTTTTTTTTTAAAGAAAATCACTGCGACATCGAATGAACTTAAAAATTTATCACAAGTGCTTTATGAAGCTTCATTTGTCCATCCATCATGAAAAACCCATCAAGCTTATTTTTTTTTAAATAAGGGCTATGTTTTCCATTAATGCTCAATATAATAAATATGGACCAACGCAGATCATAAGAAGAAGGTAAAAAAAAAATGATTATGAGGAAAAAAAAACCTTGAATAAAATGGGAGATTGTTATATGTGGTTATATGTGGTCCACCTTGTCTTTTTCTTTCAGAATAAATTGATCCAGTTTCTCACTAACTATACATTTGAATCCGTAATAATGGTTTCATAAACACACCATTTTGACCGTGAAACGGATTTTTCTTGTATGTTTTTCAAAGCATATTATTTCTAATAGAAAAATGTTTAAACAGCATCCACAAAGAACAGTCTCATACCTAAAATTTTATAGCAAAATGATACTTACAACCATGTGCAATTCTATGTTATTAAATTCATTTCAATTCCATGTTATTAATTACTAACCCTTTAAAACAGACATTATCAAACCGCAGAAGATATGAAGGTCTAAAACAACACCTCTTGCACATTAACAGATCAAGTTGAATCTAACATGAGCAAGAGGCATGAAAAACTCTTGGGTATAGAGTCAGTGTGGGGTAGCCATTTGCTTCAACTGGTAAGGTTTAGATGAATATAAAGTAGAGGGACAGTAGGTTAAGAGAGATATAATACAGAAAATTCAACAGGGACAAAGAAGTGGGTAACCAATAATGGTATCGTTAATAGGTGCAAAAATGTTTTTATTATTGTACTAAAAGTGATTGTTAAAAGAAAAAAAAAAGTTGTTCCACACATTTCTGGAAACATGCAATTACAGCCGTTAAAAGAAGAAAAGAAATGACAGATTGGTGTGGTTGTTTGTACCCAAACACTGGTACCAGCTACAAGGAGGCAGAGGAAAGGTCAGTGAAACACACGGCATCTTACCCAATGGATCAGTTATCACTGTGAAACAGTAAAGGTAAAAAAAAAAAAAAGACAAGGACAACAGGAACATGTAGAAACTGTTAAGTGTCAAGTAGTCTTATTTGATTTGGACCGTAACTGCTAGATCGTACATATTATAGGTGATTAGGAAAATAGTGAACAGCAGCGTCACTTTGAAGAGTATGTCGGTTGACAGGCAGGTAAACCCATGTCATTTGTCAATACGTTGTCAGAGAATTTGAGAAAGTATCATCAACGTCCATTACCATCAATATAAGATGGGAGTCAAAGCTGTCTGATGTCACTGAAGAAAGGCTAGATAACAAAATTATGTTGAAACAGACTTTAACATCATCACACGATCATCGCCCGATCAAAGAAATAAGATGATCTGGGTACAAATCTGATGTTCCACTTAGAGTTATCTAAAAGGAATGTTGTAAATACTATGATTAGAGACAAGCCTGATAACTGAGGGTTGTACCTCCCGTTTTATTTTTACAGGTTCAGTGAACCATAAATAAATATGAACATAGGGAGGGCACTTGCCTGGGGTATTTGATAGTCTGGCTTCATAAACTGTTCAAGGTATAATAGTGCCTGACAAATGTAATATTTCATACATAGCCAAGGATTTTAAATGTGAAGCTGGAAAATGTTATATGTTTTTGTTGTTCAACACCAGAGGTGGCCAAATCTGGTCCTTGAGAACTACATTCCGGCCTGTTTTGATGTTTCCCTTCCCTTGTTTGAGTTGGGAAACAAACCTCGGTCATCCAGGGGAAAGGCTACAGGTTGGAGTGCGGTCCAGACAGCTGGATGCCCAGTTGATTGCTTGTCCGAGATGAGTATTGGTTTCACTACCATGGTCCACGGTTGAAATTAGTGGTGATTACTATCCACACATTATGTGATCACTTGTGAATTTGTACCAGAAGTTTGATATCAACAACGTTAAATAAGTGAGGGAGGTTGACTCGGATGTCTTATTTCAGTAAGTTTGACTCTAGGCTCATAACCTTAGGTAGATTATTCAGATGTTAATGTTTGTTTCTTTCTTTTGTAGCCTTGAGTTTCAGAGATTTGACAAAGCATGATGTTTGCCACTATTCAACAAAAAGGGTTCTCTCCAGTTTGACATTTTCTGGTGAGATGTCATGAATTATCTGTGTTTTCACTGAAACAACAATAACACATACAATATGTAAAAACATCTTGAACTACATCATCAAAGTGACCGCTACATTGTTGTATCGTGCCGATCATGGCATTCCATTCAAATACTTTTGAATTCAATTAACTTATTAACTTATTCATAGAGATCTTTTTTGTTGAAATGGATAGATTTACATAAATGTCTACAGACAGTCTACAGACAGTAAGGCGTGTGTGTGTGTGTGTGTGTGTGTGTGTGTGGGGAGGGGGGGGGGGGGTGTCAGGGCGGGGGGGATCCTGAACTGGTTGCAGGGCACACAGATAGCATTCAATTCACGCACTCAATCCCACCTTAATTAAGACAATTTAGAGTGTTCAATACCCCTATTATACATGTTTTTGGAACGTTGGAGGAATCCAGAATGCCCAGTGTTCCAATGTTCTAACAACTGTTCAGCCATGCTGCCCAAATGTATACATTATTGGACTGTGAAATAATTCAGGAGGATTGTCACGTACCAAATGTGTATAACAGTGGACTTTATCCAACGTTATGAAAAACTCCTATCAAAGAAAAAGATGGGAACCCAAAACACTACGAACAATTCAAAGTACAGACCCCTGCACGAACACATGAGTATACATTAGTATATGGTTGTACGTATGTAGCATATGGTATTCATACACCTCCATCCCATTCATCGATTTAAACTTGACATAAATTCAAAACTACACATCTTTGAAATACATAGCTATAGGAGTATCTTTATACTGGTGTGTTCCATAACAATAGCGAGATGATGTGCCACCGTATTTGTTTTTGTGCACACAGTGTATTTGTCCACATGTGAGAAGCTGAATGCAGACGTATTATTCCAAACAAACCAACTCAGACTAGCCCCCCATCCCATATCACCGCAGACAGACTCAGATGCGCACAATACAAACACATACACAGAAGACCGACTGAATCAAATAGACTAATGCTGTTACCACAGGAACAAATATTGCCAGCTCACACAGCTGATGAAATAGTGAGTGTTTACCCTCCTCCAAATGTCCTGCTAATTCTTGCATGTGGGGTTATGTGCATGAAATGTGTGTCCTTAAATAACACACCACAGTGAAGGCAGCAGAACACAATTTCAACTAACGCATAATCAAACAAGCATACAGAGAGGACACCGTGGCTAATGTGATCGTCCATGCTATCGACTGTTTTGCTCGTAAATATAAACTCAAGGGCATGTTCCGTCATGGAGTCACCGGGGCTGACTGATACCGGTATTTTATATTCCGGAATAATACAGTACATCGGGGACGCTACACTTTATAGTCTTTCCAAGCACGTCAGACCCACCGCCGAGCCGAGTTATCTTTTTACAAAACACCACAAGCAGTACACAACAAACCAGACAGGCTGTAATATGTGTTTGGTAAAGACATATTGGATTTGTTGTGGGAATCCAAAAGTAGACAACAATATCACTTTAAACTGCTCTCCGTTTTCTGAAACTATGTTTTTTGGTCAAGGGGAATACAACCATTCAGTCTGCTTGATAAGTGGTTAAGGTTACTTCTAGGTTATCAGACTGTGATTAGCTCAGATTATTTTTTTGAAAAAGCAGACATCTCTCTGGTGAATCAATTCAAATTACAAATCAACTCTTCTGGTAAGTAAATATGCCATATTTTAACTCAGGTCCTGGAAGCTTGCAGTTAATGATGTTGCAACAATTAGAGGCAAATCATTGAAAGGCATGGCCCAAAGCCACAGGCCCGTTTAGTTAGTGATGTTGGCACTTTTCATAGATTAAGATGAACGGGTGTTTGCTTTATCCCATGGTGAGAACTCAACAAATTGCCGAAGGAGTCCTGAGAGGGTCATGAATGATTGTGAAACAAGCTGTCACAATTGGCAAGATGCAAAGTGGTTTGAAACACAGACGGCGTTTGTAGTAATCGTGCTAGCATCTGACATCTTAAGTGCACTCTCGTTTGTTAATCAGCCATCAAAATAATCAAAAGCCTGTAACACTGGACAATTGGTCAGCTCATGGTGGCACATTGTAGCTATGTATCGGGGTCCATCACGATCAAACAAACTGTTTCAATCTACAAGTTAAACAAAAGTGTATTTATTTTAATTCTAGGATATTTCAAATGTAATTAAACAAACTGGTTGTTCGTTTGAAGGGGCATAGCCACTGCAATATTCAGAGTAAATATGCTGTGTCAAAAGCTATACAAAATGTAAAACTCAAAACTGTGTTTAGTGAGTACCAATCAAAGATGTAGCAAAAGAATTGACCTTTAGAAAGATGACACAAATTTCATACTGGGCAACATTCTTTTGAGCAAGTGGCCGTAATGTTGCGGCCAAATATATTACTGCATATCGCTTTAAAACACTGAAGGCATTCGGTTGTCTTTTTTCCCCTCAAAGAGCGTTAACCGAATCATCAGAGCCATGACATCTTGCAAGAAAGCTGTCTTTTCCCACACATTTTACAATTATTGTGACTTACTATTACTACCTAATTACACAGAAGAAATTGACTATTTTCCGTATGACTATTACACCACATCAAAATGACGCCTTGGATGCCTCGAGGAAAAGAACTGACAATAAAGCTGACTCTCATAATCGAAAGCATAACATTCAATTACTGCAGCAAAAGAAAGTCAGCGTATGTACATGATTTGTTTTTCCTTAGCTCCTAATTTCCTTTTCTTTTCTTTTTTTTTATCAACACCTACTGTTTGCATTATCATATCTTCCTGCTGAGTGATGTTATTGTCTGAAATACCTCTAATATAGGGAGTCATTACCCATTTCCAAAGTTATTGCAGCTTTGTGAGTCCCCTCAATAGGAGCCCACGACTGAAGCAGGAAATGTGACTCAAAACATGAAATTGGACTTTAATGAGTTCAATCCCCATGCGCTTTATGTTTATGATTTGTATCCCACAGTGAATACATTGTGTGAATTACGTGAAGTTTTCAAAGGATCTGTGCCTTTTGGCAGTTAGAAAACTAATACACAACAAAAAGGAAGTTGAAAGCAGCTTTTTTAATTGGACATTCATGTGGCACTTGTCTTGACAAAAAGTCACATTTGAGAGATGCTATCTTTTTGTGGATCTTGGAGGAAACTGAGGAGGTTCACGGACCGGGCAGAATGCATTAGACTGATGCTGATGCAACATTCCGACTCATTTGTTCCCAGAATCATCAGATTGCTCTCTGGTGGGACATGACGGAGCGACGATGCCATTACAAATTGACGCGGCTTGTTTTCACACTGCCACGCCTCATTCAAACACACACACACACACAATTGTACTTTCCTTCGCACACATCAGTCGATCTGACAGCAGGCATATGAGCAGCAGGTGAGAAGCGCAGCGACTTATCAGCCATTTAGCAGCCGATGACCTGTGGAGAAAATGGCCCTATCATGATTAAGTGTCTGAATCCCCCACGTTCAATTACGGGTCAGAGGGCAGCACACACATCAGCGTGGAGCGTCTATCGCTACAGGTATGGATTGTGCTGTCATGTGTTTTATGTGTTTATGGTTTGGTGTTGTGTGATTGTGGGAAATTACAATGTGTGCGTGCGAATGCATGTGTGAGGTGATGTGACGCGTGGTGTTGGGTCATATAGCTTTCCATTCAAAACTGAACAAAAGCAGTATTCATAAAGTTTTGCTCTTTGAGAATGTATGTCTTGTTAAACACTAGAAGCATTGATATGTGTACAAAAGTAGATAAGTGATCACTTTTCTACCAATTATTGAATTGATGCTAACTGAAAAACTGGAAGTTTTGTTGAAAGTAGCTTGATTAGAACGGAGTCGTATATAAGACGGCACTAGAAGCTCAAATGTTCTCGTGAAAGGGATTCTCTGTTTCACATTGGAATGCGTTGAATTTAATATATCATACAGGTGTGACGGTGAATTTGCTCGGCAACACTTCGCAAACAACAACACACATACATTACTTCTATAACAGGGATTTCTTGGTTGGTCAAATAAACCAAACCTAATAACTAAGGCATTGTCAAAGTACACGTAACTGGCGGTAAATGTCTGTTTTGCCCTAGGTGGTATACGCGGGTGGGATTTTTTTTTTTTTTCCTCATCAAAGCGGAATCTTTCTAAACCTCCGGCCAAAGTAGTGATTTGCTCAATCCACTGGTTTCACTGTCCCGTGTAACAAGTTTAAACCAGAGATTTGCGTCATCACACTACTTTTTTTTTTCCCCAAAAACTCAGACAACGATGACATCACAGACGGAGGTTCTTTGTGATTGGACAGAATTTGGCACCACTACTGCCACCTAGCAACTTGGCATGCTTATAAATGGATGAAACCACACGGTGCTGGCTTCATGTAGCAGCGATTTCTTTTAATAAATAAGTAATGTAGACAGAGGTTTTCTTTTACAAAGGGGGGGGGGGGGGGGGGGTTGGTTACATGTAGACAAGGCTTAAAAGTCACACTGTAAAACATGTGGAATTGTCTTTTAACAGGTCCAAACCAAAGCAGCTGCTGTTTTGGTAGTATGCCATTAGACATTTTTCATCCTCATTCAAGGTAGAAATATTGTAGCATTACAACTTCATCTTTCTATCAGTTTCATGCAGTGATATGTCTTGGAAAGAATGTGTCACATTCGACAAGGCTTTTGTCCTGAGTCATTTGTCTTACTCTAATCCAGGGCTAGGGAACTCCGTTTTCTTGAGAGCCATATCCTGTCTATTTTTATGTGTCTCACTTTCAACACACCTGATTGAAATGATCAGGATTGTTTTCAGGCTTCCACAAGCCTTGCTGATGAGCTGGTTATTTGAACGAAATGTAAAAGGTGAGTGAGACATTGAAAACAGGCAGGATATGGCTCTTGAGGAACAGGAGTTCCCCCTACTCCTGCTCTAGTCAGGAACGTTTTCTGCCATTTTCTTCATATTGTTTTCTGCCGTTTCGTTCGTACTGTGTTGGTTCCTGTCGTTTGCTCTCCTAATTCTCTGCTTTGCTAATGTTAATTCACCTAAAAAGTAGGGCTCCATATTTTTGTACTTTTTATTTGCTTGGCACAAATTGGTTCCAAATCCGAAAAAAAAAAAAATCACTGTACAAAAGTAATCCCAGACCAAATGAATTTCACATCTTGGGGTACCAATGTATTTTTTTAAGTCCATTATGGAATAATGTTAAAATTGATGTTGTTTACCCTCCCACACTGTTGATTTTTGAAGACACGTGGCTGATTTATCATCTAATTAAGGCGTTGGGATTAACAGACCAGACAACGGCCCAAAGTCATCAAACCAGTCCCTGCTGGTCAACTTGCTTCTTTGGCTTTGTCAGTTTAAATGCTTTTGTTTTCTTTTTAAATGCCATTATGTGATCTCGTTTGATGTTGTTAGTGTCTTGTATTGTTCTGTTGACTGGCTAACAATAAACAAATGCTTGTCTTTCATTTTAAATGATTGGATCAGGTCTAATTCAGCATAAGTAAACTCAGCCCATATTCCACGGGAATGCAAGAATCTAAAAATGTGAAAATAAAAGGGAAAGTCTGACAAAAAACATGCATATTAATATGTGGATCTGTAAGCAAATAGCAATAATTATTATAGCACTCAAAGATTTGACCTACCAACATCATCTGTCGCATGAAAAACATCTTTTTGCACCGAGCAGTCAGCATAAATACATGAATCACTTTAATTTGCAGCTCTCTTTCCACTGACTTTCTCTTAGAAACTGTGCTTACACATCAAGGGGAGAAGAACAGCAGAAAAAGAACGCTGAGCCAATCAATTTGCTGACAAACACTGCAACATCAGTGATCTTGAAGAAAAGGAATATTGCATTTTTTTGCTAAGTACACAGAGATAAACTAAACCACGATGTGCTGATGTGCATGTGCGCACATTTAATTTTGTGCAGTGTTAATGCCTGAGCATGTATTATAATCAATAACACTTGTGCCCGAGAGGAAGCCAATAATGGCTGCACTGAAATGGAGTGCATGAGCCAGTGTGATGCAAAGCAAATGTGTGAGTTGCAAAGGAGACAAATAAATAAATAAAAAAGAAAATAAGGGTGAATGTGAGGAAAGACAAAATATTAACACGATTAAAATGGTGTGATAAACAGCACAAAAACAGAAGAATGTCATGATTCATGAGGGAAGTAGTCACTGTGGGAGTGATGTGCTGAAAAACAGCAAGGCATTTGTCAGGGTAGGCACATTTCTGCATAATTGTGTTGTCTTAGTGAACCTGTTTAACCCCCCCCCCCCCCGTGAGGCTTGAGAAAAGCAATACAGGGAATCTTCTTCAGTGAGATGAAAACGAGCAATAAAGACATTAAATCACACACGCATACATAAAACATCACGGGAGGCAAAAGCAACCTTGCCTTAAGTTTGCATAAAAAATAGAGAATATATACTAATAATTATATATTTTTTTCTTCCAAGTGATGAATGCCTCTGTCAGGAATAATGTGAAAAATGACCCTAACATCACAATTATTAATTATAGTAATAATAACAGCCACTTTTATGTTCATTGTGACTTAATGTTCTTTTCAATCGAAGATTTTTTATTAGATAAGATGATAATTGATGGTTTAAGACAAATAAGGGGGTAGACAGGGCTCATAACACAAATGAAGGCTTTTCTGTTTATATAGTGCTGGAATTGTACAAGCAGGATCCTACTTCCTCGCAAACACCCTCTTGCATAGTTACGCTCACATGAACACACCATTTCCCATTATTGCAGCTTTATATTCTGTTGCCTTTGAGGCCATTCCATTTCAGAAAAAAAACCCAAAACTGCAATGCAACTACTTTGCATGGTCTTTGGCTTTTTCTGGCTTTGGTGTTACTAATTAAACAAGAATCCCAGGGAAAACATATAGTCAGCAACATGCATACTGGGTATTCGTCCCAAAATTATATATATATATATATATATATATATATATATATATATATATATATATATATATATACAATTTTATATATATATATATATATATATATATATATATATATATATATATATATATATATATATATATATATATACATTAATTATTAATGCACATTAGCATTTGTTTTTTGTTTGTTTTTGTACGAGCTGAATTAGAATGAAAATTGAAATACTGATATATTCTAATTCCACAATTCCAAACATTAGTTTGTTTGATTCGTTTCAACATGTGTGTTTTGTTTTTCTTGAACTTTGACTTGTCACTGACACTAAAAAAAAAAAAAAAGGTTACTTTGGTTCGAGCCAATAAATAGCATTTTCAGAAGGCTTTTTTTTTTTTTGGGGGGGGGGGGGGGGTAGGAAAACCACTAATTGAATATGAATGAAAAAAAAATGACAAAAACATTTTAAAATGAAAAAAATAAATGCTCGACTCACCAAAAACGCGTGTCTCCCACTTCTTTCAATGCAAAATCCATTTTTCTTTCTTTCCTCAGAAAGACTTCATCAATGACTTGCTTGTAGAGTTTCTGTGTTTCATTTCCAAGAACAAATCCCTTTCTATTGACATAGACGCCAATGCTGAAAGTCGCGTCAGTCCAATTTCCGTTTTGCTCTTCTTCAACCATTGAGGGTTAAAACAAAAAAGAGAGAGAGTTGACTTTTCTGCTTAAGGTATGCTTCGATGTATGCTATGCCTTATGGTTGCACAAGCTCATGGTTGAGCCACATGTTTTTCTTTGTGTGTGTTTTTTTTTTAATAACTAACTACTTCCAACGTTAAACATGGTGGATTAATACAGTATAGCACCGCCTTCCTGCAGTCTGCAATCAGTCACGCCATGTTCAATGTGAGGCCTATAGATAGCGATCTTATGACTTGATTGGCTATTGCAGTAGTCTATTAAATATATGGACCTGTTTACATGTTTCTTTACACACAGCACAGAAGGCCCACAACTGTTGAATCGAATGCCCTAGCACTTTTTGCGGAGGCGGATTTCCTTCAGCCTGGTGACACAAGTCAACATGGCTAAGAACTCTATTATAAAACTACAGCACTTGAAGGATCATAACCAAATGAATATAATATGACCTGAAAAGAACAGAATATGGAGAATAATTTTATATTTAAAATAGATATATTTAGTCAAAATAAATTTAAAATGAAATGGACTTTTATTAAAGTTATTACAATTATTATAGGTTATTTTAATGTCAGGTTATATTAGGCCAGCAGAGAATGCCTTGCTGGCCCTCACGGCCCACCATTGGTGGCATGTGCGGTCTGAAATGAATTTGTTTTTACCGGTGAATTTTTTACTGGATTAGTGGAGATCAGCACTGTAACATGCACCCCAGTGAAATCTGTCTGACGACGCGACTGGTTGTAAAGGAAGCCAGACAATGCTTAAAAATAAAACATGGGATATCAAGAAATGTATGAAAAAAACGGCATTGGCATGCCTTTATTCCTTATTTATTCATGCATATTTTAACTGAAAGAACTCAAGTGGTAAGCTAATGATGTTCATTTAAGTGCACCTGCTTCCCAACTCTCCCAGTATATCCATCCCTAACCGTAACTCTCTCTCTCTCTCTCTCTCTCTCTCTCTCTCTCTCTCTCTCTTTCTCTCTCTCTCTCGCTCTCTCTCTCTCTCTCTCTGTCAAGGAAAAAAGTCGTTCATTCCTGTAAAGGGCAGTTGACATGTTTGAATGTGCAATCCTTAAGGCAATGCATGCACTCCCACAGAAACATACATTCATGTGTCATACACACACATAGTGTAAACACAGGAAGAAATTGCTACTGTATGAGTTGTCTGTGTCTTTGCATATGTTTCCCATGCATCCCCATGAAGATGCATACTGTACTCCCACACGCATAAACATGAAACCACATAAGTCTATATGCTCTATTTGGGTCTGATAAACTTGCTTATGACAGCTAATAACTCTTTTTTTCCCTCTGGTCTTAATTAGGGCCAGTTAATACAAACCGTTTGATGCTCATGCGCTCTCTCTCTCTCTCTCTCTCTCTGTCTGAATTGCTCCCCCTTTTCTCTCCTCATCCCTCTGCATACTTGCACTTTGTATGCACATTGATGAGTTTGGATATGGAGTACAGGATCATTTTGATAGGTTCTCCCTGTCGGGGTCTGTTTCGCCAGTAAACATACCACACATACATGCACATGAGAAGCATGCTTCATACAATTACTTTTACAAGTTTATTTCTGCTTTGAAGTTAGGTGTCTTGACTCATCTTGATGTTTCGTATTGGGCTCTATTACTATTAATGTATTTATTAGTTAATTTATTTCGGCTCCAAGAATAGGGAAGGGGTACTTAAAGATGCGCCAAAGTTGAAAAAGACTCCTAGTACAGATGTTTATTGTTCTCTGTATTTTTCTTGAGGTCCAAAAAAGCTCACATCTATCTTATGCGCATAATGGTCGAAAGTTACACTGTCACACTGAAGGACTGATCATTAGTCAATCACGGGGCACTAGTGTGGACAAAACATTCAAACTCGCTTTTACACGTCACTTTAGGTGGGCACCAGCACAAAACATACCATTATGAAAGCAATTATAATAAAAAGGTATTCATGGCCAATCAATAGGTGACAAGTTCTAACCCCCAAAAAGATGATTAAAAGTAGGCACAATGATAATGATAATAATAACAACTATAACAACAACAATAATAATAATAATAACAGTAATAATAATGAAAAGGAAATAAAATGAGCATTTCTTTGATGCGACAAACAAGTGACCTCATGCATTATGTAGAAACTACCTCTGGTTCCAACATAATACTATGATCTGAGAAATGAGGATGTAGTGAGACTCTAAACATCAAATATTCATCACACTCATGCCCAGACGCGCACACACACTAGAGCACACCAGATTACAGAACTATGTATGAGTTGATAGTTTATCCATCAGTTGCATGTACAGAAGTGTAAGGGAAGCACAAAAAGGACATTTCTATGTATTGTTGCCTTCTTTTGTATGTATCTATTATCTATTTATTATTTATGACCACTTGCCCAATACAATAATATGTATTACAACCCAAGTATTAAATGTCCATTTTCCAAAAAAACAGTTTAATGGAATGGTATTGCAACATAATGAGAGGGGATTGGATATCATTTGCATTGTATGTGCTTGGGTAAAGATGCTGGATGCAGATGGCTTGTTGTCTGTGCACGATGAACTTGCAAATGCTATATATATATATATATATATATATATATATATATATATATATATATATATATATATATATATATATATATATATATATATATAAGTATGTATTTATATGAATAAATTCATATTAATTTGTGTTTAAACTTAATAGGCTATCAACACCGAATCAAAAAATGGACCTTATTTATTTGAGTCCAAAGGCCCTGCTGAGTAAAGCTTTCACCGAAAGTAAAATGCAGATCGCCTTGAGTATACAAGTTTGCCAAGTCAGTGATTTTAATTTCTTCATTACTGTAAAAACTGCCAATTAGTGTCCAGGGATATCATTAGTAAGCTCTCCGCCTTTTCTATACTTGCAGGGTAGATTGAATGGGTTGTAATTGTGTGTCATGGTGGTAGAAAAGGTTGTGAGCTGTGATCCAGACTGATAATAGCCCAGTAAGTTACAGAGCACATTAAGGCTGACAGGCGGCGGTTAATTCAAGAGGAGATGGCTGTTGTTTAAATAGAGAATCATCAGGATTCACAGGCCGCTGCTTTACGAGCAGGACAGCCAAGTCCAAGCTTGAACAACAGCCTTAAATCACACAAGGGTCTCACAACTGTTCTATTTTACTTCTTTTTCTTTTGTGATCTGTTGAATAGCAGATCAGTAAAATGATCTCTTCTTCTTACACGTAATAAATAAACACGCAAACATTACCATCACCTAGGGAGCTGAGCTGTCCAGGCAAAAGGTGGAATACACCTTATACTGGTCCTCAGACACTCACAGTACATTTACTGTTTCATTACATTTAGAGCCAAAGAACCAGCAACATTCACTGACTGACTACCAACGGAAGCTACGCTGATTGCACAGAAGTCAGGAATCTGAATAAACGACACCATCAGATCCTCCATGACATCGACTTTCAAAATTTCAAAAATTATTTTCCGCAATTTTACATGTCAAACCAGTAATTGATTAAAAATATATAACATTTCTGAATAAACCAGCAAATGTGCATGCATCCAATCCATATCTTGCATAACTGTCAACTTGCAGCCTGAACAGCAACAATCCCGTTTAATTTAGACGCACCCATATATCGATTTGTTGGGATGCTCGAGTCTTTCAAATAGGATGTCAACAAGCGATGCATTGTCTGCATGATGAAGCTGGGTGTGAGTGCAGCTTGAAGCATTCTTATTTTTATTCATCTTACCTGTCTGTGGTGCAAAGAAGTTCAACAAATGACAGCACAAATCCATGTATATAGTTTGAGGTTACATTTATGGTTTTCCTCACTTGTCCTTGGTTACCCGGAAAGCTACGCAGTCAGGATTGCGGCCAAATTTGAACTGTGATCCAGAGGTGCACTTCAAGTTTCAACAGTGCATACCAGACAGTGATGGGAAATATCCTCATTATAGATCATTAGCGCTATGGTATGGTATGTTTTACGACTGTTTTTCTGAAACTTATCCCCCAAGATTGGCTTGTAACTTTCGAGAGTCATCGTGCAGCCATCTTGACTGGTGATCCAAAGAATTAATTGAGAACACTGCTTTCCAGACTATTAGGCATCATGGGTTCAATTTTCACTCAGTTATATATGACTAGATAAACCTCTGTCTCTATGTGGCCATTCAGGTATAGTCAGCTTTTTGCCAAGTTAGTCTAGATAGGCTCCAGCTACCAGCAACAACCTTGAACAGGATTAAAGGAATATAAACTGGATTGATTGAATTAGCCGATTTTGCATTTGTCTGTCTATTCATTCTGCACATACAATAAAGATCTGGCTGGGTGGGAACATTGGAGAGATCTCTGCACCCTCAAAGTTAGCTAATCATTACAAACATACAGATGAATGTCAATTATTCTGAAAAGTAATCTTGTATATTATAGGCTCTCATCAGATGGGCCACCAGTGTGAGTAATGCTTGTCGTACATTGGATGGATAAATAACACTCCATAAAGCTCATTTGTAGTCTTACCTACGTGCCTACATTCTTTTGCTGCGTGGCATCAAATTCCAGGATACTTTATATGCAGCTCTTATTGCCACATTGACCTCTTTTGGAAAATTCTTATCTGATGCGGTTGTACAAGGCGAATGTGTCTAATGAGGTCAATCAGAATTAGATTGGTTACACTCTAGAGTGCTGATAAAATTTCAGAAGCAGTGATACACATCAACTTTTTTATTGTACAGCATTTTGTTTTGCTCCTCTACTCAATTTTAGCCTCTTCAGGGTAAAGTTAAACTGAACTTGACTGGAATGATATCAACTAGTACACGATGCCTTATGCATGTGCTCTGTCAAAATTAGATGTGTACATATCGCCAGGGCAGCTGATGCAATGCCCGTGGCCATGTAGAGGCCAGAGGAAAAGTAAAAAAAAAAACAAAAACAAGTTTAGAAAGATTTTGTGTAGAATAGCTTGAGGCTGGTCAATCATGTTGTGTTGCTAGATATGAGAGAAGAGAAAATGATAATTTGTCCTATCTGACCTTACCACCTGACAATCATGATGAGTCTCAGATGCGCTATGAGTTCAAATGAAAGTGGATAGCGAGTGGAGGTAGGTTTCACTTTTGATTCATAATGCTTGATTAAGGCAAATGAACAAACAAAAAATACAAATCAAAAAATGAAGAAGCTAAAGATTAAATGTTGATAGTACACATGTTTTTTTTGTTTTTTTTCAGTCTAGACCTGGCAGAACATAGCCTCTCGCAGCAGTGGCTCCTGCAAGAGTTGAGCATTAACATTAAGAACAAGAGTTCGCAATCACAGAGCCAACATTGACTTTCCCGCCACATCCCATTTCGCGGTTAAAAGTCGTCATCCCTGCCACTTGTGCAAGTCTCAGGGAATGAACGTGGATTCGGCCATGCCCACAAGTGGACCTGATAAAGGTACTATTCAGTCCACATGTAGAGAAATATGATTTTACTCAACTACTTAGCAACTGGCTCATGTAAACCAATCGAACCAGTTACCCGAGACAAAATACAGGGAAGCAGTTGTTTTTCTGATAAATACTACACCACCACTTCCTGGGCAGGTATCAAACTCCTGTGACCATGGTTGTGTTATTTGGCCAATAAGGGCTTATTTAAGGAGCAAGCGTGGGACAAGAAATCCTCAATGGAATGGCTATTCTTTTTATTGAGAAAAACAGAGCAAAGGCTTCAAACCTGACAAGCATCTTAAATGACTTTGCTGAAAGCAAGGCCCTCAAGATAAGATTCTAACAAGCGAGTACAGTGGAACCTCTAGATAGGAATTTAATCCGTTCTGGAGTGCAGTTTGTAGCTTGAATCATTCTTACAGTGAATCACATTTTACATGTACATTGCATTATTTTTTCAAAGCTCAAAATAATCGCCATATTAAACTTCATAATATTGTATCTTATCTTTCATAAAATGCGATGTTTGGTAGATGTCAGGCAAATGACAGAATAAAAATGGCTGTAAACAATCATTTCAATTCCACTTGAACTTTATTTGATGAAAAAAATCTGAAAACATTGAAACGTTAATTTTCATCAGATTTTACTTTTTAAAAAAATGGCTGCAAACTGTAGATTTAATTCCACTTGAACTTAAAATAAAAAAAAAAAGAAATCCTACTTTTCATTTCAAGTGGAGCACATAAAAAAGAATAAATTGTTCTTTGTTTAAAAAAAAAATACATTATAATTAAACCATTAAAAAAGGACAAATTGGATGTGTAAAGTGGTCCGTGGAGAACCATTCACGACAGAGTGAAAGCCTGGTCTTGATGCATGCAAAGAATTTCCAACTTCACAAAGTGATGCTAACTTACTCCACAAAGAAGTGCCTTATTATCCAGGCGTTTCCATCCACATCGCCGAAAAGTTTTCTTTTCGCGCTTTATGGGAAGTGTTGAGCGTTAGCACGTTAGCGCCAGCAGCTTCCATATAGTGCATTTAAAGCGTGCAGGAATTTCACGTTTTCTATTGGAGCATGTAAGTTATCGCTCGTATTTTGAATTTTTTCTCGAATTAAGAGGAAAAAATGTGGCCCCATTTTTACTCGCAAAGTGAATATTTCGTGTGCAGAAGTGTTTCTACGTATCAAGGAGTTCCATTGTAAATCTTTGTTAAGAAGTGAAATTAGTGGCATTTAAATCTATACGGTAAAGAGCTTGTATTTTAATTTGACTGACACACAGCATCTTACAGGCGTTGAATAGTTTTATATTTAATACTTGAACACATGTTCACAAACGCTCATACTAACACATGAAATTCACTCCACTGACTCGAGCAGAAAAGCTTTATTTGAAAAAATCAGTATATCTTACATACAATCACAGTGGCTCAAATAAAGCTTGACATGCTTCAAATGAGAATTAAAGTGGGTACTTTTGTCCTCCAGTGTTCAAACCCGCTATTGTTTTTGTTAAAAAAGGATACAACAAGTCCATTTGTTGAAATTCAATTACCGTTTGACACTGTCTGTGCCAAATCCTTATCGGATATGTGCGTGTATTTATTTGTTTTGTTTTGTGATGAACAGTGACTGGATGGACCCAAGTGACTTGCTTTGGCTTTCAGGTGCTGCAATACAATTTAAAGACAGGAGGATAAATAAGGATTAGGGTGACAAATGCATGGATTGCGCACTAGTCAGTAACAGGGAAATGCCTCTTAAAATTAAGCGCAGGATTAAAGCCCCCTCATTGGGACATTTAGTGAGCATTTAGAAGCTCTTGGTACACACACTTCTAAAACACGGCAGTTTTAGAAAGTTGTCACAGAAAGTTGATTGCCAGTTTTTCTGGCTGCAAACAAAACAAAAATATACTTTCACGCATTGAAATTAAGGAACTCTCTTCCTCAGTCATTCCACAAATTTTAACAATAGTTAATTATGTAGCATTGAATGTTTTCACACTGTTCTTGTTTGAGGAAGAATTCATTCATGACCTTTGAATTGTTTTAAAATTATCTGTAATAATCATGATGAAAAAATGTAAATGTTGCATTAATCTAGAACAGTGCTTCTCAGTTATAGTTTGCAAAGCCCCTCCAGGAGAGAGAAAATATTTCACACCCCCCACTTGCCACACCACCGTAAATAAGTTTATCATCGCTAAAAATTGTATAAGTATACCTAAAACGGTATCCTTTTTTAACATTGACACAAGGAAAAAAACAAGATAATAAAGCTTTTTTTACAGCATTTACACAGGTTAAATGTTAGTCTAAAACTGAAAAAAAATCATCACCCATCAGAGTGCCTGAAATAAAAAGATGGCAATACTTATTTTAACACAATTACAAGTCACATAGCAAAAACAAACGCTTTTCCCCGGGTTCACCTGTGCCCCACCCCCACCCCCCCCTCGCATCACCCACCCCACTATTCGAGAAAGACTGATCTCGAGAAAAAAAACGTTTTTTTTTTTTTTAAAAGACTACAGGTTTTATAAAGCATTCTAATTTATTAAGATGTCCTGTATAAATATTCATGCAAAAACTGTTTACTGTACAGTATGTACTGTACATATATTAGGTATGCGCTGTTAAATTCATACTTCTGTGAATGATTGAATTATAATCTTTGAGAAAGCAGACACTTTGAGATGGCTCACATGTGACGTGGATTTCAATAGAAAAAAAAAAGAGAACTTTGACGTATATTTTTTGCATATACAGTATTGATTTGAAATATAGTACATTCAATGGAGATGCCCTTCTCCTCCCTCAAATGATATCTACCATAGATTGCAAAGCATAATGCTCTCCCTGCATAGGGCTGCTTCTGCTCAGGAAAATCTACAGCACATTGCTTTAATTCCTCAAACTCCATTTGACCAGGGCCTTGTCCTCTTGCTAAAAGCAATGCATTGGCTCATCAAAATTTCAGTGTCCCATTCTTTTATGTTCCAAGTGGATCTATTGTTATTAGATTTCCCCAACCACTCTGATTTCTTCCATTGTCATTTGTATTTAATGTGCTAGTGCGGGAAACTGCCGGGACCCACGTTTTATAAATGGCTTGGTGATGAATAGGACTATAGTCTTTCAGGAGCACCCAGCATTCATAAATGGCAACACTGTTCGTGTGAAGATGATTAGTATAAAAGTAAGTATCAGCCTCAGCGCCTCCATTACATGTTTTAACGTCTTCTGTCTTTCTCCTTGAATGATTTGAGAGAACCATAATTCCTAATGTATAACGCAAAACCAAGCAAACAAAACAAGTGATTAAATGCCCTTAGTACAACTTTACAGCGGTAGAATGGTTAGCAAGGCTGCCTCACGGTGCAGAGATTGTGGATTGCCTCCAGACTTTGTCCTTCATGTGTGAAGTTTGCCTCTTCTCCCTGTGCCTGCATAAGTATTCTCCAAGAAGATGTATGGTAGGTATGTTGGGGTCTCTCAATTGTCTTTTCTTGTGTTGGTGAGTATTGTTTCTCAATTAGTATGTAGTATGGATGTATAACAGTCTCTTTTGGGGTGCAAACTTTCTTTTTTTTCCTCAAGAAATAGCAGAGTGCTTTAAGTGAGGCTCCAAACACCCAACTCAAGCTGTTGCGCTGAGCGAGCGGTCCTTCCTTTGAACTATTTCTGCTTGTCAAGTCACTCTGCATTCTGCCACCCCCCTCAATGCAAGATAGTCGTCCCTGTTGTTTATACCCGCACCCCCCCCACACACACACACACAAGTACAGTAAGTTCTGCACGTTTAACAGAAGCCACAGCGCTGCTTTTTGCCTAACATAATGCCAGATGTAGAAAAGCGGTGGTTTAGTTTTAAGCAAAATTGCCTTCATCCGAACAAGATTGTGTATTAGTACGGTAGATTGCTTCAGACTCAACGTTAGGATTGAGCGTGGGAGTGCTGCAGTTTCTGTGAGGTGACGGTCCTTTAAAAAAAAAAATCTGTGATGCACTGAGGGTGCCATAGGATAACTCGCCAAGTAGCGAGGTATCACTGTACATGTTTGTTATTGCAAAATGCATAAAGCTTTTTAGAGTACAAGACCCCCCCTGTTTTTACTGCAATTTGGGTGAATTTACAAAAACCTGATAAGTCAATCCGACATTAACTCTTTCAGTACCATGGACAAGAATTCTTGTCTTTTATATTAAAATAAGGAAATTAAAATAGGAATAAAAATAATAAATAATATAATTCTCATCAAATATGTTTTTTTATGGTGAGTAGCTGACACCCTCGACTAGTGCCTATCTCATATTAAGCCAATTCAGTTATGTAGTGATAAATTTGACCCTTTGATGGCACTGTTTCCACACATACTACTCATACAAACCTACAGTGGGCCCCCGTGTTACGAACTTTATTCGTTCAGCGTCTAGGCTCGTAACTCGAATTGGCCGTATGATGGGTAATCCAAACCTATGTTAATTAGTGAATGTGTGCGCAAAACCCTTAGGTAAAAACATCACGACTTTATACACATATTAAAAATTTGTAACAATCTACTGTACAACTAAATTAAATAACATAAATATACAAAGGAAAAATGACATTTACCTTTGGGGCGACATGACTTGAGCTGGTGGTGGGTGGAGGCAGAGGGAAGCAGAGACGAACCCGCAGAATTGTTTTTTTTTTTCTTGAACGAGAACATATCACCGGCGATTTCCTTCTCTTTAATCCATAATAGAAGAAGCCTCTCCATTTTGTTGTTGACCGAGGTCCGTCCCCTGGCAAGAAAAGTCTTGCCCTTAGAAGATTGCCGAGCGGTTACGGTCATACTCACTAGCAAGGTTAACTATGCGTGCGCCTCCTTCGTATTTTTTTATTATCTCTTGCTTCGTTTCTATTGTCATCATCCTCTTACTCATCCTCATACTTCCTTTACCGCCACTTGCAATTTAAGGAAGCCATGTCTAACAGATAAAGTTTGCAAAGTCTTCACAACACACCGACCAGCTGTGCCATCAAGCTAGATGAGGGCGTTCGGCCAATAGCATATCGGCATTTCTGTGATTGACGTGACGCCGGCCAATAGCATACCTGCATCTCCGTGACTGAGACCGCGACTGAGACCGTGGCTGTGACCTTAATCGGCCAATAGCATATTGCCATTTCCGTGACATGCGAGAAAAGTTGTTTTTGTTGATGCAGCAAAGTGAAAAAAATAGTGCGGACACACTGACCGGCATGTTGGATGGTTCGTAAGACGAAAGGTTTGTGCGTAAGAGGGGGAAAAAAAAAACGCCGCGGTCCATGTCGCAAGATGAAAAATACGTAAAACAGGGTGTTCGTAAACCGGGGGCCCACTGTTTACATATATATATATATATATATATATATATATATATATATATATATATATATATATATATATATATATATATATATGTGTGTGTATTTCAAAATGATTCCATTCATTTCAAAATAACTTCAGTATCAATCTATAGGTTTGGTTAAGTCTGGTTTGCAAAACAGAATAACAAAGGGTAAAAGAATAAGAAGAAGAAAAAAGAAAGAAACTGACATCTTTGGGAAGGGGAAAGGCTCACTCGAGAGACAGGTGACGAGAATACAACTTTGAAAAAAAACTTTTAACTGGCAATACTGGGAGGTCTACTTGAAATAATGACTTTTCACAGTTAGGACTTTGAGTGGTACATGGTCCAAAAAGGACCCACAAACTGACAAGAAGGGGTTATCTAGCTTTTTGTTACTAAACTAGATGAGCTCGCTTAAGCATGAGATGTGCTTGTTTTTGTAGTCCTGCTATGCAAGGTTTTCTTTCCAGAATGGGCTGCATGGCGACGTCATGACTGCGCACCGCCGACGCAATACGGAAGCTGGCATTGATTTCATGTGTGTGTGTGTGTGTGCGTGTGTGTGCGTGCGTGCGTGTGTGTGTGTGTGTATGTGTCTACATTATCATTTATTTATTGAATACTGATTGGCTATTCAGTGTTTTTCTTTTGCTTGAAAAACCATTGGCAAGCAATCGCTATGTAATCATGTAAAAATCTGAAAAGGGAAAAAAATGAATGCAAGTGTTCTCATTTGATGTGACAGTAACAGCTCACACAGGATTTGAATGAAAATTAAGATGACGGAGGACCTTAAGTGATAGCAAATGACACAATCAGATTTCTTCCGTCATGCAAACTGATAAAACAGAAGGTAAGTCAAGCGCACATCTTGCAGAGGTTGAAATAAATTCTACCAGAATTTATTACCGAATGGATACCATTATGAGACACAGCACCGGCTGCAGTAACTGCAAGGACATTGCAACTAATAACAATAAAGTGTTCAATGATAAGATGTATAAATTTCAACGTGTGGAAGACATTTTCAGTGGCGGTAGAAATTTGATCTTACAGCCTTGTAAAGTTTCGCCATGGCAACGACCATGAACGTTAACACGGTACATCGTCAGTCCATCACTGCTTTCATTGGGTCAGAAGAGCCGGCTTTACCTTTTTGTCAGCCAATAAACCTGAACTAAGGTCAGCCAATTAGTTCCTTGCCCACTCTTGTGTTTTACCTTCACGATTAGCCTAAAAGCGTTAAATTACCAAATTTATGGACCATCGTAATTAAAAGAAAAATTCATAGGTTTTGCTTAATTCTTACTCCAGCAAATGCCGTTACCTCTAGTGCACTGCTAATATACTTACAATGAGCTCTACCTTTTCCAAACTCACCCTACTTAATACAGTATTCACTGTTGTAAAGTGTTTTGCATGTTTATATTGCCTTATGACATAAAGGAAAAAAAGAAATTATTGAAGGTTTACTTTTTAGACGTTTCAGTATTTCTACAGTAAATAAAGCCATGTTTGGCAAAATTCTCAACATGCCTTAATGTACTTACAACATGCGATTTTTATTTTTTTTACAGGAAAACAATGTTTCATTTCAAATCAAAGTATGACAAATTACGATATTTCCGTAATTCCCATGTATATTTAAAAAAATGTTTCCCAATGTTTCCCTTTAAAGAGCGAAAAGACACCATTGTCGTGTTATTATCAGTCAGCCAGACACCCTCACAGTCAGCATTTGCTCTTTTTATCATCGTGGTGGTCAGTTTGCCCTAGCTGTAGTTGACAACATTTGTAAAAACAAGCTTACAGTTGATACTCAAAAGGAGTAGATTGTATAGAATTATTGTCACATGTATAGTTGAAGTAACAACATTTTTTAACTATCCGAACCCTCATTTTCTAAATGAATGGCAAGCCGTATTAGATACGGTTCATAAGCAATGACTTAGAAAACAAACAAAAGAATTGTTCACGTCACTCATGTTGCATTTGCGACACAAAAAATTTGATTGTTGCATTTGTGTGAAATCGGAACTGAAAAGTTAAGAACAATCATCAAATGTTACCTCAAATTATATTTTTTCTTCTTCTGCGTATATACGCAGGAAGTGATTTTTATAAAGCTTTTTAAAGTGCACCAGGTTTTAAGCACCTTGATTTCTTCATCAAGACATTTCCAAAGATTTGCACCAATCTTGCCAAATGCAAACTCTTTAGTATGGTTCCTCCCCTCAAGTTATACATTAATTCTCTTGTGCAGAACATTTTTTGGATGTTTGCAGGGAGTGAATTCTTGTGTATGTTGAACATGAACTGATTTGATTTCAATGTAATGAGGTCCTTGAACTTTAATGATTTTAAGTGAAGAAAGAGGGCATTTGAACGGTAACAGGGTCTGTGTTCGGGATACGTTAAACAAATATGGTAAGCAATTATGGCATCTGTAAACTGCACTAACACAGGTGCAACAAAAACAGCAACACTATGTTGTCATATTCTCATTGATTCAGGGCATTTCTTTCTCAGGGCATCTTGAATGACAGGTGAAGCTATTCGAAAGAGCAGTCCAGTTAAAACAAATACAAAATATTACTACTGCTACTACAACTACGACTACTACTACTACTACTACTACTACTACTACTAATAATAATAATAAAGTCAAACAGCATCACAAATATGCAGGTACTATACATAGTTTTAATGCATGCTTGATTAGCTTTATGTTATGCATACATTTCTCCTAAGCCTGAATGAGCGAATATTAATAAGATAGCTAATTTTACTCAAATATGTTCATGGATTCTTACTCAGTTAACCAATAGTTTTTGTATAGCTGTTGAGACATAGCATTCTAATCTCTAATAACCACCAACATCGATCTATCTAATGCGTTTGGTCATACTCAGACATAGAGTAGCATCTGATGTTTTCTCGTGAGGTGGATTTGCAAGCTGCGTTTTTATTGTCCCCTACCTTTACTATTTCTCGTACCCAATCCTGAAATTCTTTTTAGCCAAAACTGAAATATGCCATAACTGGAAATATGGATTTGCCAATATAAATGTAGCCCATTACGCTCATTACACATCCAGTTGAAGGTTGGCTAAAGCCTAAAAACACAAATAACACAAATAATATACAAATAATTAAATCTATATTGTATTGTAAACCTTTAACGACAAGACAAATTCATTTTTGTATTTTAATCCCTTTATTACTTAGCTTCACAATATAGTGATGCATTGTTTATGCTTTCGGCAGAAACAGTTAGCTCTCAACCCTCTACACTAACTTCACGTTACTATGACTCCGCTCAAAATGGTTTGTCAAATTACTGGTGCAATTTGGTGAAGTGGTCAGCTCTTTAGGCGTGGCGCTCAAAGTGCACCTAACCATTATATTCATCTTGTCTTTTTCTGTGACGAACTGCAAGTAATGGGCGTACATTCAACCAGCGTATGTACTGTTCATTCAACCTGGCGTCTGCTGCTGCCGCACAGGTCCCTGCTGTAGCAGATACTAATAACTAAAAGTAAATTTTTTTGTCCCGGACTTTTCTCCTCCGATCTCGCAGTGTTTTTGGCAAATTTGGGGAAAAAAAGCACCACTTTCAGGTTAAAAATGTAATACATTGCGTTACTCTAATTTGTACTCAGTAATACATGTTTTTGTGTGTAATGCCTTACACTACCGCGTGACAGCAAAAAGTAATGCATTACAGTAATTACATTACTTTTATCATGCATTACTCCCAACACTAGTGGTTACAGATAGAAGTGATCCTAACAATATGCTTTCAAGTATTCCATTGCTGTCTCTTCAAGCAAATGCTAATTTGCTATCACTCGCACACACAAAAGCGTGCACCGTACGAGTCCACTCATTTAGTTTGGAGATGAATAGGATCCCCTTCAGAGTTATAGACCGCACTGATCCATTTCATTGCATTGTTATATTGCTTTTTTATGAGGCCCTTTATCTGAGCTCATTGGAAATTCGTTGTAATGCATCATATCGTCATCCGGAATGTGTTCCATCGTGTCCACCCATCTATCTATGCCTTTATTTTCTTATAGCGCTGCATCAAGTATCACCCCGTGTTCTTTCTTTCATCACCTCAATGTGTTATGATCGAAAGTAACCGCAAGCTGTGATATAAACTGTGCAGTATATGTGCTCATCACATTTACACATGCAGCGCAATAGTTCTGTATATACGTTTGACGTAAACAAAGACTCTTGTCCATGTACTCTGAGTGAACTCGTCTGCTTCTGAACTTCTTCATCATTTGCCCTTGGAAAAGACAACACCGCCAAATGAAATGATTGCAGTATCACCGGGAGCAACCAGAACAAAGAAAAACATATAACGAGAGACACCGTTGGACACTTCCCGTAGCTTTTTCTTCTAATGTGGTGATCGGCTGGAACATCATATCCCATCGCCTTGGTTGTTCAGCTACCCCGTTTCCATGGTGTCTCAGGGGGGGAGATAGTTTCAAAAGCAGATTTGATTGGCCGCTGGGGTTACATCCCCCTGTGCTGCTAATTAGCAGTCTTGTGGCTTCCCTTAGGTCTGTGGCAAAGTTGGTGGGACAACAGGTTTCCATGCTGGCATGTGCACATAGGAACAAACATGCGCATAGCGATACCCTCGTACAAAATATATCACAGACTGTGACACACGGGCGTTATTTGGGTGGTACTTTGCTAGTGTGTGCGGCAGACACTTTGCTCTGTCTCACTTAGGGACATAATCAGAAAAAAAAAACAAAAGCAAAAATTCAGACAAAGAGAACTCCCACAGCAAACACTGTTAGCATAACAAAAATGTTCACTTATAGGAATCAGATTTTTTTTTTTTTTTAATCGACACTGTAATGATGTATCAGTGGTGTTTGGATGAGTATGAGCATTTAAAAACTTATTGGGACACCCGAGTGGTTATACAGTATTGTACATCTCAGTTTGAAGGTAAAAAGAGCTCCTCAATGCACTACGGTGCTTTTAAAAAACTTTTAGGAACACCCAAGTGGATACACTGTACATCTCAGTGCCAAGAGAAAGAGAGCATGGAGAGTCCCCTAGGTATTCCGCATTAATATTGATCGAGGCTTTTTTTTTTTTTTTTTTAGAAGTTTGAAAAAAAAAAAGAAACTTAATTTGAGCCTGAAAGGGTTAATATGTTTGTGATATATTATTTTGTTCATATTCAATTATTAGTAAAGAAATAAAAAATGTTCTTCTTATATTAAACGGTTATTTGTAATTTGGACTTCATAAAATTTGGTGGCTATTTATTTAAAATCATTATAAATTTATAAAGTTTTGACAGCATCATGTTTTTCTTACCTTTTGTATTTATTTTATCTTCAGCAAATTAAATCATTATTTTATTGATATATCCTGTATATTCACACACTGCATACTTGTATTTGTAACCACATCCTCCTCATTCACACTGCCTCATGGCAGAAAACTATCAATGACATCAAGACAATATCAAATGAAACGAAACTATGTGGCAGAATATTCCAGAAAGATGCATTCAAGGCTGACTAACTGTGACAATGATGCGTGTGTTACAGGAGGTACATTCAAGGCCTAAATAATCCCTGGCAAGTGAACTCAGGAAAACAAGGGCACTAAAAAGGAGATGAGATGAAAAAGGCCAAAGAGTGATCATCTACCCAGTTTGTACAAGCACATGAGTAAAAGGTAGATGAAAAGATACAAAATATCATATAGACATAGTCATCCAGATAATGAAGGCACTAGGAGTCGAAAGACAAAATGGGGAGATGCACTGAAAGGGATGTTTATCCTCCCCGTGATCTTGTAGACGTCTGTCTCATATTCAGCCCAAGGTTCTGATTAAGCCGTTTGTGTTTAAAGAGGTGGAAGTCGCTCATTTCTCGCCTTTCATCTAATTTAATTATGTGCTGACATTCAGAATTTTTTCCTCTGAAGGATAAAAAAGCTTAAGCTTTTATATGGAGCTTTAATAAAACGTCACCCACCAATTGCCAAGCTGTGTGTTCAGCCTGAACACAGTGTAGTTAAAATAAACTGAAGCGCGCTCCAAAAGACAAGAGTAGTAGTCAGAACATATCTGAGGTCATGGACATACATACGTTCAAACACAGGCCAAAATGTTCAGGACAATGCAACTTTTTAAGTCACATGTGACCGAAATCATGCATGACATAAAGATCTTAGCTTGTGTTGTTTCGTCGCTATCTGCAGGCGTTTTAGGTAACTACACTTATTTTCGGTTGCCCTCACATTTGCCTCCATGCAACGTGTCACTACAATGCTGGTCTGCTATTGGTCGGCCTCACTCGTTTCAAAATGGCGGAACGGTAAAGCTTTGTTCGAGTGCGAATGGTTACAAAACCATATTTATACTGCATTTTACTGCTAAATTCAAAGTTGAAGGGGTTAGCCGTGGGTCCCAAGATTGCCAGTGATGTTAAAGAAAGAAAGAAGATGATTTATATGGAAACGAAGCTGGAGATAATCAAGAAATACGAAGCTAGCCTAGCCTAGTCTACTCTTACTAGGGAATATGGGCATAAGAAACGCCACTCAAAGGAAAATAAATCCTTTCTATAATTTTTTATTAATGATGTTTTCTGATTGTATTTAGGTACAGTCAGCCCCCGGTTTACGAGCACCCTGATTTGCGAACAATTCGCCTTACGAGCGTGGATCAGGGAGATTTTTGTCCTCCGCTTACGAGCAAACCTCTCGTCTTACGAGCATTTCGACAAACCAGCCATTGAGTATGTAGAAATGTTCTCGCCTAACTGCGTCAACATATTCAGCAGTTGCGTCATCTACAATCATTAACAGATACATATGGCGGTAACGTGAACGCTATTGGTCTTACAACCTCACACTGACTGTCTCACTCACGGTGTCTAAATATATTACCATTTAAGTGTAGTGTTTGTACAGCTAAAGGGAAAAACAGCTGACATGAAATTAAATGTGCCGATTGCAGGACAAAGAACTGTCATTGGTTTAAATGTGTGTTTTTTTTTAAATTAATTGTCAATACATTCCAACCGTTTAAAAAAAAGTGCGAATAATTATCAGTCAGTCAAGGAGACGCCAATATGCTATTGGTCGATTAAGGTCACCCGGTCTCACTCACGGAGATGCTATTGGCCGGCGTCACACGTCAATCACAGAAATGCCGATATGCTATTGGCCGAACGCCTTTATCTAGCTTGATGGGACAGGATGGAAGGAAGTAGAAAATGAGTGAAAAACGGAATGTTTTGAAGACTTTGCAAACTTTATCTGTTAGACATAGCTTCTAAAATTACTAGCAGCGGTAAAGGAAGAAATAAGAGGATGATGTTTTAGTATCTCCGTGATTTGCACCATGACTGAAAGAGTTACTGTAACACTGTAAGACCAATAGCCTATATGCGTTGCCGTATTAACTCAAGAGGTTAATCTCTGCACCATGTTACGAGTGGTATTACAGTGCCATCTAACGGTTGATTGGCAAAACTGTATATCATGTTAGTCGACGACCTACCGACAAGCTTTAGGACAGCGCCATTCTTGCAGTTCTGTGAGCTGTAGCCAAAGGTGAACTGACGCTCGAACAAGCCATAAGTGTGGTGCCTAGTAAATACAACACACACAACCTCCCCTCCGCCTCCACCCAGCTCAATTCACGTCGGGAAAAACAGCTGACATGAAATTAAGTGTGCCAATTGCAGGACAAAAAATCGTCACAGGTTTAAATGTGTTTTAATCAATAAGATGTCAATACATTCCAACCGTTTAAAAAAAAAGTGCGAATAATTATCAGTCAGTCAAGGAGACGCCAATATGCTATTGGTCGATTAAGGTCACCCGGTCTCACTCACGGAGATGCTATTGGCCGGCGTCACACGTCAATCACAGAAGTGCCGATATGCTATTGGCCGAACGCCTTTATCTAGCTTGATGGCACAACTGGTTGGGATGGAAGGAAGTAGAGAAAACCCTGACTGAAAAAGTTACTTTGACACTGTAAGACCAATAGCATATCTGATTTACCGTATTGACTTCGAGCATTCATCTCTGCTCATCTCTGCTTATCTCAGCACAAGTCACGTCTTTCCAAAGGTAAAAGTCATTTTTCCTTTGTAATTGTTATTTAATTCAACTGTACAGTAGATTATGTCACTCAATATTAATATATGTATACAGCGTGATGATTTTACCTAAGGCTTCTGCGCGCGTTGCACGCATTCACGAATTAACATGGGTTTGGATTGCCCGCTATACGAGCAATTCGAGATACGAGCGTAGCCGCTGAACGGATTAAGTTCGTAACCCGGGGGCCCACTGTATAATATATATATATATATATATATATATATATATATATATATATATATAGATACATAGCACTTACTATACTATTTTGGTACAAATTCTTTATATGAATGTACAATTATGTTTTTACCCAGAGTTCTAAATGCATTAGCTATTTGACATCGGTTTGGATTGTCCGCCATATGGGGAATTCACCTTACGAGCCCAACCGCGGAACGGATTAATCTCGTAACACGGGGGCCCAGTGTATATAGAAATTCCTCCAGTCTGCAAAATTAATGTGCTGAGCAAGATTGTGTGCAGTATGCAGTTCAGTTCATTAAAGCGCTGCTCAATGCAGGACAATTTCTGTCTTAATGGTAGCTCCTGCATACTAATGCTCCAGTACTCAGTCAGTTACACCTGGGCGCATGGATGTATGGTTGCTTTCTATTTAATTGTGTTTACACTTCAATGCACCCAAGTATATGGCAGTTTTACAGGCGGTGATGATTACAATGACGGATTAAAATGACAGACCACATGTACTTTTCCGTCGTTTTTGATATGTCTTCAACATTCGGCGGTCAAGGGACCGACGTACGGTTCGTCAGTGTGGACAAACTACCCACCTCTGATATTTGCAAGTACTGTATGTCCAAACATATTCGAAAACATGTCCGACGGTATTTTAAAATACATTCAAATTTACACTTGACCATGTTTCCAAGTACTATTTCAACATGTTCAAATGTTCTTTTAAATGTGTTCAACTGCACTTGCAGAGAACGTTTAGGTTCAAACAAGTTTACCAATAAAAAAATTCTTCACACCGCATGGGCAGCTGCTTGCTTCTATTGGAGGAACCCCATATGACACAACATAACGGACTTTAGCTCTGCATTTCTAGCTTCAATGCTATTTGTTTGCAAATTACCGGTGATTTATTGAGGCTGGAGTTCACTTCAGCTCAGATAGTCACCTGTTTCCCTGTGTCCCTGCAGTGGATAAGCAAAATAGATCGTAACAAAGACCTAAAACTGCTTTAGAAACATCTTGCAGCATCCCAGTCATCTAAATTTACAAAATGCTTTTCTCATGTGCTCATTACTGAACCCAGATGCCGCCACACACACACTCAATGCAGGTAAGAGGCACCACAAATCTAAAGGGGCCTCGGCAAGGGAGGCCTAATGAGGACCTCTAACAGGTGTTTCTCATTAAAGTGGACCAAGCGAATCTTGTGAAAAGAAAGCACCGAGTGTGAAGAGTGAAGGGGAGGAAAGTGATGAGCTCAAATATTCCCGCATTATTCATTAGTGTCTTACAGGCTGCTGGTAATAATTATTCGCCGTTCATAACATTTTGCATTCCCTTTTACGTTTGTATATGTTTGAAATGTCTTGCTTTTTTCCCCCCATTGCAACTTTTTTTTTTTTTGCGGCTGTAATCTGAATTTGAAATTATGTTTGAGTGTTATGGGTTCATGGTTTGCTTGTCATATACTAAATTATACTATTCTGTCCTATAAGCGTGATGTGCAGTTTGGCAGATGGCCAACACTTTTTCAAAAACAGTCAAAATGTGCTTGCTTGAAGCTGATATTGCTACTCTCACTTTAAGTTTACAGTGAAACTACATGAAATAGACATGCTCTTAAGAGTTGATGCAAACACGGAGCTAATGCTAACACACCATGCAAAACACTTAGGCTAATGAATAATGAATGAGCTACTACCGCATGGAGCGGTATGAACCTTTACATGCATATTCAAATGTAAACTGTGCAGCAACATACAGCCGATAGTAAAAATACACTGGTGGATATATTCTTTTTACTGCAAATAAACTAGTCATATTGTTGCAACTTCTTTGTAGCATTCTTTTCTATGTGCATGTGCTACACTTTATAAGTGTGCATCCAAAGTTGAACATGTACTTCTCAAAGAAGTGGAATTCATTATTCGAGGTGTATAAGCAGGGGTACACATTATTTTGTTCATGGGTTTCTCACATGAGTACCAGGTCATATTATTTTGTACTCAACCCCCCCCCCCTTTTTTTTTTCATTAAAACAGTCTTCTCAATCTTTTCGTGCCGGAAATCGAACATGTAATTTCTTATGTACGCAAGGGTGACCCTGGTTAAGACAGCCTTTACAAAATAAAAGCATATTAATATTGTTTAAAAAAATACATTGTTTGTGAACACTTAACCAATCAATATAAGTAAAATTTGTTTTACAAGATTAAAACCTTGTGAATTAATTTGTTATTATTTTATTTGTATTCATTTTAAATGATTAAAGTATATATCCAAATTTGCTTGTAGTGAGGTAACGCCGGTGACTCGTGACCACTAATGCACGGATGACTTTTTCCTTCTTGTTCCTGTTCTTGCTGACAAAAGCGTAAAATCCAGTGGCGGTCGGTGCATTTCGCACTTAGGCCTTCAGTGATTGGACCCCTCATGCGCACACGTACGCATTACTGGGCTACGCAGGCTATTTTTCAGAGCATTTAAACATCAATAAACCCGCATCAGCAATTAAAATGTATCATTCTACATGCCAAAACTTACAATAAGTAATAATAATTTCAAATTATTTGTCCACAAAGTTTTATGAAGTTCACCAAGAGCAGGCGAGCTTTATCAAGATCGTACGCTAAATTACTAATGGCAATTTAATATCAGTGTCACGTCTGGGCATGGTGAGTTGGGAGGAGGAAGGAAGGGGACACTAAAAATGCTGTAAAACTGAGAAATATGTGGCTCAAAAAAGGAAGTTTTAACAAGGAAATGAGGCAGGACCGAACTGGGAGCAAAACTGGACAAAGTATCACCAGACAGGCGTACCAAATCAAACTAACGAGAATGCAGACAATGACGGCAGACGCAAGTGGAACAGAAACATGAACAAAACCCCACAAACTCACAATAATTAAACCCAACCAAACATGATAATTGAGTATGAGTGACAATTAATGACAAAAACCTATTAACTCACCCAAAACGGCTGTCCCCAAGATATTTCAGTACAAAATCCATTCATCTTTTTTTCCTCAGAAAGACCCTTATGACTTGCTTGTAGAGTTTGTCTTTGCGTTTCATTTCCAATAATAAATCCTTTTGTATTGACAAAGTTGCTGAAAAGTCACGTTGGTCCATTGACTGTTTTTCACATTTTCAGCCATTGTGGGTTTAAAAAAAAACAAAAAACGTCTGCAGGTCTGGCTTCGATCTACACTAACGCTAACGTTAGCTGGTTGAGCAATATGTGTTTTTCTTTATTTAACTACTTCCACTGTTAAACATGGTGGATAAATATAGCACCACCTTCCTGCAGTCTCGTAACCTCATAATTTGGTAACTTAAAACATTTTTAGAGGTGTCCATCCCTCACATATTTGGTCGCTCACCCCAGGGAACAGCGACAGTTCACTGTGTGTACATTACTCTTTTTTTGTGCAATGATTGTCTTGTGGCTTTCTAGATTCATTCTGATTTAGTAACTAAAGTCCTGGTCACTTGGGCAAATTGCAAGACCGTATTTTAATCAAACTGGGAGGAGGCATTAGGACAGACCTATAGGTTCAGCTGGACTTCGTCTCACAGGTAGCCTGGGAAACCCTGTGCTCTCCGCCAAGGCTGCTGCCCATGCGAGCTAGACCCGGATGAAAACGGAGGGATGTTCATTCTGTTGAGAAGCCCATCTGGTCTTTTGTCAACTTGCAGATGCTTTGTGTTTTCCTTTTTGTCTCTTCTAAAAAGTTACAGTATCTTTCACTCACGGCGCTTTCTCTTGATGTCCTTGCTGCCGTCTGTGTCCGTCTTTTCCACAGCAGGAGTAGGTCAAACCTAGAACATGCTGCAATTGATCAAACTGCAAGCAGCAGGACGAGACCGATGTTGTCAAAGAGACGCTGTGAGTGCAAACGTACACAAACACACTTTTAAGTCACAGCTGGCACGATGTGCTTTTCACCCAAGGTTACGCATTTTTCCACTGCAAGTCTACCGTTTCAAATCAATCTGCTGGAGCAATCCATCACCATGGGAACTGTGCTGATTAACCCTCAACACATCAACCTGTGCCCCCAAGAAGCCCTCTCACCCATCACACCTACCTCACTGGCCAGCTAGCCAGCCCTCCCCTACTCCCTCTCTCCAAGGTAGCCTTTTGTTGCACAAGGATGCCTTTGCTCCATTAGCATTAAACTGGACTTTCTTCAAGTGCAAAAGTAGGAGAAAGGAGGAGGGTGGGGCTTTCATTAAACACCTCAAGCACTCGACAGACTCGATTACAGTGATGCATTGATTTGTCAATCGTTCCAGAGTTGCTTACCCAAGGCATCCGGACGTGCCGTGAAACTGGTGTGAACATGGAGGGATTAAATAAGAAACGAGTGGGAAACACAGGGGAGACCGTAAGGAGTGAGCAAAAAAAAAAGGAGAAAGAAAGAAATGTAATTAGGTAGTTGTTAATGAGTGCAGGAAATGCTGAGGAAATGGAAAGCCGTGTATAGTGAGAAATGTGTACAGGGAAGACCAAGTGAATTGGAACACTTTTTTTATGGATTGGATTCTCACCTGCTGTTATGGATTTTAAATAAAACAATTTTTACAATCTTTTGTCACCTTATCAAAAACATGTGTGCTCCCATTTTTGTGGCGGTCATACTGACATATTGCTATCATTTTTTTTATTTTTATTTTTTTTTATTTCTTTATCCGTCAATCTGGGTATTTTGCTGTATTAAAAATGTGGCAGGTAAACAACAAAATCTCATTATTTACTTTTAGCATTTTGCAACTTCCTTGGTGACATTCATACGAAGTTGGGGCAGAGAAAACAAAGTCACTGTCTCTGGTAATGAGGCATTGGTTCTACAACAGACTGTGGAGTATGAATAGATGCCTATTCAACCTGGCAACCAAATATATTTTTCTCCTTCAGTGGTGATGTTGAAAGCATATTTCTAGAGGCATGCCCCTTATATATCTTATGGTGGCACATGCACAAACACAGAGAGAGAACCAGCGCACAGTAAATGAAACCGACACTCTGTCAAAAGTGCAGCCGTGAAATTGAATCATTATCAGCATAATTCTTCTTTGTATGCAATGATAGAGATAGTGAAGTGTAACACTTTTGACAGAAACAATGTTCAATCGATTGCTTATAGTTCATTTCTTCAATGCCCTCCTCAACCAGCAACTGGTCATCTTCCTCTCACTCTTTTATTAGCAGGGAAAGTTCCAGGCCCCTTCCTGACCCAGACTAGAATATGCATTATAGGAAACGGCAGGATGGCTTGAATGCATATATACCCCCCAATAAAACATTGAGTTTCCTCCTACAATTAATATTTCATATTGGGCGCTATATGTTTCCACATATTCCATTCCATTCTGTTCAGCCTTTTAGACACCTCTTGAGGGCAAGTCAGACCATCTCAGTGCAGCTCCCAAGCATGGATAAATTGGGAGGTTTGGTGTTATGAAGGGCATCTGTCTGGAAAACGTCCAGAACAACAACCCCAAATAGGGAAAACTGAGAAGAAGAAATCTTTACCAGCTCACTTTGGGTGAGAGGCAGATTATACCCTGGAGTGAACGTCAGTCAAATGTGACATTGCCCGAAGACCAAGTCAAGGCAAAGAGTCTAAAAGGCAGCTGTGTTAATGCTTTTGGGTATTTGAAAAATCTAAAAATGTGTAAAAGACTCGGCATTAGGCCATTTGTTATGAGAAGGATACTTATTTTGGGGTAAGAAATCCCTCCATTCATCCCCACGGGAACATTTCCTTTGCGGTCTTGATTTCTTCAGCACATGCATACATGCAGCACATCTGTCAAAAGTTGCATGATAATGTGTGTCCAAACTTTTGATTGGTGGTCCAGAGTGAATGAATCATGTGGACAAGAGTAAAAGGCACCCCAAGTGGTGTTTTAAAATGGACATAGCACGTCAATAAACTCCTTTTGCCCCTTTTCTTTGTACGTAATAAACTCAGCAGACACTGACAAAGATCTTCCATCTCGGGCTTTCCCTTATTGTCTCTCTGAAGCTGCCTTTACACAGTCAAATTTGTAGTGAACGCAGCTGATTTACCGGGATTCTACTTGCCGTAAGTGATTAAAACAGGCAATAATACCCGCATTTGTTTCAGGGAGGAGTCTCACCATATCTTTAAAATCAATCCAATTTTGGCTGTGGAAGTAAATGCAGGCGTGATTTATCAACTTGGCAATTGGTTTGCGGTTTTGTGATCCTCAAATCGCACATCAGGAGAGATGAGATGGTGCCCGTGAACTCAGCTTGAGGACACGGACAAGCCAAGAGCTTAGGACTGATGCTGAAAAGGAGCAAACATGCACACACTCACATGCGCACGTACACTCACACACAGAGCAAGATAAAAAAAAGAGAGGAGGCGCTAGAGAAGTGTGTGTGAATAATTTGTCACCGAGATGACAAACTGGGTTCAGTTCCTGGCGTTTATCTTTCTGCATTCTTGCAAGTACCTCCAAAGAGGAGACAGCAGCTGCCGTTGGCATGGGTACTTTTTCCTATCCACTAAACTAATTTATCTTGTGTGTGTGTGTGTGTAAGTGTGTTTAAGTGTGTTTGTGTGTAGGTGTATGGGTGTGTGTGTGTAAGTAGGACCATATATATATATATATTTTATATATATATATATATATATATATATATATATATATATATATATATATATATATATATATATATAATTTAAGAACAATTAATTATATGTGTGCCAGCCTGTTCCTAATTCACTTTGAAAAGCGCCATTCAATATTGTTTAAAAAAAACAAAAAACAAAAAACTAGACAAAAACAAACAAATGTCATTTGTGTGTTTTTGTCTAGTTTTTTGTTTTTTGTTTTTTTGTTTATATATATATATATATATATATATATATATATATATATATATATATATATATATATATATATACGCACATAACAAAAATCTTCAATTTATGTAACAATAATTGGGTTAGGGTTTTTTGTTTTTTTTTGTTTTATATATATATATATATATATATATATATATATATATTTATGGTTATTTATGGTTATATATATATATATATATATATGGTTTACGGTAGAGTCCTTCTACTAACATTGAACATGAAAATGCAATAGTAAACGACTACAGTAATAATTGTAAACTCGCCGTTGGTTCTTTGCAACATTTTTTGTTGCAGAAAGGCTGTGGAATTGCATGATACATTACTTTGAATCGCATAATATGCAGACTAGTTGCATAAAATTAAAAGCTTAGCTCCTTATTTAGGCCCTCTAACCAAAAATGTTGGAAAACAAGAACAAGACAGATAAGATCAGTACAGTGATACCCTAGTATCATTTTTGAGTGTGTATGTGGATGTGCGCGTTTGAAAGATGTCAGAAGCTATTTGGAAGCCCTCAGTGTGGTATGAGTTAATCTGGTATTACACGTCTCTGTGTGATATTCACCGTGCTCCGCTCATTTTAAGGCCTCCAGCGCCGATTATGCCTGCTACTTGCATACACACAAAACAGCGGCAACTGGCACACACGCATGCACACACATACATTTTAGCAGAACATTAAGGCCTCCTTGCCAACAGCAAGCTGTCAAACCACAAGTCCTTCAAGTGGCTAATGATCCATTACACAATCAACAGCGCAGACCAAGAGCGAGATTGATGAAGCACAACAAAACGGGGTTACCCCCCTCCCCTCACAAACTTGACTTCCGTAACAGTAAGAAGTGAGGTGATTGGTGAGGTGGACATTGTAATGGCTTAAACGCTAATCATGATGAGAAAAACAGAAACAAGAAAGATTAAATTAAAAGTTCAACAAAAATGTCACCGTAAAGCAAATGCTGCTGTCATGGATATGTTGTCAACGATGTGGCAGTGACTACCAAAGCCTTTTACACTGAATACTACACTGCAAAAATGTCTAAAAACTGGAAAAAAAAAAAGGGTTTTTTTTGGTTTGTTTTGAGCAAAAAACATCTGCCAATAGGGTAAGACTTTTTTTTCTATCTAGAAAAAGCCCCATTCAAGACGTTTTTCCTAATGGTTTTAACATCAATCTGAGCGCAAAAAATTCAGAAAATGTTGAATTAAGTAAGCTGCAAATCAAATTTAAGTAAATACGGTATTTCTCCGTGTACATGTCAAGCTTGTTTTCCTCATTTTCAACCACCATGTGAAGGGGGTTGACTTATAGCTCTTAACACAAAACAGATCATTTTTTCCACATGTTTGAATAACATTAATTTGAATGCAAAATGGGTAATGTGTCATTTACAAGGCTTAAAATGATTATATATACACCTGTCATTCAATATCGTATGCAAACATTTTAGCGCGTTTGCACAAAACATCGCAAAAATGCACTTTCGTCAAGTGCCGCCTTATTGCCTATTTGTTCCCAACAACGAGGCTGCGTGGAACATTTTACGCATCATGAATAGGAAAAGATGGATTGAATTGTTTCCTTCAGCCCTCGAACGTGTGCTTGAACAAGCCAGCATGGATGTCGGCAGGTGGGGGGAGAAAGAGAAACGGGGAACCATCCACACTCTGATCGTCACACAATAATCGTCACTTGGGTAAAGAACGTCCCAAGTAAGAGGATCGGCAAATCATCTCCGAAGACCTCCATTTCAAATTGGACGGGTCCAAAGATGACCACCTGTGGAAGAGTAACGGGGTCGTGTGCGTAAATGACGAGCAGGAAGGAGAGGACGTCCGGGATTTAAATGGAAGGAGCTAATTGGCGTGTCAGATACTGAAGATGACTTTTAGGGCTTTTCGACAAATTGATATTCAGCTGTCTCCAAAAAAGAAATCATTGAAACTTCAAATCATTTTATTGTTGCAACATTTCAGTTTTGCATTTTGCAAAGTTTCAGCTTTTGCGTCTACGTGCACATTGACTCGCATTTATCTTGTTTCAACCCCCCCCCCAAAAAAAACTGTAGTATGTAATTCGATATACCATGAAGAATTACATCTAAAAGTACCGTAATTTTGTCATTTTAATAACACGCAGCATGTGTTTTAATTGGACAGCCATGATATGTGTAGCCACTAAAGTCAGCGGTAGACTTGTATGTAGGTACGTATTATAAGTATGGGGAGCTGAAAGCAAAACATCTAACAACGATGACCAGGGTTAACCCTCTTTTTTTTCAATAAAATCCAATATTGCGTTTTTGTGTTAGTTTCAAAAGGTTGTACGCTGAAAATGGTTAACGATAAAGGGATGCAGTAAAAGTTGCTTGGTGCATTTTCACTACTGTGATACTTAACCCTGGAGAACCCAAGAACCCTTCTAACAAAAATATCATTAGAAACTGACCCCTTTCACAAAACTTTGTTTTATGTCTGCATATCGACAAGCATGACAAGGACACTTGTTTTCTCTCCAGTGACACAAATTGAGCATTCAACTGGCAAACATGGATGATTTTTTTCTGTAATGACAGATATACAAGTGCTAGCTTTAAACATGTTTAACAATTTACAAGTAGTTGAGAACATATGGACGTCATCTTCGATTGCATGGCTTGTGACTGGCTAGGGACTGTGTGTACATGTGCCTAAATATACAATCAGACGGCATACTAACGTACTGTATTAATCAAGTCTACAACACAGATAGCTATACCTAAGCATGGAAATCCCAATGTGGAGTAAACAATTTTTGCCTGGCAAATGCAGTTGATTATTATTGCAAAAACGTATGTATTTAAATTCATTTGAACAAGTTTTAAATGCGTTCAAACGTATTTACAAAATAGGTTCAAATGTATTGATAACATGCAGAAAGACATCTGAATATTATTTGTAAAACGTTTCTTAGTAAATTTGCAAAGACTTTTCCCCTTACTTCGCTGATACTCATGTATTTGCTATCTATACTGAGCGAGTTACTGTTGCAATGGATCAATCAGTTCAAGTTTAGTGTTCGAGTACAAATGAAGAAAAGGAAACGGGTTCAAAGGGAAAAACATAACTCAAGAGAAATTATCACAGAGTATTGTGTCATCCCACCAATTCTATTGTATGAAATTGAACATCCAACCTTGGGTGTATGTCTGATGATTAAGCTCAGTGTTCATTCTTTCTGCTTTTTATCCCTGCCAAAGGCCGCTTCCGCCTGTCAACTGGCACAGAACCTCCACTTAGTGCTTCAGCACCACCTGCACAGTCAAACTGAGCGACACGGGGATGCGGAAATGCTCCGGCACATACAGATTGATTCAATCAGTTGCAAAGCAGACATGGCGAGCGAGATATTGGCCAGTAATTCAGCTCAGTGACACATTTAGAGTGTAAAACAAGATACAAATCTTATCTTTCCAAAAGGCCTCTATTAAAAGTTCTTATTGCCAAAGCGAGTGAGAAGTTAAAATCACTTGCATGCTTCATGTTTACATTTGTCTTGCCAAGTGTTATTGGTCCCACCTGCTCTTTAAATAGGTTTCATTAATCTGACAGACTGCCAGGGCTCATGAAAAGCCAACCCCAGTGGCCTAAAAAGGGCTCTACGCTGCCCCCTGTTGGCAGACTTGATAGTAGCTAAATTGCATCAAGCTTTATGCCATTGATATGCACTGACGCCAATTCTTGTGTGTTTTGGAACATGAAAATAGAAATAGAAAAAGAAGATAATCCTGAGGATTGGGAACAGAGAAGAGATGATAGAAAATACAGTATATCATTGTGACACACACACACACACACACACACACACACACACACACACACACACACACACACGCACACACACACAGTGTTGGGCAAGTTCCTGCAAAACTGTAATGCATTATTTATTACTGTCATTTCAAAGTAATTATTTCCATTACAATAATACAGTATTTGAGATGTAATACATTACACTACTATTGCATTACTTTTATATTACTCTCACAACCATAACTGGAAATATAGTTTTGCCATTCTAAACATAGCTCATTACATTCATTGCACATCCAATGCAAGGTTGGCTTAGGCCAACACTAAACCAAAACAAATCGTTTCATCTGTATTGTATTGTAAACCTTTAAAGACAAGATAGAAAAATCGTTTTTTTTTTTTTTTGTATTTTAATTTCTTTATACCTTAGCTTCACAGCACAGTGATGCATTGTTCATGCTGAAAGCAAAAACATTTAGTGCATTTCCCAATTTCAATGTTAATATTCAAATTCAAGATCAGTTGGCTAGGTTACAGACATATGTTTCAAAAATAGGTGGTTTCAATCAGGCTAACGTTAGCAGCTAGCCTACATCATTGTTATGGTGTTTAACGAACTGGCTAACATAAGTTTTATATGTTTCATCTTTATACACATTGACTAGAATAATTTATATACTATTATTATTAGCAGTTGTACAGCGAATATTAGCGTTAGCTTACCTTGCCATGTATACTGGTTGCAACAAGGATCTTGCTGACAAGATTTCTGAATGCTGATGAATCCACTGTGGTAGGCGGCAGCATATCTCCTTATGAATCTTCTCACCTCTTGAGGTCAAAGTGTCATCCCTGAGAAAGAGTGCAATCCTCCGCAATCCTCCGCTTATTTTTTTTCCACTAACTTCACGTTACTATGGCCCCACTCTAAGTGGTTTGTCAAATTACTGGGCCTATCCTGTGAAGTAGGCAGCTTTTTTAGGTTATATTTATAGGTTATATTTTTCTTGTCGTTATCTCTTACGAACTCAAAGAATGGTCGTATGTCCATCTTGTGTACATATTGTCCATAATCCACCTGCTGTTTCATCTCAGCTGTAGTAGATCAGCAAGTACATTTTGCCAGAAATTTCTCTTCAGATCTCACGGTGATTTGGATGAATTGGGGGGGGCACCACTTTCAAGCTAAAAATGCGTTTTAATGCATTACTTTACTGTCCTTTGTAATGAGTACAATATGACATTTTTTTTGTCTGTAATACAAACCGGATTCAGTTGAAGTTGGGAAATTGTGTAAATTGTCAATAAAAAACAAAATACAACGATTTGAAAATGCTTCTCAACCCATATTCAATTGAATACACTACAGACAACATATTTAATGTTCAAACTTAATTGTTTTTTGCCAAACAATAATTAACTTAGAATTTCATGGGTGCAACGCATCCAGTAGAAGTTGGGAAAGTACATGTGAAGAAATTGACAATAAAATTGACACACATTATATATATATATATATATATATATATATATATATATATATATATATATATATATATATATATATATATATATATATTGGGTACTTCACAAAATTATTGATTAATTGTAATGCTCGTGTCCTACAGTATGTGGTCAACATCATGCCGGTTTCCTATAAGTGGTTCTGTTTTGATTAACTGATTGAATGTTTAAAAAAAAAAAAAAAAAATGACAGTCAAAATCTCCGACAGTCAATAAAAAGAACATTTTAAAGTGATGCCTTACGTCACTGTGCATGTATGGCTGACATAAAGTGCACACTAACAACCTCATTTTCTGACTGACTGCTCGGTGGAGCAGATAAAACCAGTTGGATCACAGCCTTGGCATGAAAAATAAATGAACGAGGGGGCAGATGGAGGGTTAGAGGGGCTTAAATGAGTGTGGAGTGTTGTCAAGGTGATCCCCTGTTCAACCTTCTACTCCCTCACAAACCCATCTCCACCCCTCGTCTACCCATTAAAGTTGGTGCTTTAACGATTGTGGCATAGACAGTGCTGTATTTGACAAGGTGCTGACTGCCCACTGTGACAACGGTAGTTGCGAAATAACTCACTATCAACCTCACATGCTTGACACGGACCCACTTACAGTAAAAGCTTGATGGGCTCGAATCTTAAAGGGAATATTTTTGCCCAAGGACGTTTTGCTACGGAAGCCAAGTAGGAAATAAAACAAATAAATATAATTATTGAATTGCAACAGTATGCACATTTAAGAAATGCTGGAATTATCACAGCTGCGAGCAAGCAAGTAAACCATAATGAGCATCATGTGGCTCAATAAATTTTTATGGTCAGATTTAATGTGATATTCTGAAGATTGCGATACATAAATAGCAGCAGTCGTACTTACATTCAAGCAGAAACATTCATATGAACTTTGGCTTTTAGTAAAGTTAAAAATATTGTTATCTATGTTACCTATGAATCTGATTTACTTAACCGTTTAAGTCATTTATTTGTGCTTTGTTTGGCTTGATCTGTTTTCTGGCGCCACCTCTGGCCGCTGTTGATATTACAGTTTGTAGTGAGGAAGAACAGTGTGGCTTTAATGCAAGCAGTCACTGTCGGTGACACACGATGTTCTGTTTTTGTGAAATCTGGCCCATGAGTGTCTGTAAATCGTATTTCTTTGTTATCATGTTGTCATTTAGGATATGCCCACAATTTGTTTGTTTGTTGATCCAACAACTTGATAACATTCTACCTAATGTTAGTTCTGCCATTCTATTGCCTTTTTTTTGCTTTTAGCTCACTAGCATTTTCGTCAGATATGTCCTTTTACTGTAAGTTTCTATATGCAAAGATTTTGCACATTTAAGAACCCATTTGCATCTAATTAACGTTCTGTATTGAAATGAATAGCATTTGTGATTCAGTTGTATGATTGATTTAACCAATGCAATTTGTGTACATTTTCTCAGACATATCATTCTTGCATATGGGACTTACCTGAGTAACTGAGTTATGGCGATGTATGATATTGAAGAGAGAAACACAGACAGCCTTTGTTTGGTGTATTTTCTTCGGTCCACATTCAAAATGTTGACGGTGGTGACATGTTATCTACGTTGGGAAATGCTGAAAATTGCATTGCATTCAGTAAACTGAAAAACACAGCTAAATGGGGTGGGAGTCAGAACTCACAATTGAAATCATCAAATACTGTGTTCAAGTAAAGCAAAAATAAAATAGACATCCAAGAAACTCATCCTTGGATCCAGAAGCATTGTCCCTCTTCTCTCATTTTCGAGCACACAAGCAGCACTCCTCTGGGTTTCAAACTCATTTTCATTTCTCTTGTAAGCTCTGCGTTTGTACATATTTGTTCTAAATCCTATTAGGAGGCCTTTGTGATATGAGAAACGCTTGTAAATTGGAAACCATCTTCAGGCAAAATTTGGACATGGGAGGCAATCTTCAAAATCTAATCTCTAGAAGCACAAAAACACCAACAGCACATTTTGGATGTGGTTAATAACAAAACTTAAGTGAAAAAAATATGAATAATGATATTACATAATAGTGCTGGTAGATGTGTTCTTTGTGTAAATCGTTTTGCCCTTTTTTTCTAACATACCCATCTGGTCAAATTTGTGCGAGACACAGTAAATATAGACATTCAAGTGCACAAAGAAAATGGACGAGGATAAAGGATGAGGAGAATTACACTGAAGTTGAAACAAATAAATCGCCAATTCAAATTAGGCTCTGCCAGATGGCTTTAACCCAGGCAAAATGACAATTCCAATGTGGAATTGTATGTGTATTTCATGTTTTTCTTCCGAAATTGGAATGCTAATCAACTGTCTATCACTCCATTCTCCACTCCCATGTGTTTCCCATGAAATAAACAGATTTTTAATTAACCCCTGGAGCATGTATGAGCATCTAAAAATGGAGGCAAGGCTTCTGCCCATGTTTCCTGACATGGTGCCCGGATAAGACAAAAGGCTAAAATAAGCATAATATGTTTGGTTAAGATTAAATAACCGCCATTAACACAGCAGGTGGCACTGTAGATAAAATCATATGAAGGAGGAAGGAAATTATGTGAGTTGAATAGGGGAAAAAATAGTAATAATAAATATTCTGTTTTAATGAGCATCTGTTTTTGCAAATTTCCGTTTATGGGGAAAACTGGGTTAAAAGGACTGTGTAAGCTTTCGATTTTAGACCGTTTTTCATTAAAAAGCAATACATTTATTGTTTATACATTTTAAAAACTTGCAAATAAAAGTGTTGTTTTTGACCAACAGTATGTTTTAAATACGATCGTAGGTCTAGTTATCATTGAATTATATTACATGGGGGGGTGGGACTCCTCTGGAGTCATGGAGTCAGCGGCCATGTCCGTTTTAGCTACGGACAATTGTAAATGCAGCAACTCCTGCTGTCCGTAATGAAAAACACAATGTCCCTTTAAATGACTGCACATTAAAGGGACAGCCCATTGATTAAGACATTTTCAGGGATGAAAATGTATTATCCATCCATTTTCTTAATTGCAGGGCACGTTTAGACGAATAAGCATTCACGCTCACAAAAACTCTTGAGAGCAATTTGTAAATGTTGTATGTATTCTATGAATAATTTGATGACTACATTATTGTTTTCAGATTATTTTTCATGTACAATTAAAAGGTTTGAAAACACATTGGGCCACTTGCTTTCAACAGAAGATTATAATACATATACTGTAGACTCAGGTAACGTTCAGTCACAGCTTAGCCTGTGAATGTCACAACCAAAGGTCTGTGATTGGTCGTTACCCAAGATTTGAGCACAGGAGATGTAATTATCTGTTGAGAGCAAGTAGGATATGTTTTTAGAAGTACTGTACTGTAATTCCCCAAATATAAGACGCACATGCGTATAGGACGCACCCTTAATTTTGGGGTCAAACTCTGGTCATTTCTGTTATTGTGTATAAGAGGCACCGACACTTTGGCAACAATGTAAAAACTATAGCAAAACCATTCATATTTTCCTGTGTTCGTAAGAGTAAACTACATGTTTGTTTTTTATTTTTCATATTGTGAGAGGTCAGTGAATGCCTCTCCCATGTAACTTTGATTGTGCTCCAAGCTGTTGTATTTCCTTTTCCTCACAACGCAGCTCAAGTTCATTTTGACATAAATAACCAAAGTTGTGTACCATCCATGTAAGTCAGTGGTTCTCAAAGGGGATACGGGTACCCTTGGGGGTAACTTGAAGGGGCTCCAGGGGGTACTCGAGAATTTAAATAAAACCAACAAACGTGCTTTAAAAATAACTATTGAAGTAATTAAATGTTTCAGGTAAATATGAGTTCAAAAAAACGAACCTTATGTTCAGTAGGGTATTCAATGTCATTATTTTAAAAAGCCAGATTCTCCCTCATACTAGAATGGTTCGACCCAACTTGTCGCATGCCACCGCCTGTCAAGTTCATTATTTATTTTTATGAACACATCTCTACTATGATGCCAAAAGATGACACTTTAAGTTGTATTTATTGTGTTGTTGTTTTGTATCATTTTTCAGTGGACAAGTATATATTTTATAATTAAGTATTAAATAATTAATTGATGTATTTTTTGTGAACTAATCTCTGCTGTAATACCAAAAGCAGAGTCTTTATATTTAATGTTTTTCTGAGGACAAATATTTATTTATAATGATTTCTTCATGATAACAGGTCTGATGTTTTATGTTGATAAGTTTTTGTGGACAAATACATAATAATAATAACGTGATTTTCTTTTTGATAAGAGATCTCTTCTGTGTTCCAAAAGAGGACACTTTGATTAACCAAAAATCGTTTTCACTGGTTAAGAGGTACTTGACTGAAAAAATATTTCAACGGGGATATGTCATTGAAAAAAAGTTTAGAACCACTGGTTTAAGTTATATACTGTATTTATTGCTGGTTGAGTGTGTTTCAGCTTTCCCACATTGTAAGCTGTCAGTTATCGCAGTACCAGTGTAACGCTGAATAGGCTTGAAGCGGTTGTTTATTCTTTTCCTCGTGATGCAGCTCAAGTTTATTTTGCTATGAATACCAGAAGCTATGCAGCATCTGAGTTTCACCAAGTTTATGATTAAAGTATATGTCAAAAGATAGCAATTAATAAATGAGTCAAATGCAAACAGCTGCTATTCTTGCTAGTATTAATTGAATCAGCTGCAGACATCAGAACTTTTACATAATCCTCATGAGGTTTTACGAATAATCCTGTGCCTGAACAAGGATTGTAAGTATGAATTGAAAGAAAAAAAATAAATCACATTTTTAAGACCGTTTTTAGGACACACCCATACTTTTGGCCTTCATTTTGGGGGAAAAAAGTGTGTCTTATATTTGGGGAATTATGGTATTAATCGTGCATGAAGAATAATTTATATATGCAATGAATTCCAGACAAACATGTTAACTATCTACGACTGAAAATGGCTAAGTAAGAGAAACAACAAACCAATAATGCAAACATGTCGGCATCCGTACATAAGGCGTATCTGATTATAAGGTGCACTGTCGATTTTTAGAGAAAATTAAAGAATTTAATTGCATTTTATAGTCTGGAAAATATGGTAAATTGCATAAAAATGTTTTATAAACAGCACTGATAATTACGGTAAAACAGCATGTAGTAATGATGTTTTTAAATATAGTGTCAAAGATTTGTAAAGTGTTTTGTATTAAAATATGGACATAGATAGAACAAGCATGACACTTGTATCGCTTGTTTTATAGAAATGAAACTACAGTACGGTATGCTCGTTAAAAAAAAAACAAACAAAAAGAAAAATCAAACAACAAAGTACTGTAGTCCATTTGCCCCAGGTCTGATTCATTCATAAAACGATATTTACCACAATATACACTTTATTTTTACTTTCCTGGACTTTCTACCACTTTGTTGTCATTTTGCCAAACCTTTTCTACACTATTTACATTGTTTTAGCTGCATAATTTATTTGGAGAATACCCACAGTTTTTCCTTCATACATACATTTCTTTGTTTTTTGTTTTTTTTTTGTATCATGCTTAATAGTTTGTAGAATAATAACATTTTACTGTTGTAATTTTTTTTTATTTAAAAGTGTGCTCCAACAGACATTATGATTGATGTAATAGATGCTGTGATCGGAGGATTACGATTTCAAAACTTACGCTGCTCAGTGGAGACTTCATTTGTGGTCCTCTCCTGAACTTGTGGCACCCCTCTATACCGAATGCCAATTACAAGGGAGTTCTGAACATAACAATTCATTTGTATGTTTTTTTTTATGTTATATTTGTATTAATTGTTGTAGTTTTTATGTTTCATCTTCCTGTATGCACATCACTTTGTTACAGCTGTGGTTGTTGTTAAAGAGCATGTAAAGGCATTTGAGTTTAGCCAAGCATAATAAGTCATTCGGGAAAAAAAATAAAGCAATTTTTCTAAAAGTACTTTGTTTTACTTCCCTTATTGCCCTTGCACCTATCACAGTGCTGCCTCGAGAACCCGAGCTTTTGATGAATAATGCAAGTAATTAGAGCAACAGATTCTCTTGACAGCAGTAAGTCTTAGAAAGATTAGGCCAAGGAAGTAATAAACAATATACTGCCCTTACAAGCAAACTTGACAATAGTTAAATCTAGATATAAGTCAACATATTTTTGTGCTTAATTTAAGGACGTTGCATGGGAGTCAGAATCACCTTAAGTTTGTAATATTCTTGCTCTTGCCCTTATTATTCTTTTCTGAACAGCCCTTTTTATAGCTTGTCTTTCTCTTGAAATTGGCTTAGCAAAAAAGAAGCCAAAGAAAGAGAAAACCACATGCGGCTTTTGCTTTTAATGCTCGCATGACTGCCTTGTGAAAGGATGGAATTCCTTTTCAGCTTCTTTAAATTTATTAATCACTAGATTGTGAACATAAACATAATCTTGTTTTGCAACTCGTCTGGTACCCCTTCAATAATTATCTTTATTAGAAGCTACGTTGCAAAAATCATATGGAGCCAAATTCGAGCAAACATTTAATCTTTGCTGCCTTCACGGTAGAAAACGCACATATTTTTATATTTATTCACTCGTTTGCATTGTTAATTTCCTGGTCTTTGGATCTTTATATCAGAGTCATTGAGGTCTTTTTGTATCATGTAGTTTCATCACAGACCCAAAGGACACGTACACAGTACTAATACTCTTGTGTGCATGAGTTCTAAGGATATCAAACAATTCACATACCTGTTGATAATTCTTCCATCTGCACAGCAATCACAGGATCAGTGGTGTTATTCACCAGACGCCACTTGACATATAAGCAGAGACCATAAAACACATATTACTCTTATATTTTAAATTTGAGCTTAGTCCAATTCCATGACGCAAACTTGCAATAAATAGGTGCGCTAATAACAGTTTCTCGGCTCCTGCAGCTGGATTTGTGCAACAAGATAGTAATGATAAAGAAGACTGTTATCGACAAGGAGAAAGTGTTGAGGGGGATTGGATTGGGGATTGTAGATTGTTAGGCGGTGATTGGGAAATTGAAAGCTTCACTGACGAGATTGGTTCTGGGACTCACCGGGATGATTGTAACTGTTCTAATAGAAGAGGTGGGTTCGATTGGCAGTCTTTGGGTAGCAAGGCCGAACTTGATGTTGAAATGCGGAAAGCCGACTTTAACTGACTAGCTGCCAGCCATTCCGAATGGCGTGTACAGGTATCGCCGTCAAAGGCAGTGAATGAGCTAAAGAGAGGGACGGTGGAAACGGAGATAAATGTACATTGGGGATCAGGGACGCTAGCATAAATAGAGATATTAGGAGAAGATGATAGAGGTGCTTGGGGAATGTTTTGGATCCCAGCTTGATGATCTAGAAATTATGGCAAGTGCAAAATATGTGGGGAACCACAGTGGGAGTTTTGATTTGTGGATTGTGGGAAATGAAGAGGATCTCTGTGGCTTTGAGGCTGATGTTAAAATGTTTGGACCGGAGATCACCAACCAAATCGAGGGCACCAACCGAGCATGTTTCATAAGATCATGTCATTAGGAAGCTCTGCGATAGCCTAATAATATTCCAGCTCATTTGAATGAGGTATATCGGAATAGGGTTGCATGGAAAACATGCTGCATAGTTGTCCTCGAGCGAGTGGTTCCTCAAAGTGGGGTCCGCGGACTACCCGGGGGTCCGTGGCCTTACTGCAGGGGGTCAGTGAAATAATTTGGGTTATTTTTTTTTTTTTTTAAAGTGCGGTAATTTCATGTTATATTATAATAATTTGTGGAAGTATTCATTATTGTTCAATAAAGCAGTCAATTCAACAAGTTTAATATATTTTTAAAAATATAATAATTTTGAAAATTGTTCAAATGCATTTTGTGTCTACAATTGCTTGCTAATGAGGCAATGGAAAGCAAAGCAAAACTAAAGTGGCATTTTATTTATAATACTTGTTATAAGGAGGTGTGCAATTTGCAATTTTTATTTTCTAAATTTCAGTATATCTGAAAAGTAACAAATATACTTGTCCAATTGAATCTGTTGGTGAATAAAAAGGGCACTTATAAAAATAATTAAAATTTAATAATGCCAATAAATTTTAAATGTTTTTGGATTTTTTTCCTGCAAATATTTGCAATGAGGGTCCTTGGAAAACTTGCTCTCTAAAAGGGGTCTCTGACTCCAAAAGTTTTGAGAACCCATGCCCTAGAGGAAAATCAAAGTATTGGCAACTTAGCGACAACAAGCAAGTTCTGGTTACAAAATGAACAAAGTGGACACTAATGTGCTGGCTTTCATTAGGATATAGCAGTACTAAATGAACCATGCCTTGGTCAGTTATCAAGTTTGAGTGAAAATATGAAAGCAGTGTTTGACCTAAGGATTACTAAAGGAGCATAACCTACTGCTGAATATTAACATCGGCAACACGACTGTACAAATGGTAATTGTATTTCCTCACATTCACTCTATATATATGTAACTCTTTACTAACTTTCTTTCTACCCCTCCAGTGTCACACACTCGCTTCAGTGGACATCAGACTGCTGTTTATTCATTTTCGTAATCCTACATTTTTTTTCAGGTCAAACTTGATATGTCTAGCAAAGTTGGCTTCAGAATCCTTTTAAACCGCGCGTTTTCTTTTTCCACAGTGTGAATGTCAGAGTTGTTGTTGAGCTTACTCTGGACAACTAATTCATCGGAGCACTGTGTATATTGCCACTATTTGAGAAAATCTGAAATTGTATTTGTTCCTGCACACAAACTGTGTACTCAAAGTGAAAATCTAACAGCTAGACGTATGTATTGTTCACTCATTGTAAGTTTCCCCATTAGTCGCTTAGCCCTCATTGCTGACATTGACTAAAGATTGCCGCTAACAATCCCTCCATCATATCACCGTGTGGGACCACTTGACAGCTCAGGAAAATGACAGTGAAAAATACGAGTTTCCCCCACAGGATGTCATGCCAACACATTCAATTATTCATGGCCACACACTCTTTCAAAATCAAAGACAGGAGATGAGGCACATTGTAATTAGTATGCATAGCAAAGATTTTAACTTCTGGAAGTAATAGCCTATCAACAGCATCTATTGTGCATTTCAACAAAATCATAGGAGCCTTATCAACCAAACAATGCTACAGTAAATCAAATATTACAGTCAGCATAAAATTCAGACCCATTCTATGAATAATGCTCTGAATAAAAAGGTTATACTACACTTTACGTTTGGGATATTCTCTTTCTCTATGAATGGTTAGAAACTTTGAGAAAGTGAAGAAAACTGAACTAGATCTTGGCTGTAGTGAAGGACAACATGGTTATTGGCAGAGGTGGGCAACTTACATTATTTTGAAGGTCCGACATTCATCAGAGCCCCGCCTCCTTTCCGTCATCGTCGGACCGTCATTTTTATCAAGCCAGACGAAATTGTAATCCGTCGGTGTATTTTTGCCTAACCTTCTGCCATCGCTAGATATGTCAGGCGTTGGTCTACTTTTGTCTGCACTCATTCTAATTCTCCTTTTTCTGTTTTTGTACTTACACCATGTCTGTGGTTCTACAGTGACACTGCAATAGAAACACAACACAGTAATATAAGTGTAACATGAAAACAAAGCCAGCTAAGGGTTTAACCCTATGCTTTCATACACCATCATATTTATTAACTCACATCTAAAGGGAATTCAGGTGGGGCGAGAGTGCAATTGGAAATCATGTCAACTAGATGGCATTATCATGCTTTAAATGACACTCAAATGGTGGACAACTATTGAAGACTGTTTAACATTTGTCTAAATTTAATGTCACATACAGTACAAGTAAGACAAAATTTTGCTGGGGTTGACTTTACTAAAAATATACAAACAAGTAAATAAATAAATAAATGAATAAATAAGAAGCCAATAAGAGAAAGAATGCAAATTTATTCTGCACCCATTGGTTACTTCAAAGAGTGTCCGCCTTGCTCTCTTCAGCCAGCAATTTATAAAGCAAAATAAAATAAATCTTTTAACACTTAATTCTGAACATTACTTTTAACTTTTGGCCAGCGAGATTGAGTTTTGATTTATGAAACACGGACTAAGAAAGGAAGCGACTACAATAAATCTCTGGTAAAATCAGCTGTGTTACAGCTGTAAATGACAAATAGTGAACTGAACCGACCCAATTTATTCACCCCAAATGAAAATATGTTTCCACTGCATGGTAAAGTAACTACTGTCGCATTGACTGCATGCTGATTGCAGTTAGTCTTATAAAGTTGCAGCAATAGAGCAGATAAACATGCAACATGCATCAGTTGAATTAGATTTCAGGAAGCAAAAAGGCGGGCTCATGAACATCTGACAGACATCTGACGCAAAGTCTATCCCGACAATTACAACAACGAATGAAAAATGCAATTCCGAATCTGCCTTTTTTTTAGCAATATCGTCATTTATCTGTCCATTTGCAAAACAGGCGTACCTGTTGTGTCTGTCCGTCACTGCCGACGAAGTGCCCACCTCTGGTTATTGGCTTCCCATCACCATGTGTTGGGAGGTCAGAGATGTCTTTTTTTTCAAAGATTTCCATTTTGACTATTGCTCATTTGACAATCCAAATGCATTTCACTGCCTGTGCTGGTTGTTTACAGCAAAACATCCCTGGGGAGTATTTATAATAACTTCTGCTCATTGACTGCAGCTCATTCAAAATGAAATAAACACTAATAGGGAAACATTTAATGCCTCCAAGGTAAGTGGAATTCTTCATCTAGCGTGTTTATTGACTGTAGTTGCAATCGTTTCTCCAAACCTCTTGCTCGCGCACAATGTTTGGAACCAAAAAGATGTGACATTTATACTAGCAGCGAGAAACTGAAGACACCATTTTAAAATGAAGCGTTTTTTACTTAGAACTAAACATGAATGCGGTAGAAGCTACAGCAAGAGATGTATAACATTTAAAAGGAAATGCTTGACTGGGTTTGGACTGGAAAAACAACTGACCATGACCTCAACCCTGTGAATCCCCTTTGGCGTTAACTTCACAATAAGTGATCACTGACCTGGATTGCGTTGTGGACCTATCAAAGGAAAGCCCAGAGAGCAATAGATGATTTAAAGAGTGAAGTATTAGCTCCAGAACCTTGGTAAGGCATTATTTATTGGCTAGAAAATAACTACATAGGCAACAATGATATTTACAAGAAAATATAATCATTTTTGAAATTATCGAGTCATTCAAATGGGTTGCCATGCCATGTGTTTAGAGTGAATATGAGGGTCTCCACTCTCCAAGTTCTGCTATAGTCTCTATAGCAGGGGTGACCAACATGGTGCCCGAGGGCACTGGGTAGACTGAGGATCACGAGTAGCCCGCAGACCTGTTCTGCAAATAGTTTAGAAGTGATGGAAGTTTTTGAGTTTCTGGGAATTTTACTAACGACGATGCAATAATGGCATATACATTATATATTGTTAGAAATCACTAATATGTTCAGGGTCTTCATATAAACGGGTAGCCCTTCGCATTACTCAGTACCAAAGAAGTAGCTCTCGATTTCAAAATGGTTGGTGACCTCTGCTCTATAGACATTCACAGGCATACTTTCTGTATGTGATGAGATAAGAACTTATTTAACTTAATTGGTGGAATTCTTCGTGAATTAAAATGTGTTCATCTAAAATTTAGTTTTGCTTGACTTCCGTGAAGTAATCAAAAAATAATAATATTGTGTGCACTGAAATTCATTACAACTTTTGGAAATGGACACTCATGGAGTATGTACTTGCTGATCTGATCTAAGGATTGGAGCATATTTTGATGGATCAGATATTTAAGACAGCTGACAGCTTCAGGGGTCTTACTTAGATAAAGAAGAGAGTGTGGTAACCGTGGCCTGAATGTCTCCTAATAGTCAGCATCAGGTGTTAAACACCTCAGACGCTCCCCTGACTGATGAGTGACAGCTCATAAGCTACAGACCGACTGGGCGGACCCAAAGCCCCTCTGCCCATTCTCCCTTGTCCATCTCCATACCCAGAGAGAGTGCAACATGTCAGGCATGCCTCCTCCCAAACAGAGCTTGTGATTACCCTTTAGTGTGCACAAGATGTAAAGGTAGGCATAATGCATAAAACCCATAGAATGCTATTTTGAAGGGGAAGTCCACTCCATTTTTATTTTCTTTACTAATTGGTTCTGTGCCCACACTTGTCCATCACAGCATTCCAAAGAAAATTGTGTTTGTGAAGCATCTTGAGGCCTTTGCCAGTGAAAAATGGGCCAATACTCTACAAGAGGAAGGCAGAATGCTGGTTGACACATACATGAATGATCTGGGGGTACAAAGCTACTGTATTTGATTATTAATTAAGATATTGGACCAGGGTATGAATAATTTTGAACATAGCATTTTTTTGGTTTTCCATCAATAAAATACCTGTTAGATTTTGCGTTTCTTCAATTGTTTTGATTGATTTGTTTGTCATAACTCATGAAGAAACTTGCATAAATGAAAGGGTTTTGTCAAAAAAATGAAAAAACAAAAAGTCATAAACTTAGTGACAACTGGAAAATTTGGGGTCTTTGATATTGTAATCATCCTGTGTGTGTGTCGGTGCGTGTGCGTGTTTGTGTGTGTATTTTTTTCTTTTTTTTTTTTTCTTTGTCACATGGCAGGCCAATAACAGACCAGCATCTCCGTGAGGAGACGCTGACTAAAAGCAGACCAGCATTGTAGTGACGCGTTGCATGGAGGCATTGAAATAAGTGCAATTACCTAAAAACACCTGCAGATGGAGACAAAACAACGCAAATACAGCCAACCCTTTAGGGTCATAACAGTTGTTTTTGTCGCAAAACCGGAAAAATACCATAAAGAGGGGATGAAAAAACTCAGTATTCCACACCGCAACATGAAAAAAACGTAAGCCAGGGACGCTGTAACACGTGGGTCCACTGTACTTTTAGGCGTCTAGCACAAGTGCTTCATCCATCCATCTAATGTCCTTTTATGCGTTCTATATATTTTCCTTGTAACAGTTTCCTAGAATTCATCTTTTGCTCATGTCTTGCACCACAGGTCTCTTGGTTAGAGAAATGTTTGGTTGCTCTGATTTTACTCTGCCTCATCTTCTATTTCTGCATAAAGCAAAATAACAGATTCACACATTATAATCATTTAAAAAAATGTTTTAGTTTGTTTTTGTGTACCAATATGCAAATTGAAATGCTCAAGTTTTACAGTCAAGCGCATTGAGCTGTCTACAAATATCGTGTCACAAAGCAGTAATGCAACAGGAGAGGGAAAAAAGATCCTTCCAAGGTCATCACTGATTTATGATCCAGTTAGAATGCCGAATTATACATGAGACTGCCAGATTCATTTCTTCATCTGGTCTGCAGGCTACATGGATTTGTGTCAATCAATGGATCGAGACTGAAAGGTGGGACAAATGGTTTGTATTAAAACAGTAAATTGGAAGACTGAAACTGTCCTATAGCCTGTTGGAAGTGCATAATGCACTGAAATTACATAATCTTTCAGGTATGCAGGACATACACACAGTATATATGAACAAAGGTATTGATACGTCACCTATCAAGGGAAAAAAAAAGTGAAAGTACATGTGAAACTGCTAATATATATGCTGGGTGGAAAAGGTGCAGTTGGAAACCTTTGCCGTACAGATTTTCTTAAGGGGTTGAATGACTTGATCACAGATAGTTTTGACTTTGGCATTGATGGAAGGAGGCACTCGCTCACCACACCCAGAGAATTCGGGTAATCAGCCTGACAACCCCCCTAGTCACAGGACTGGTGATGTTTACGACTCTAATACACCTCTCCCCTTAGTGAGTTCTATAAAACAGCTCACACCACTCTCAGAAACTTGTTAAAATTCAGCCTCTCACTCTTTCTTTGTGCCAGCCAGCCAGTCCCTCTGTCTCTTCATTAAGCTCTGCCGCCATCATGGCTGCAGGCTTATTGCACTTAGATTGGCTCCCTGCTCTGTTCCTCACTTAAAGGCGGCTGCAACAGGGGACTTAAAGCGGTCCTGCTCAGGCGGTCAGTGGGCCCTAAAAGTGCACTCTACCTCTCATCCCCTCTGGCTAAGTCTCCAGTGGGCTACTAAGTCCGAGAGGTGCCGCTTAAATAAAAGGTTGTAATTATGTGACCTGCTGTAGCCAAGTGCTCAGAATGTCAACAGCAGGCAGGATGTGTGCTGAGAGAATGCTTTGTGAACCAGCAGCATGTGCTGAAAAGTGGAGGCGATGACAAAAGAGAGTCTTAATATAAAACTTCAATTGCGCATTCAAGAGTGCAACAGTAATAGCGAAACGGCAGCCTCAAAGTCAGAACACACCAAATGGACTTGTCGAAAGATGTGATACAATGTGATAAGTGGTTTCAGGTATGAACTTATTTTTAAGGAGACGCTGTGAACACTGTGAACTAGTTAGGAATATAAAATAAAGGCACAAATGTTGAAACTGTTGGAATATTTTAAATATATGTTGCAACAGACGAGCACATTTTGTTATACAGCATAAATCACATTCATATGTCAGAAGTCGTTGTTGATGCCGGATAATCACAGGTCGTCTTTTCCTTGAACATGTTGTGGAGCCTATAAAAAGCATATAGGTGGGCTTTGAAAAAATGGAATCCATTAGCTATATATTCTTGTACAGTTGCAGTTTGCTTGATCACTGTCATAATTTGCTAATTCTAAGTCTTTGACTCCATTACTGTTCAGGCATTTTACAGGTTTACAGTAGCCCATAACTGAGTGTATAACTGAATATTTCCTTAGACAATTATACGTAAAATCGTACACTACCAGCGATTTGTTTTTTCACAGTTTCTCATTTGTTTTAAAATGTAATAAAACATAATGAAAAATAAATGAAATTTTAAACTCAAAAGTTGCATGTGAATGAATATGTACCTGCGGTGCCTCTTGAGAAGCAACCTGTCCATATAGGAAAGACTACTTTCAGGGAATTCCACCTTGATGGGTACTTTGCTGTCTCCCCATCTTTCTCTTCCAACTTCATAGCGTCTCTCCAGTGGAAAGTCAGCTTGGGCTGCTACACCTGACACTGATACCAGGGTAGAATAAACAAAGATAAAATAGAATAAAACAATGTTCAGAACGAGTCACACAAAAGTAAGATGACAACAACAACTTCTCAATAAGAAAACACCTTTTCATTACGACCTACAATAAGTGAAAAAAAAATAAGCAGGCAGTAGTAAGGCCCGCACAGACTAATAAAAAGATGTATGCAATACAACAGGAACATTACAACCACATGGAAAAAAAAACAACCTAAGATCGAGGAAAGAAAGAAAAACGTTATGATTGCTCTCAACACTTTAGAAGCCCACAGTGGCAGCTTTAAAGTGGACCTGTGTGCCAGAGGCTTGACAAAAATAATTAGGGCTGAAGGGGCTGGCAGTAATTTGCAGAGTAGAGCGGAGAGGGTAAAAGGAGTCTGTCCAAGTTTATTTTTTTTTTTTTTTTTTTTTTGGGGGGGGGGGACAAAAAAACAGCACATAGACACAGAATCTACAATAACACCCCTAATAGCGAATATATAAAATGCAGACATATGGTCGACTGCACACGCGGACCCAATATGAGACGGAAGGCAGTTTGTACACATACACATTCGCATGGCTGTGGGGAATGAGTGCTGCGAAGTGGAGTACAGCCACTTCTCTCATTATCGCAATATGCAACCGCCATGGATTATTTTTCTTACTGCAGCGGTAAGCACTTTCTGCAAGGCCTGAACACATCAGCGTAGTCGAGGCAAGGAAAGGGGTTGCAGGAACACCCGGGACTTGGGGCACAGGAGAAAGAGAGTGGGGGTTGCCGCATGTGTATGAGCAGGATACGACTGCTGTGGATGTTTTGCCATTCTTTCAGAATACAGTAGATGGGGAAAGGGAGTTACCATTTCGTTGTTAGCTCATGAAACTCATGCTGTTATCCATTGTTTTTTGAAAATCACAAAGCTATTAAAAAAACCTGTAAGGTGTAATGGTTGTGAAATGTGAAATGTGAAAAAGAAAATCACCCAAAATATGTTAAACTCTTTAAAGCCATTCCAATGAGACAAAATAGCTCTGCATCGTCTCACCTGTCTTTTACTACACATCATTTATTTTTATAATAGCATGTGTCAGAGTAGTACGATTAAAAACTATAGTAAAGGATGAACCAAATTTTCGGCTACCATTAATTTGCACAAAAAAAAAAAAATGCATTTTGGATTTTTGGCCAGAAGACAATCAAAAACGAAACTATATGTCCTTAAAAGTATGTGTTCATGATGCAAAAAGCAGAGAGTGTCGGTCTGTATTCCACACAAGCACACAGGAGAAGGAGGGGAGGGTCACTTGTTAGGCTGATTTGGAGATGCTGATTTTCATCCCAGCTGCTTCACACTCGGCAATGCGGACCAAACTCTGACATCGGTGGTACAGAGACTGAACAGCCTTAGTCGGGTGTTTCGGTACCCTGTATTCCCAATGCACACCCCATAGAAATCGCTGAGGGACATGCTTGAACGCTTTTTCCAAGTACACAAAACACATGTAGACCAGTTGGGCGAGCTCCCATGCACCCTGTCGAGAGTGCAGAGCTGGTCCACTATTCCACAGCCAAGACGAAAAGCCCACTTCTCCTCCTGAATCTGAGGTTCAACCTCTTGATGGAGCATCCTCTCCAGCACCCCTGATAGACTTTTTTTTTTTTTGGGGGGGGGGGGGCAAATCTGATGATACAACCACAATGTCGAACATGGAACTGCGCGCCTAGGGTGTCCTGATGCTAAGTGCACATATGGACACCTTTATGTTTAAACATGGTGTTATTATGGAAAATCTGTGTCGAGCACAACTGTCCAATAACAAAGCACCGGTCGGGTTCAGTTCAGGGCTCCTCCCAATCACACCTCTCTAGGTCTCTGTCTTTGCCCACATGAGCATTGAAGTCCCCCAGTAGGACAAGTGAGTCCCCAGAGGAAGCGCTCTCCAGCACACCCTCCAAGGACTTAAAAAAGGATGGGTACTCTCTTTGGTGCATAGGCACAAACAATAGTCAGGAACCGTCCCCCCGCCCAAAGGCTACCTTCTCGTCCACCAGGTTGGAGGTGGTCCCCGGTGACCCATTTCCGGTCAAGGTAAAAGAAGATGTGAATTTGTTATATTTCATTAGGATCCAAGGGCAATGCTTAGGCTGGTCCCCTACCTATGACTCGTTTGCTGAGGGTGAGCCTGCCAGGGCCATAAAAGCCCAGATTGCTTAGCTGCCAGAATCATATGGACACAACAAAAAAACCCTACCACGGTAAGGTAACGGGGGCAAAAAATTCCCAGTTGGCCATGGGTCCCAAGTTTGCTAGTGATGTTAAAGAGAGAAGTAAGAAGATGATTTATGTGGAAACGAAGCTGTAGATACTCAAGAAATACGAAGCTAGGCTAGCCTAGGCTACCCTTACTAGGGAATATGGGCCTAAGAAACGCCACTCAAAGGTAAATATATATTTTCTATATTTTTTATTTATGATGTTTTCTGAATATATACATGTATATTATATATACGTAACACTTACTACTACTTCTATTTTGGTACCAATTTTTAATATTTATTTATATCGGTGCATCGCTACAAAATAGTAACGTTGATAACATAATTTTTAGAAGAAAATGTTGTGGTCATTTTATCATTATTATTATTTATTTTGTAATTAATCTTCATCGACTTTACCACAACTCGAGAAGTTCTGATAGTTGCATTTTTTCTCACCTGTTTGCGTTGTGTTGTGTGTGTGTGTTACTGGTTCTACAGAAACATCACACTTTTGGTTTCTCCACTCTCTGAGAGCCTCCTGGAAAGATCGAGCTGACTCCTCCTCATCATACTCTCCACCAAGAAGAGAATTGGAAAAATCCTTTTTAACTTCCTCATTGTGTTCTTTTGAGATAATTTCTGCTCTTGCTTTTTGTCCATAATTCCCAATAAACTGCAAATGAAAAAAACAAGGGAGAGGCACTGAATTAGACAACACTCCAAAATGTGACTTATGCAAATATTCACGAATATACTTTTATAACAATATTGTAAAACACAGGTGTTAAACTCTAGTCCTGGATGGCCATCATCCTGCATTTTTTTTTAATGTTTCTCTCTCTAACATGCCTGATTCAAATAACTAGCTCATCAGCAGGTTGTGCAGGAGCTTGATAATTATCCCAATCATTTGAATCGGGTTTGTTTGAGAGACAAACTTTGAAAACATGCAGGATAACGGCCCTCAATTACTGGAGGTTGAAACGTATGCTGTAAAACATGGATGGAATTTGAACTGATCCAAAAATTATGTTTTATGACAAACAAATCACAAAAGCTATTAGTATGCATACTTTACTGCTTTTAAGTAGCTGAGTAATTATACATTGAAAGAGGAAATATGGATGGGATGGTTAATGAAATTCATTAAGGCTATGCAGCTATAATTGCCAATTTGTGCAGGAAAAACATGTAATGAATTCATCGTTTCAACATTTTATATAACATCTCAATAAATAAAAGACTTGGTGAGAATAACGTGATCACAACAGATTTAGGCAGATTCTCGTTGAAGTAAACATGATTGATGTGTGCACATGCTCAGCTATCAAGTGTTTGCCTTTGCAAAACATCACAGCAACACCAGCATTACTTCTGACCTTGGATAGGCGAGAAGGGGGGTGGTGGGGGGGCAGCATGTCAAAGCATGGATCTAGATGTGTCATTGTTGGGGGAATGAATGTATTTTAACATAATGAAGCAACACCACCAAAAAGATCCACTGCCTTGCTATAAAAAAAATAGAACCATAAAAGACAGGCCAAGCATATTTCACCCTTATCAGTATCTGTGGAATATCCTCAAACAAAAGGTGGATTAGAAAGTCTTACATCAATCTGTATGTCAACATTATTTTTTCTCTGAAATATTAAAATTTAATTCAATACATAAAGAATGTTGGTAAGGTGCAGAAGGTTAGTGGAAAGGTGTAGATCAGCGATTCAAATGAAGAAGGTTCTAATTCAAGAGGAAAGAGCACGGCTTATTACCAATGTCAATCACAACTGATATCAGATGTCACAAGGTGGCGTCCCACTAAACTAAAAAATTCAATGTTTACATTGTGTTTGTGTGAGCTTTACAAAATAATCAAGTTGATAGGAAACGGGGGCATCTTAGTACTGAATGCTTATGTTATATTCTAATAATACTCTAGTAATATTCTATTTGTCACCCTGTCCCTTAATGTCTGTCCTCTTCTCTTGCATTCTTTCCAGCACAAATGACAGGATTAGCAGAGGAGTGAGCGATGCATGCGTCAGCTGCATGTTTAATCCCCTAGCCTTTGCATCCTGCCAATGTACACAGCTGAGCGTGATTGAATAGGGGGAAGGAGGTGTGCTCTTCAAACTGAGGTGGGCATCCATCCCGATATAACAAAGCAACTCAAATGAGAAGTACAACTTACATACACTATGTGACCTGCCTGACGTAGCAGTTAACAATACATATTTGCAAAACTGTACTACACATTACGGCTGCTTGATTATGGCCAAAATAAAATTCACAATAGATTTGGTCAATAATATGATTATTAATCACAATTATTTGTCATGTTTGGTCAACTATATATTGCCCTTTTTTTCAAAGAAGTAGGATATAAACAATGCTTCAAGGCTTGACATTTATACATCATAATAATACATTGAAATAAATAAATAATCATGAAAACAAATTCACCCCCAAAGACATGGCAAAACTTGGCACACAGGGCAACAGTTAACTTACTTGCTGAGTGCAAACCAATGAAAAATATAAGCCTGCTTAGAACCAAGCACATTATTTACATTGTAATCAATTAGCTGTCAAAATGTCATTTTCTGTCATTTCAAACCGGAGTTATTCCTATTTTATCCCAATCGGATTTTTCAAAATGGGTCTCAATTGACAGCTAGCACTGTTTATATTAGGAATCAAGCAGAGACTTTTGTCATGCAACCATATGGGAAACATCCCCCCTGGTGGTAGGATGCAAAAGTGCTTGATTCAACTTGTATTAAAAAATGTGCTTAACTTTTTAAATGCTAATATCGCTAAGATTTGCTTAATTAATCGTGGCAGTCAATATTGTGATTGCGATTAAATTTCAATTAATTGTGCAGCCCTACTCTACATCATACTTTTTTTTTTCAATTCTAGACTTCTGTTCTGTTTCAGGGTTGTCTTAAAACCACCTTCTGTTTTATTTTGATATGATTGTCACAGTCTGCCAGTTCCATTTAGCTATCTTTTTTATCCAACAACCTGTCAGCCCTCATTTCGGCCGAAAGAACGAGATCTCGGATACAAGCGGCCGAAGTGAGTTTCCTCCGCAGGCGGTCCGGGCTCTTCCTTCGAGATAAGGTGAGAACCTCTGTCATCAGGGAGGGGCTGCGTGAAGACCCGCTGTTCCTCTGCGTTGAGAGGAACCAGTTGAGGTGGCTTGGGCGTCTGGTTAGAATACCTCCAAGACACCTCCCTGAAGTGTTCCGGGCATGTCCCACTGGGAGGAGGCCCCGGGGGCAGCCCAGGACACGCTAGAGAGATTATGTCTCTCAGCTGTCCTGGAAAGCCTGGGGATCCTTCTGGAGGAGCTGGACAAAATGGCCGCAGAGAGGTAAGTCTCTGGGCTTCCCTGCTCAGGCTGCTGCCCCTAGTTTCCTCCCACATTTTCCAAAACATGCATGGTAAGTATATTGGACACCAAAAAATGCCCTTAGATGTGTTTGTGTTTGTCTGATGCCCAAAAGTCAGCTGGGATAGGTACCAGCATGCCCACGACCCTTGTTGGTTAGGTTATGCATGGATCATAATGTATTAGGAACCTAGGGTATTGGCAATACTGGTACCAGGATTTATTTGTATAACTCAAACCACAATCTCAAGTATCACAAAGCTCTATCAATAAAATAGGAAGCTCATTTTGTGATCATTGTATTTAATCAAAACTCTTTCTGCCTCATTTGCTCAGAGATGCGATCAGACGTTTCAACCTAAACCGCAATACAAATAATTTGCCAACACACACATCTCAAAAGTAAACAAACATCCCTTTTCTCGCAACAACTATTGACAGTTTATTTGTCATGCACATGAATTAAACTGTGTGTCCTCCAAAAACACTTACATGTATTCAACTCTTAGTGGCATTACAAACGTGTATTGCAGCTTAATTGCACCTGTAGCTGCTATGATGAATAGTGCACCTGTGAAGATTGGCAGGTGTCACATTAGAGATGAATTTTTCTGGCCTATACTGCACTGCACGGCAGGTGAGCGTAAGCCAATTTAGGGATTTTTAATCAAATGCAGGACAAACCATAGTATTATATTAACATTTCTGAGTGAGTTTCGATTGATTGATTGAGCGATTTTCTGTACTTTGATTAAAAAAGGAAATATGCAAATATTTTTCGCTTATTTAAAACGCGGCCCTATGTGGTCCCTCTGTAGAGATAATAAAAACTAATTTCATATTGTGAGACCTAAATTTGAGATGGCTTAGTGGACTTTACTGAAAAGTCAGAAATTAAACATCAGAGGCAACAGCACACCAATAACAGATTTGGTTTAATATTAGACAACTTCATGAAGAAATGCTCAACTGATGTACATATATTTTTGCAAAGCACTAAATTTCAACATTTATGGATAACATACTGTATTTTGACGTTAAAAATATCATTTGTGTCAAACAGCTTTGTTACAGTTTAAACAAAAGTGTGAAAGTGATAAAATGTTTTTCATGCAAATATTATTTCGAGGCATTATTTATAAATACAATCCGTCATTTAAGGTGTTAGCAGGAGTAATAATTATTGTTTCATCTCATCAGAGCAGAGAGGAACACCTCAAAGAGAATAATGATACGGAGCATTACTGCCCCCCTTAGGTGAACTCCAGCAATCCATGAAGAGACTGCACAATGTTTATTGTGGTCTGGCATGCATGTTTAGCATGACACTGGGACTGTAAATGCATTCCTAAGAAAAATCCTGTACATTTCAATTTGCTTTTCAATTTGCTACAAGCACAGAGTTGAAAAAACAAGATGTATGCAACAATCAGGATTCGACAGGAAGCCACAAAGGAAAATTGGCCAGAGAAGGGGATGCAAATTAAGAGGTTCTCTAAATAAGGAATTCAAAGCCTTGCTCAAGCCTACCTCAGCAGTGGCAGGAAAGCAAACTGGCATTGTTTGGTGAGTGGGTTCACGAAGAAAAAATTTACCCTGTTTAATTCCAGATTGCCCTGGTTGAAATCCTCCGCCAGTATAGTTCGATATTTTGCAGGGTGAGGAAATGGAGGTCATTGTGACTGACTGCATTCAGGGTCTCCATGATTTCTTACTGTCGAAAACTAAAAGATTTGAGACTTGGGACTTGAGTAGAAAGACAATTGGACATTTCAGGTGGATTTTTGCCAACTCCACTGTTTAGGCTCCATTTTTACGAACAACTACAATGTAAAAATTGAGCGTTTTTAACATTTTTAAATACTTTAAACAGTATCTGTCGATTAGACGGCAACCATGTAAAATTAGCTTAAATGAAGGATTGCCAACAAAATACACAAAGAAAACATCCGCCCCACATATGATGTATTACTTTTATTTTCAGAAAACGTTATTTGGGTTGGTCTAAACCATCTGCAGTGACTTGTCGTGAAGCCGAATAGGTTTTCCTTTGTAAACACATAGAAACTGACAGATGTTCAATACTGTAACTGAGTCAAGTGGGCTGTATGTGAACTAGAAAAAGGAGGTACGGTTATTTGTCGTGAGAGTGCATTTTGAAGTCATCATTTCTATTCAAAATCTACTTTTATTAAGCAAAGTTTCTAACACCAGCCACTGTAATGACAGAGCCCTGAGGCAAGGACAAGACCAATGCAAACATGCAAGAAAATGGACAACTGATGGAGACGCTTCATCTGTTTCTCTGGCATTCACTTAATGAGGGTGACATTCGGGGTCATACCAGGTTTAATTACAAACAAGCAATCAAGGAGACACAAGTAGACCCACTTGAACAACAATATAGTTCATATTACATATTCTGGTGCATAACACCTTTGCCAGGCAGAATTGTTAAACTTACCAAAACTGCTCTGAAACATATTTTTGAAAAAATAAATACATAAATAACACACACACCCACAAAACACTGATGTTGCAAAAAATGAGGTGTGAAGTAGAGAGGGAACAGTTTTTTCTTTTCTTTTTTTTCACAATCTACAAGGAGGCAATCTCCTGGTAAACAAAGGAGCGATAGAAGAATAAGAGGAAGACTCGGATCAACGCATTGCTTTTGACTTATGAACAAAATTAACCTTGCAACAAGAGCAACACAGGTGAATGTCTGGCTACCATAATGTCAACATTTGTGACTTTGGTCTAACCCTAACTAGATAGGGCCGCTACCTTCAATGGCACTTGCCAATGTTCTCCCCTTAGTAGGATAGGGCCAAAATATACACAACCATGTGTGTGTACATGCATGTGTATGTGTGTGTTGCAAAAATAATTAAAACACTGGACTATACAATTGTACATTGCCTTCTAATGGTGCCATGAAGCTGGCCCTTATTTCGCCTCTTAATGCCTGGGGATAAATTACAGCCACTCTCCCAGGACCAGGCATACTATCAGGCAACAAGCAGCATATCACTACACTCTCCTGTGCTTTGCTAGAGGAAATTAGTTCCTTTTTTGCCTGAATGAGTCTGGAATACTACACAGTGTTCGCTGTTCAGCATACTGCGTGTGTGTGTGAGTTTGTGCGCATTTGTGTGTGTAGGTGTGTGTGCACGCGTGTGTGTGTCTCTCTCAAGTGTGGTCAACAAATAATGAGGAGTGGGGGCTGTTAGGCAGTGGTAACGACAACAAGCCGGTTACCCCAGGCAAATAATTTTGGATGGGGCAAAGAAGCAATACAGTGAACCCTCGCTATTTCGCAGTTCCACTATCGCGGATTCGCCTCATCACGTTTTTTTTTTTTTTTCCACTAGGCGGATTTCCTACACCACAGATTTTTTTCCATTACACGGATTCACGACTTTGCAGATTTTTTTCATTACGTATTTATATTATAAGAGAAATATATCACTTCAGCGACCCCGGGCTGCAGCCGTAGCCCGCCATTTGGGAGTGAACGAATCCACCGTTCGCTACATTCAGAAGGACGAGGTGAACATTGGGAAGACGGCTGCCATCACGTTAGGCAATTCAGCAAAGCAAGTTGTTACGGCTCGTAATTAAACCATCATCCGTGTGGAAGGTGCTTTAGCAATCTGGATAGCATAACATAGTGAAACCCTTTCTTTTGAAGTCTCGCGCAGCTGCGATCATATTAGGAGTGGCCCAGATGTTGATTTATAGTCAAATCTGTACATGATCAAAGTTGATTACAATGGAGAGTTTACACTTGAAATACCATTTTATTCTAAAAGAAATTTAGGTAAGACATTCCCAACGGTTTTTGCTTCTCTGTTTCTGCCTCCTGCCTGTGTGTTGAAAACATTGTGTGCCGGGTGCGTTGTTACATGAGTTACACAGTACGTCCCTGTGGAGAATCTACTCCTGCCCCCAACTTTCCTAGTTTTATAGCCAGTGAGACAGAGCTGGCGAAGTCATAATAATACAGTATAGACAGTGCACATGTCGTCCTGTCCCGAGTTCACTTATAACATAATCAAGACGTATTTTTTACCCATACTTCAGGTATTAGTTTCCACAAATATTTTTTTCCTAAATTTCTTATTGTCTTTTATTGAGGTTTGACTGACAACCCCAGCCATTACTGTAGCTTCTATTTTCTGCAGCTCATAATGCGATCCATATGTGTGTGTGTGTGTGTGTGTGTGTGTGTGTGTGTGTAGGAATGTGATCATATAAAAAGTAACTACAATGTATATTTATATATTAATGAATATGTATTATGTAAAATTTAGAGTATTAAGACTTATTTAGACTTTTGAATTGTGGGAGCTAAGCCAGTCATCGAAGTCATTGAAAGACTTGCATTATTTGCCTCATATTCATCAATAGCTGGCCGCTATCGCTCCCTGATGGTTCTTGGTTGTCAACACAAAAATTTCTATGATGTCCCGTTCATGAGTTGCCATGGAAAGGATTAATGCAAAACCTGGGGGAAATGCATGATAAAACATTGGGTTTCAATATGTCCAAAATGTACAAAATGTCCACTTTTGAATGGGAGTAAATGAGCTCAACATGGGCTAAATTTGACACCTATAAGGTGTATCTTTGAACTTCCCATTTGCAAGCATTTAGAAGGGATAGCAAAAAGGCATATTGAAAGCCATCATGTTTTGACAATCCATGCAATATTATATTATATTATATTATATTATATTATATTATATTATATTATATTATATTATATTATATTATATTATATTTTTTTTGTATGCTTTTCCATTGATATCCAACATCTAAAACATCAAAAAGCCTGCGTTGGGTCAAAATTTCCCCCAGGGGTTAATACTCCGATGGTCTATGCTGCAGCACACGGGTTACACTTGGGTTGCCGGACCATATCTTCTTTGCCACCCTGCATATGAAGGCTTGTTTTTACCATGTGTTTAGCTGCTTTTTCCTCATAAAAGTATGAAACCTGTAACTCTGTAACTGAAAAAAGAAAATTAAAATCATAAATCAGCAAATAAAAATAATTCGGGACTACCAGCAGATGCTTGATTTTCAATTTCGTGAGTCCATGTGCTTACATGTGGCACAAAGTCCAGAATTTGCATTGCGAATACCAATGCGAATCAGTTCATTTCCAGCATTGACCTATATCTTCTTCCTGGTGACTATATTGTTTGCAATTATGCCCAACCCAAAGGGCTATAGCTAGACAGCCCATAAGTTTGCAATTCAGTTTCAACAACAATCGCAATTGCATTTAGCAAAGCACCATGTTACATTCAATCTCACTGTGGGTAAGTCAAGTTACAGGGCAGCATTTTTCTGCAACACAGTAGTGGGTTCTCAAAAGTTACATTTGAAAAAAAAAACTTTCCTACTAAATCTGGTGCCATTGTCTCATCATGTCTTTTATATTTATGTGCCTATTATGCAAAAACTGAGATTAAAAATAGATAAAGGTCAGTTGACTGAGCTATAAGCTAAACTGTTAGAAGTGCAAACACAATCTCACTAGAATAAAAGTGAAGTTATAATAAGAGTGAAACAAAAAAGAAAAAACACCAAGGGACATGAACGAGGGACAAAATCCAATTTCGCATGGGGGGCACAAGTAAGGAAAAAAAAGGTTAAAACAGGAGAAAACATTTATTTGAAGAAGGGACATCTGATATAGGAATGGGAGCGAATAGACAACTAGAAGAAAACGAGATCATAAGATGGAACGTTGCAACAGTGTTCTCGTAGTATTAAAAAAATAATACAAAAAGGAAATAGGGTTCTGAGAGTCAGACACGCTCTATACAGTATGTATTTATGTGTAAAACAATTTCAGCATAAGGATCTATTTGAACAGTGGTGCTATTTTCTCCCTTTTCTTTTTAAACTACCATAACGGCTGTGAGAGGATATAACTGGGAGTGTTGTCTGACACCAACATTTGTTTTGCAAACAAGGGGTCATGGGTTATTTTTGGCCTTTTCAAAATAAAATGCTGGAAGCTATTTTATTGATCATCAGGGAGGCACATTTTTCAGACAAATTGTGTTTTTAATTTATAAAATAATAATGACTATGTTGGGGTCTTTATGGAAAGGTCTTGAGGCAGGGGTGTCTAACTCATTTCGGCACAAGGGCTGCATGGAAGAAAATCTATCCTCAAGTGGGCTGCACAGGTAAAATCATGCTATACTGTAAATGTAAAGTCAATTAGTGTCATCTGGTTGTATCACAAAATAGCATTTTTCCTTAAGTTGCATGAAACAAATGGAAATTTTCAATGATTTTTCATTATTGTTAAAAAAAACAATCTTTATAAAACACATTAAATGGGGATGTCTTCAGGGTGATTTTACCTAACCCTAACTCTGAGCAGTAGCAGGACGACGCGTTCCAATTCATTTGAGTGAAGCGATGAGCAAGCTATTTGGAGCAAGCATGGCTACAGGTCACTTCATCTCAAAAGTTGCAGGGCTCATCTTTGCATTGTTTGTCAAATAAGAATGATTGCATATTGTTACTTTCACTGTGCGAGGAATACTGCAAAGGAGGACTAAGTCGTTTTCGGAAACTCACTTGAGTTGCAGGTGACGGCATCTTGGGGCAACACACTTGTTAACCGCGTCTTCTTAAAAGTAAGATTTTTACCATTTGTACAATTTATTATTAGGCACGAGGAAGCCTGCAGAGGACTGAGTTAGTTGATCTCGAGTACTAGCCTGATTTGCGGCTGACAGCAGCTTGAGATGACGAGCTTGTTAACTGTTTTTTTCTATTTTGTAAGTTGCAGAGCTGGTCTTCGCATTGCTTGCAAAACTAAGATTTTTTTTTTTTTGTGTAACATTTGCTGACATGCACGAAGAAGTGCATGGCAATGCAAGATGCTCCATCAGTATTCTATCATGTAAGTTTTGTTAAATATGTAATAATTAGCAAAAAATTACTTACAACCTGTCACATATATTTTGGATTTCTTTATACCTCTTGGTCTTTCCTGATGTGGGCTTGTCCACAAAGTGGTCCCCGCATCCTGCTTTGCCTTGTGGGTGTCTGGGGACAGCAACATGATTCACATAGAGGGAGATGAGGCGGCGCTAGGGAAACAGGAACAGGAATTGATGTAGTAAATGTCATTAAACATTTGCGTGTATTTGGCAAACAGACAACAAAAGGATCATAAAATAATTTGATGATTTATAAATTACAACTTCTTTAGAACATACATGGGCACACATCAAGGTGTGAGTTTTTCTAATGCATTTTTCCCATAGTATTAGAAAGGTACAAATTTTCATAAATTAATGTGACCCCTTACAACTATGAATAAATATATATATCCAAAACCAGTAGTACTATTAAAAATAGAGGAAGAGGCAAATGTATGATGCTGACATACACTTGTATTTAGTTTAGAAAAGCCATGATAGCAAAACGTCAAAAAAAGTGAGATGAACAATATTATCTGTTGAAGAAACTTTTGTTGTTTGCTTCTTAAATGTTTATTTTCAATTGGAAATAGAGCATCTACTGTATCAGCTCAGAGTCCACAGGAGAGCTGTCTCCATCGTCCAGGACTCCACCCATCCCCAAAACAGACTGTTCCCTCTGTTCCTGTCAGGCCGGAGGTACAGAAGTGTAAAATGCAGAACTAGTAGACGCAGAACTAGTAGACCCAGAAACTCTTCCCCCTCCGCCATCAGACTCCTGGTGCACAATACACCTTAATAATATCACTCAAACATCTCATACAGCTATGACTATGCCAAGACCATCCACTTTATTTTAGAATTTTTGCACTATTTATGTTGCACTATTGTAGGCACATCATATGTATTGCACATCATTTTAGGTATCTGTACTGTATTCTGTATTGTCTGAAGAAACTTGTTTCTATACCGTGTACATGACATGACACTTTGACTTGATAATAGAAAACATGGTGCTACCAATGTAGAGTATATATTTTGGACAGGCAAACAGGTTTGAAAGCACATAGTAGTACGACAAATACATATGAACAACAATAAATACAACAATTAAATGCATGTAAAAACAAATTTGCAAATACACCCAAGCATCCTTTTAAAGTTGAGTTGAAGGCTTGCTAAGCATTCAAAGAGGCCTAATCTGACATGTAACATAACACCTGCCTGCATCAACATACTATACCGCATCATCAAGTGTGTTGTGTTATTAGTAAATACAGTTTGTCAGTAAATATGCAAGAATTTACTTTTTTTATTAGACCAACTTGATTCTCATAGGGAATGCATGATTGCAGAAGGCCATTGTTCGATGTGCATGCAGTCCATTGTCGTAATTTCATTAGGTGAAATGCATATGCATACACAATTTGCTCAACACATTCATGGTGCAAGTGGAAACAAACATGAAGTAAAAAGCAATGTAAAAGATTTTTGTGTCATTTATGTTTTAGATATGAATAGAATCAATGTCTACACAAAGTGGTGCACAGTAGGTGACATCCACTCAGGTTGGAAGCCAGTAAATCAAATTTGTGCATGGGTGACAAGTTCAGTGATGACAAAGATTAAGGCATTATCTAGTTAGTAGATCAAGCTGAGTAAAACATTGCTTTTAACTTGGACTTGGTCCAATGTCTGTTGCAAATGTGTTGTGACTATAGTACAGGCTGAAAATTTGGACATTAATTCACATCAAATTGCTTAAAGTGATAATAGCCACTCGGTTTTCTATAGTTGGCTAATAGTAAATTAACCTGACATCTCCAAAACATGACTGATGGTCCCAGCCCAATTGATAAGGTAAGAAATTCCACTAAATATTCCTGATAAGGCACACAGATTTTGCGAAAACCATTCCTGGTAGCTACTCATCGCCAGAATACCAAAGAGTGAGCAAAGCGGTAATCAGACAAAAGTGTAGCTATTTTGACAAAACTACAAGATAAAACATGTTTTCAGTTAGTTCAAATTAGTTTGTTAGTAGGGAATTCCATGTGTTCATTCATAGTTCAGATGTCTCCGGTGAGAATCTACAATGCAGTCATGAAAATAAAGACTACATATTGAACGAGATGGTGTGTCCAAGCTAGTGTATGTGTGAGTTATGGTTCATGGAAAGATGTGGCATATAATAAATTCCAAGCTGCAAAGAATATTAAGAGAAATGTCCTGTGTGCCAGAATGTGGATGCGATTTGACTCACTCCTTGGGATCGACGATTTGTTCATTGGTCCTTAAGTGACGGACACCCGTTTTGCCAACAAATGACAAACTCGCAAATATTTGTCAAATGCCCAAATCTGGTGGTGAAAATGTGAAAACAGAAGTGTGGGTGAAATACAGTGAAGGGCCATCGGACTGATGATTTTATTTTGGCTTGACTTGGGGGAAAAAAATGAGCGGACTGCCAATGGCAGAAGGTGACCAAGGCATCGACAAAAGTTGAATGACACATTAGAAATACATGTGTTGAATGGCCACCTCTTTGAATGGGGTTGCTAGTCAAATATGTTCACTCAAATGTGGAGTGAATATGTTCCATGTTTTCTTAGGATAGTTTCATTGCCTGGAAATGTAAGAATTTAGGTTTTTGAAAGAATATGCATTTGAAAGACAATAGCACAAATGAAGGCCATGCGGTGACTGATGACTTACCTGTTACAGGTTCATCCTTCAGCACACGGATCTTTAATTTGCCAGCTGATTGCTAGAAATAGAAAACAAGAAGTTTAAGCTTGCAGCAATAAGCTCTCTGGTAAAGATATACTCGTATAATAGTTTAATAGGTTTGTGTGCAAATCTTTTGGGTGGCAGATTAGTTTGTGTCTGTTTTAACAAAGAAAAAAAAGTTACTGTTGTTTCCATCAGCCATTTCAACATCTTGCATGTGCATTAGAAATATATGACATTAAACACTACTACTGTACTACTACAATGGCAGGTCACCATAGGATCAAATTAAGTAGTGTTACCAGGTGTTGATGGTGATGGTGTTCAATACTCAACAGCCATGTGGACTGTCTCTCAAAGAAAAAAAATCAATAAAAACTGGTAGGTACAGAACATTTTTGAGGAAAACTGCATACATTAAAAAAATAGTATGTCAATTCAATCCTCTGTATCATGAAATTAGGGCCAAACAATTATTCTTCAGCCACCCATGAATACAAAGCAAATTGGCCATCTGTTTTATCATCCTGCTTTTGTATGTGAGTCGTGTAGTCTGCAGCTGCCCAATTTAATTAAGGACTATATGATTTAAGGTGTAACTGTGGTGCTGAGAAGGAAAACATACGTGTTAAAGAAAAACTGCATTCAAAGACGTTTTTGGTTTTGCTGCTTGTACTAAAGAACGCTTGTAATAGCTCACGGAACCTATTTGTTGAAACAATATACGCCATACGTGCCAGCAGGGGGCAGAGATGTGCCATGGAAAAGTTGACAGCGAGCGTCTACCGAAATTCATCTCCCGTTCAGTTTGTGTTATACCTTGGTCATATTCTGACAATCTGAGACAGTCCTGCATGTTCCAAAGTTAGTACAGTGGGCCAACGTGTTACGAGATTAATCCGTTCCCCGGTTGGGCACATAAGGCAAATTCACCGTATGGCGGACAATCCAAACCTATATTAAATAGGTAATGTGTTTAGAACCCCAGGTAAAAACATCTAGATTGTACATACATTTTAAAAATTGGTACCAAAATTGTATAGTAAGTGCTACGTACAGTATATATACTCTATATGTATACAATCAGAAAACATCATAAATAAAAAAAAGTACAGAAAGGATTAATTTACCTTTGAGTGGCACTACCCATATTCCCTAGTAAGGGTAGCGTAGGCTAGGTTAGCTTCGTATTTCTTGATTACCTCCAGCTTCGTTTCCATATAAATCACCTTCTTACTTCTCTAACATCACTGGCAATCTTGAGACCCATGGCTAACCCCTTCAACTTTGAATTAAGCAGTAAAATGCACTATAAATACGGTTTTGTAACCACTCACAATCGAACAAAGCTTTACTATTATGAGGCTGGCCAATAGCAGAACAGCATCTCTGTGAGGAGACGCCGACCAATAGCAGATCAGCATTGTAGTGATGCGTTGAATGGAAGCAGTTTGATGGCAATAATAAACGTAAGCTAGGGACGCTGTAACACGGGGGCCCACTGTACCGAGGGAAAGGTCCTTCACTTCATCAGATACTGGCTCTGGGAAATTGTGAGACTGACTCAGCTCTATTAGAATCTGAGCAAGAATATTAAGAGCTCAAGAAATGTAAGTCTTGAAATGCACTGCATTGAATTTAAGTCATTCTATGTAATAAAACAACATCCACATAAAGTTGAATGAGAAATGTGGGTAAAGATGTCAACTTGGCAAAAGGTGCCAATTTTGAAGAATAGCTAAAAATGTATGACATATTTTGGTTTGAATCACGTTTAACTTTAGTAGATGATCCCTTTTGGTTTTCTTTAGATGGCAACATTAATTTGCAATGTAGGAAAAAATGTTAACGTTGTTTGGTGTTATTTTCAAACAAACAACAAACATTTAACTGGTACTGACATCAAACATCTAAAAATGTATGATTGAAATGTTCCAAGAAAACCATTATTTTCATATTTACAATTGGATTTACACAATCAACAAAATACTGAAATTATAACTTAATGAAGTACTCGATTTAGGAGTCATTATTTATGTTTTCAGAGTTGAAAATCACAGGATGAAAATGAAAGAACCAGATGTGAGGCAAGGATTGCAGACCCTTGTATTAAGTTTCATGTGCACTTTGTGCAGTATCTAAAAAGTTGCAACCACTAAATTATTGCAAGAATAGATTCAATATGCATAGAAAATTGGTACCTTAGGGGTTTTCTTGGGTGCTTGTGTCATAGCACTGTTGTTTATGGATACTAATTGTTCTGATTTCCGATGAAAAAGTCCAGATTGCCTGAATGGGGAGAAACAGCAAGCAGGTAAATTGGCAATTTTAGTTTAGGTTATCAATTTTACATGCATTCATGATTTCAATGCACTTTATCTCAGTTGTAGCTATTGTGTTTGTATTTTTAAATTATTTACTATTGAAACATTTCTTAATGGATACCCAAGTACCTTGACTCATCGGTTTAATTGGTTCTCTTAAGCTTCACCTGGCTTAGTCTCTTGGTCAGCTAGAACTCGGCAATCATTTGAGTTCCCCGACCTATGTTTCACAGTGTTGATCTGTAGGTGGTGTTTCATATTCATCTGTACTGTATAATATGCACACAGGTAAACTTGTTCAATTAATCTTGCTTTTGTCAATGTTAAATGTATTGAGTTTGAGTTCAGACATTAGATTTTTATTGTTTGGATTTCTGACTTCATGCAGTGGTTTGATCCAGTTGCCACCAGAAATTAAACAGTCAGTGACGTTATTTCAGGCACAGATCAAGGGGCTATATAGTGAGAGAAGAAACATCCACTTGAGCATCTAATTCACAACAAAGTGCTCTGAAGTGATAGAATCCAGGTGCATTATATGTAAAGACACACCTTCACATTGGATTCACATTAGGCTGCATTGCAGCTCTGGCCTTGCTGTGTGGAGTTTGCATGTTCTCTCCGTGCCCGTATGGGTTTTCTACGGGTACTCTGGTTTCCTCCCACAATCCCGAAAACATGCATGGTGGGTGAATTGGACACTCGGATTGCCCTTAGAATGTTTGCAAGTGTGAGTGCTTGTTTGTCTCTGTGTGCCATGTTCAGGGTGTCCTACACCTACTGCCTGAAGACAGCTGGGATAGGCACCTGCAAGCCTACCACCCTAATAAGGATAAGTGCCTTTAGAAAATTGATGGAAGGAACAGACACATCAAGGGTGCGAGCGAGGGTGGGGGATGGGGTAATGCAGCAAAATGTATTTGATAAGAATTTGACACAATTCATAATATTTTCATCATAGTTTTTCATTATTGGAATGAAAAACATTTATCTTGGAATATTCTACACTACTATCACTAATCACAATAAATCTGCAAAAACAAACCAAATATGAACTCAATACATTTATGTCAATCCAAAAAGCATGATTTTAGAAACGTTATTTATTATATTGATAAACCTGAAGAAATTCGTAAAGTTCTATTACTGCACAAGAGATGCTGCATGAGATTTCTAAATTAAGAAAATCTTTATCTTGGAACAAACTACATCACTACTACACTAAATCTGCAATAACAATGTGAACTCAATAACACTATGTCAATCGAAAGTGTTATGAGTGTTAGCAACAGCTGTGAGACCGGCGTTCTCACTCACATGCCACATATAATTTATTTGATCAATCAATCAATAGTGTTGCGTACAGTATATCTCTTCCATTTTTCAGACCATTTGGCTTCTCATCTGTTCTGTAAATGCTAATAACTTCACACGAACCAAGGAAATGTATTCTTCTGTAGCAAAATATGATGTAGCAGGACTACTAAGTTTGAAAAAAACAAAAAACAATAATAATAAAGAATTCCACAAAGACAAAAAAAAAGGATTCTTTATTTAGACGTAAGTTATTCATGCTCAGCTCATTGAATTATTTATGCTTTTGTGAAGGCTGTTTATTTTTGGTTGAGCTGGCAAGCTGTCACAAAAGTCAAACAATATGTGTGTAAAAGGATGTGTGTTTAAATGTGACGACAGAGTTGCCATCCGTCTGAACTCAGTTGGTGTTTTGTGCTGACACTGAAGGTGGGCGTCAGGTAATCACCCCTGCGCCATCTCCCTGGCAACTGACTGTCGCCAAGGGAGACAGCTGAGGTATATTTCTACTGGTGCAAGGTGACAAGCTGTCCCTTCAGGAGACCCCCCACCCCAACCCCAAAGGAAATAAGGTGTAGGGAATCTTTGTGGTCTTTGCATTAGTAAATACCTCATTATCTAATCCAGACAGATTCACTTACAGCGAGACACCTCAACCCAAAGGATAAAGTTGCTCTTAGCGATTCAACGAAAGACACGTTCACATATTCTGTTTATCTGCCTTCTGAACACATAATTACATACAGAAGTTCAGACTCAAAATATTTGTTTGACTAAGTGCTTTTTTCCTCACAGTGTTAGATCATCCAAATCATTTCCAGAGTTCCCATTTAAAAACTTTCAAAAATGCACTTGAAGCCTATAATGCAAGGTAAACTTCTCCAACTCTCCAATCACTGAAAACATTGACAGTGTGTGTATATTTCAGAGGAGGGCAGTCCATTGGTTCCAGGTATACCGATGGACTGTCCGTCAGTCATGGGAGTGACGGACCCTTATTTTTCCGACAAACTGCCAAATGCAGAGAAATATTTTAAAAACAAACTAACACCTGACAAAATGCTAGATTTTCTCCCCCATTTTCAATTGTTGTCTAAAGTTGAATTCTCTTGGGCAGCAAGTTAATAAATGAGGGGATAACTTGTGGGTGCTGGAGTATAACAATGCTGCAGTTACAATATAATGAACAAGTTTTAAGCAAAGACGAAAGTGTCATTAATATTTGGCTGATTATAGTCAACGAACTGACAATTACAATTCAGGTAAACGCTCAAAAATGACAGGCCAACAAAGATGGGAGGAGATCCATGATGGACTGAAAATGACAGACCGGCAAAAAAAAAAAAATAAATAAAGAAATTGTAAATCTCCAAAGTTCAAGTTGAAACCTCATCCGCCATATAAGCCACAGCAGCAAAAATTGAGCAAAAAAAAAAAGTCAAAAGTCAAAAAAAGTCATAGATAAGCCGCACTGCACCATCCGCAGGTCATAACATCAGAAATTTATGCAAAAAGATTAAATATTACAGTTTTTACATGTTTATGTACTTATTTTTCTATTGTCTGTCAACAGCAACATCCTCTCTTTAGCAGACTGAACATGCCTTCATGTTTACCCCCAAGATATGAAAAGAAAACGATGGCTATTTTCAACATATCAACAAAATACGGCTAAATAGCAGTTCAAAGAATCAATACTATATATATATATATATATATATATATATATATATATAAGAACAGGCAGGAGGAAAACAACTGTTTTAGGACAAGATAAAAGAGAGCAAGGATCCTTCGAAGCCGGAAGTTAAAGCTACATTAAAGCAAGGAGTTGGCCGGGTCCAATCATAGAAGGATGTACTACATTTGCCCCAAGCCATCAGACTGACTTTATTATTGCCTGTGTAGTCGTCACAAAGCGATTACACCACACCTCTCAGCAAACTAAATTTGTACGTCTATTCTTTGTGCCCGAATAACTGAATCCCACTCTAATACAAGGATGAGCCATCCATCTATTCTGGGAGCAGTGTGATCTTGGGGACAAGCGAAGAGGAAAAACAAAGTGGTGCATTACATAGATACGCAACAGCAGCACAGCTTGAGTAGTAATCACAACTTGAGAGTTGCTAGGAAGCTTTGTCAAAAGGTTGCACTCCCTTTGTTCTGAGGTGCACAATGTAGCGAGGGAACTTAAAAAGGATTTAACTCCAACAAACCTTCATGTCATAAAGTAGATTATATATCAGCAATCAGAAAAGAACTCGTGAGATAATTGAGCAACAATACTCATGCTATATGGTTGCATTTGAAATGTCAAATATGAAATCGTTGACAGAACATGCAATAATTGCAGCAGATCTTCAAATACATTTGCTCAAAATAGGTTAGTCTGATGAAATGTGTTTGATCACTGAACTTTACGGTTTCAATTAAAAATGGTATCATTGGCACAGACACAGTAATCAGGACGCATTCACCCAGGTAATGGCAGAGTGAGATGAAGTATAAAAACTATTCTCGTAAATTTTTACTCCGCACCCATGCTATATAGTTGTTTATTTGATAATATTTAAGTCCTTTATCAAAAAAAAAAAAAAAAAACATAACGGTTTGGTACTTTATGTCAGTGTGTTAATACTTTATGTATAGCTAACATAAGGCAACTAGGGTCCGACCAATTAATAAATTGACAGATTTTGGCCCTTAAAACACTGGCCAAAAACTATCCACTAAATTGACAATTATTTTAAATGTGTACCTTTATGTACTTTTATAATTTGCAGTAATTGTATTCAGGTAACACTGGTGCCATTATATATTCCACATAATTCTATTCAATAACCTTGTATCCTTAAATAGTATGTCATGTTGGGATCATTATTTTGACCTGTCATCCGAAACAAAGCAAATCTGAATTTTAATGGCAATGATAAGGTAAGCAATGATATAAGTTAAGCAAAGAATTGACCTGGATAACCTTGGCAATTTTTTAAGAAAAAATAATAACATTCTTATTGTAAAATAAATTAAGTGTTCATTATGAAATATGACATCCATTCAATTATTAATAACACAAACACATATGATGACAAGGATTATTGTCCTTATAACTTGATTAATTGCGCCACACAGAGCTGTGAACAAAATAGGGAAGCTTTTGACAAAATATATGTTGTTGACTCCTGCTATTTGTGGGGAATTCATCCAAGCCCTGCCAGTGATTAGTGAAACTGCGACTGAAATGCATCGGGAGAAAAAAAAATGCTATTTTATTCGTCCTATTTTATTTAAATAATCCGGTGATTAATCGCAATCTGTATTTTTTTCTGACAAAAACTGGCATTGACCTGAAAAAACAAAAAACAAAATCCTTATCACTTCGGGCCCTGAAGGCAATAGTTAAGTCTGTAAAACACATGGTTTAAAAGTGGTGCAGTTCTGCAACTTAACAATAAAACCACAACATGAGACAAAATGTAATGGTTTTATGATTTATGGAGTGCTGTATCAAAATCACACAGGCAGCTGTGTGCACACCATGCATCATGAGGCCACTGAAGCTGTAAATGCTTCAGTATTTCAACATGACAGGAAGCACTGTGTTTACTGTCTGTGCTTATCATCTGTGTAACTGCAACATGGTCGTCTTCCCATTAGGATTGAATGTTGGACCAACATTGTTATGCAGCCTCTTCCAGGTGATTTAGATTTCACTGGTCACTGTCAATGGCAGTTTTGAAATATGTCAAGGTCAACAAAAGTCAAATTATGTGTACCAGTACTACCAAACTTTTCCATCCAAACATTTGGCCTCTTATGCAAAGATAATCCAGCATCAATATAAAGATGACCTACTTGACCTACCTGGAACCGCTATGTAAAAAGTGTATAGTATTTCAGTGTGTCACTTTTGCCACTTACACATTTTCTTCAAACAGCCCCCAGAAAACCCCATAAATACAATTTCTTAAATACCATAGATAAAATACATAATGCAATCATGATTTTGCAAGCGACAAGCTTCTAAATGGAAGCTCAGGACTTGTCTGCATGTAACCCGGGCTATTTAAATCTGAATCATTCGCCCCTCTTCATGTGTAAAAAAAAAAAAAAATAGCCCATCAATATACAGTAGCTCTGTTCGTTGAAAGAAAAAAACATGTGCTACACGAATCTACTGAGTGCGGGTTTATTCACTCACAAGCATGTCAAGCATGGCAGCACTTGTTTCACTAAATTCTGGCCAATAAGAAAGAACGCCCGTCTCTTAAAATCACCAGCGTCAGCATCTTTGGCAGGAAATAGAGAAGAGCGATTCAGTGCTTAACACAAATGCAGATCCAGAGAATTTGGCATATCTCCACTTTAATCAGAGTTTTTGAGACCTTCAGATTTAATTACAAAAAAAATAAATAAATGGGCACCCACAGCAGATTGGGGAAACCGGAAACATTTACCACCCTTTTAAGGCTATGTGTGGACTATGATTCAGTGAGTCAGGCTAACTGAAAAGCAGCATTAGTTTGGTCTTCTTTAACCTTTTCTTCCTTAGCCTGATTTCTTTCTCTCCAAAAATCAATTTGTTTTTACAGGTTAAAACTGGTGAAATAGACAATTTCTCTGCACTTTACCATAGCCTTTTAAGTCCCCAGATCCCTCTCTTTAGCCCTCCTTATTACAGCCCATCAACATGTCAGATTAAATTGTAATGTTATTTTCCTATTACAGGCAAAAATGAATTTTGCTCATAACTTAGCAGTTAATTTGAATATGTATACAGTATCACACTAAAAGTGGGCACATGTTTATCAGCAATTTATTTCAATGTAGTCAGTACCAGCTTGTGTAAATGGCATTTCTCTCCTCAAATATCCAGTGTTTATAACACTGGGAAGAAAATGAAAATGTAAAAATAAAACATTTTAATTACAGCTTCAATTAACAAAAGCAAGGGGAAGTGAGACATTTGGAAGTTATTATAAGAAAAAAAAAGAAATATGCCGTTTATCAGCTGATCAAACGTTTAACACACACAGTTTCTAAAAAAAATTAATAAAATAACAATCAGAGCTCCAAACCAGAATAATAAAATGTTTTCAGTGATACTCAAGTAGCTCCACCGGTCTTGTTAATCATATGAGAAATTCATTTGAACATGCTTGATGTGAGTGGTTTCAAGATAGTGGAAAAATGTCTCCAAGTGATGAAGATGGCTTCACACAGGACATCTACTGTCCAGAACTGATGGCAAGATTAATCAACTTCTCCTGCCATCCATCCCCAAATGTTTTCAACAGGATTTTAATAAGGGCAAAATATAGGATGGCTCAAAACAGTGGTGTTATTCACCCTAAGAAGTCCTTCATCAAGTGAGCATTGTGAACTGTAGCCTTATTCTGTTGAAAAGCCCTGCAATCAGACACACATGAGGACCCTTGGTCATAAGGGATGCCTTCCGCAACAACTAACCAGCCGCGATTTGATGACCCTGAACCATCTGAAATTCCAGTGTTCCACTGAAAGAAATGATCATAATCGGACCCTCCTCCACTATGCGGCTAGAAAATATCTAAGGGTTTACTGTCATGCAGCGCAGGAGGATTCTGACCACCAGGGGTGTAACGAGTCCTTGGATATTGAATATTATTTGTTACACATGCCAATGTACGACATTGGCCAAATTTAAAATAACCACACCAAATAATATGTGGACGTCAATGCAATAGCCTAGCCTTACAAGGCTTACAGTATATTTTAAAGGTTTTCGTCGGAGCAGTGGTTGCCTTCGATTATTATTATCTCAAAATTATTGTCATCACATTACAGAAAAAACATACCAACATCAACATACTGCCTTTAAAAAAAAAGTAATTTACTGATTGAGGTCGCTAAGAAACAGCTCAGGAGTTATGCTGTCATTGGATGATACAGCACAAGTATATATAATAATAAAAAATCCAATATCAGAATAAACAGCTCCAAGGATTGTGAGAAAAGCTCATCAAAGTTACATTTGGCTGAATGATCCCTCCAGAAAGGTCGGGCAGACCTACGCCAGGATTTTCTTTGTGGACTTCAGCTTGGCCTTCAACACCGTCCTCCCGCAATTACTAGAGCACCAGCTGTCCCTGCTGTGGGTGCTGGACTCCACCTGCAAGTGGATTAAGGACTTCCTTTCAAACAGGTCGCAACAGGTGAAGCTGAGGAAGAACATCTCCAGCCCAAGGTTTACCAGCACAGGCTCCCTGCAGGGCTGCGTTCTGTCTCCGCTTTTGTTCTCCCTTTACACCAACAGCTGTGTCTCTCTCCAGCCGTCAGTCAAGCTCCTAAAGTTGGTGGATGACACCAAACTGGTGGGCCTTATCCCCGGGGAGAATGAGTCTACCTACAGGGGCGCGATTAGACGCCTGCTGAGGTGGTGCAGCTCTAACAACCTGGAGCTTAACACTCTTGAAACAGTGGAGATGGTGGTGGATTTCAGGCGGAAGGCAACTCTTCTTCCAAACCATCTGGGAGGGGCCCCTGTTACCATGGTGGAGTCTAGCCGTTTACTTAGCACAACTATCTGCCGGGACCTGAAGTGGAAGCTGCATATCGATCTTCTCACGAAAAAAGCCCAGCAGAGGATGCACTTCTTGAGGCAGCTATGGAAATTTAAGCAGCGAAAGACCATAATGACCCGGTCTATACGGCCATCGTTGAGTCCATCCTCACCTTTTCCATCCTCACCTGGTTTTCTGCGGCTACAGTCCGGGACAAAGCCAAGGTGATCGGGTATGCCCCCCGTATGCCCCCCCAGGTCCCTCCATGAAACCAAGGCTCTGAGGAAAACTAGGAGGATAATGGCAGATCCCTCCCACCTGGGCCACAATATTTTCAACATTGTCCCCCATGGTAGAAGGCTACAGCTGCCCATAACCACCATAGACTCAGCTTCTTCCCCTCAGCAGCCAGACTGATAAATGACTCAGGTGCCCCCCCCCCCCGATAAATGACTCAGGTGTACCCCACCCTCAAGGAAGATGTTTCAGATGTTTCATGACTAATTTGCACTACACCTACCTGTACCCATACTTATTCAGCACAATTATTGCACTTTCCATCCCATCCCACTGTTGACTGTGTGTGTGTGTTTTTTGTGGGGTTTTTTTTGTTTGTTTTGTGGTAATGCCAAAATACTTCTTTTTTTTTTTACATAAATGGCGATTAAACAATCTGGATCTGAATCAGACACTAGTTCTAGTACTCGATTCCAATATAAAGAAATACTTGTACAATATGATTTTAACCCAAGGCTTTGTGGATTTTCAAATCCTGTTGTCTGAGATGCGATTACGGTCCCGAACCGATAAAAACGCCAACCCTGCTTGCCACCATTATTTTCCAGCACTGCCTTTGCACTCTTCAGCATAAACAGCTTCAAAAGTGGAAAATGTGGACTCTTATTCCACTCCGATACCCAAGATACAGAGAAAAGAATGTTGTGACCTGCTCCACTGTGGCATAGTGCATGTTGATACCCATAGTTCCCTGAACCTTAGCTTCACTGCCTGCAGCACTTATGCAACCCCAAAGACTGACACTCCTACCCCACTTAACTGTAAGCAAGACACAGTTCTTTTTGTACTCACTTGGCTGCCATCTAAAGTCAAGTACGTTTTTCTGGGGCTCATCAGACCACGGACATACTAGATGTACTTTATCTTCTTAGTCTCCTAGTCAGCAGAAAACTGAACATTTTCTTGGTCATCATTTTTAGATGAGGTTTCCTTTCTGCAACAATGGTAGCAGGGCTACTGTGTCTCTTTCCAAAAGCAACCCTGTCTATAACTATAGGCAAATCTTTGCTCAACCATGGTGATACTTATTGTGAGAGGAACCTGTCAGGTTAGAGGACCGTTTTGTCTTGTCCACCAACTGCAGTTCAGCATCAACTTAGGTTATCTCGGTTGAGAGCATTTTTTTTTTCAAACTTTCAGAGAGTTCTTTGTCATCAAGTGCCATTTCAACCTCTTTGACAAGTTTGACATAACTTGACAATTCTAACACCAAATTTATTAAACCTCCTCCCCATTCTGATCTGAAAAGTTGTAACACTAACAAGTCACCGGACAAAGGGGAAAATTGGGTCTAATCAGGACACTTCAGTGGGGGGCTCACTTTTATTTGCAGTGGTTAAGAAATTAAAGTCTGTGTCTTAATTATACCAGTGCACAAGTTGTACAGTGTACAATGACTACTTTTGTACTACAGAAACATGTGCTTTCTTCAAAGATATATTAAAAAAAAAAAACATTTTCAAGATGTAATGCTTTGGAATTAGAAGACTAAAGCGCTAACGTTCTGTATGTCATGTTTGTTTTGTTTTTATCTTGCGCACACGCTACAAATTCTGTGTGAGATGATATAGATATGTAAGGGTGAATTACAGCTTTAGTAAGATTCAGTACACCCATGACAGGTATGAGCAGCTTGTTTGTTAGCGTAGCGAGTTGTGCGTCATCTTTTCCAAACACTTCGTTAGACTGGAAGGAAACGCAGCACTTTTACTTCTTTGGCCAAAAACAACGATAAGCAAGAAATGAGCTAGCTCTTACTGTCTTTGGGAACAGAACAGCCAACAAGCGCTTACTCCACCACTTACATCATCAACACAGGACACCTCCTTTTAGTCCAGCACTCACATTAGCAATATCTTGCGCTAAATTCACACGCTCTTTTCATATTCGTCAAATAAAGGATGACTGATAAATTAGCAGGGGATATGAGCTGTAAATCGTCTACCACATTTAACTGTGCTTCAAGCCATGGCACATTTTATGTTTGCACAGTGATCATGGTATTTTTCAAGCTGGCCTCCTTGAAAAGTTTCATCAGTTCATCAGTTATGGTTTGCACGGTTCATTCCGTAATCAGTTTAATTAGTCCATGAAAGTCAGAAGTAAATTCTCCATCATTGTAAAGTGACAGCGTAAACCATCTCCTTCATACCGTCACAAGAATGACAATCTCCGACAGCCAATCCAAGCCGCTTCAGTAAACAAAAGGAAAGACGTGGAATGTGCATGCTTAGCTTTATGAAAGGTGAGCAGAAAAATACAACACAGAGATTGTGTTGTTCCTGCAGTTTGTCTCAACACCTAGCAAGAAGGCGATTACCTATTGCTTCTTCACTATCTTGTTTGTAAGCAATAAGTTGTGCTTAATTCTGTCATATGTGTTTGGGGTTTGTTGTTTTCTTTGGGTTTTGTTCATGTTCCGAATTTCTAGTTTGAAGTTTTGTTTCCCCCCCGCATCTCCTTTTGCTGCCGGTGTCTCATTAGTTTGATCTTGTCCACCTACCTGTTTACCTGCCCTCCTTCTCATCCAATCAGCTTCCCTTGCCTTTCGTCTCTCCCCCAGCTGTGTCATGTCTTCTCATTAAGTATGTAGTCTATTTAAGTTCCCAGTTTGTATTGGCTTCTTGTCGGGTCATTGTTTATTTTCCGCGCTGCCTGGTCCTTGTCGTACGTCTTCCCCCCCGCTGTCCCTTGTATCCATCCTTCCCGTGCTGCCTCACGTTCCTTGTTGCCCCAGTAAGTTGAGTTTAGCGTTTTTTGGTTGTACTTTGTATTTTTTGGTCCTTTGCAACCCTGCTTTCGTTTGTTATTAAATATCCTCTTTTGAGCTTCATCCGAGACTGTCCTGCATCCTTTTGGTTCCACCTTTCCCACGTCCCACACTGCCTCAAGCCGCCATGCCCAAACGTGACAAATTCATGTGCTATTTTCATACTTAATAAAGGATGATGAAAAGTTTCGCCCCCATATCAAAGGCACCTGTTTTGCCTCCTAGCTGAGGACCACATTAAAGTGTGCGTCAAGCCACAGCACACTTGATTTTATTGATTTCTGTAACACAGGCTTACCTGCGTACTAGTTATGTGCCTCCCGTGTAATTATACACACGCTGACTGGTTAGCATGTCTGCCTCACAGTTCAGAGGTCACAGGCTCAATTCCACCTTGCCCTGCATGTGTCTTTCCAGGGCACTCGGGCCTTCTACCACATTCCAAATTTGTGTATAGTAGGTATTGGGACGCTCCAAATTGCCCTTAAGTGCAAATGTGAGTGTGAATCTTTGTCTCTGTGTGCCATACGATTGGCAAGCAACTAGTCCAGTGTGTGCTCCTTCATCTGCCTGAAGACAGCTTTGATAGGCGCCACCAAATCTAGTGAGGATTAAGCGGCTAAAGAAACTGTATCGATATATATTTGAGGTGAGTAATCATTTTTTCGAATCCATTTTCACACCTTGATTGATGTAAATCGGTTGATGCACTTGCACATTTTACATCCATCGCCCAGAAGACAATCAAACTTGACTATCTAGAGGAAGTAAAAGTCGTAACAAGGTTTTCGTAGGTGACCCTGTGGAAGGATCATTTTTACAATAATTGCTAATGCTTATGGCAATTATTCTTTACAATTATATATTCCTCTCTCTCATAAATGTGGGTGTAGCTGTAGTCAGAATTGGCCATTCACCTTCAGTCTCATGATATATGAGAATTAGCACACATCTGACGCAATTGGAATCACCTTTGATTAATCCTGAACAAAGTTTAGATATTTCAGCAAGCTTTGAGTGACATTTTCATAGTCACATCTTCCAGAACAGGTTTTAGCTGAATTTCAGTGTTCAAGGATATCAGCCAAGAGACACACAAATGGTAGAAAAAGGTTTTTAAAAATATATACTTTGGACTTAAAAGTGTTTTTCTGTTCTAAAAACATGAGACGTGAATAATGGGGTGTGTGGATTTCTATAGCCACTGAAATAATCCAGCCATTTAATTTCAATATTTCAATATTCTCACTAGGGTAGCAGAGAGTTGACTGGCGAGAGTGTCCAGGACCAGTTCAATAATGTACCCGTGATTACTTCAACAGATATTTCAATTTAAATTTGTGAATATACAAAAGTAGAATTTGAATAAAAAATGCCTCCATTTTATTAACATTACCCCTAGAAGACATCCAGTAACTTCTTGTATGTAAACTAAATAAACATCTCTCCCACTGTTTCAAGAAATAAAGGCATCGCTAAGAGATGACAGTACATTCACTTATTATTCTGATATTGTTCTGTTGTGTCTTGCCACGCTTCAATTGATACTCACCCCCTTTCACCTTTTTCTCTCCTCATACTGTCTTTTAGCTTTTGCAGTTTCTCTTCCAGCTCATTGCCCTGCTGGGCCAGATACACCGTCTCAAAATGCAGGCCTTGTGGGTTCCTAAGGTAACACACACACGCACACACACTTTTATGAAGCACGTCAATGGTAGTCAATCATACAAATGACGCACTCCATCAGATTAGCAAGCCAGGCTCTCTCATCAATATGTTCAATCTATCCACAGCGCTGATCCCTGTTGCCATGGCTGATCAATATTTTCATCAATTAGTCACAGGATAAGTGTAGCACCAAGCCCAAGCATCAATTCAGTCAATTACTGGCTAGCAAATGAAAAACTACATGTGGGTGTTTGACTACATTTCACAGTAAGTACTAAGGTGCAAGAAAAACTGCTGAATTGCAAACTGCCATAATGTTGGTCACAAAATGAATTGTACATCTAAACAAACAAAAAAAAAGAAAATGTAGACAATGATTCAGATGAACTATTAGCAATTGTCAACATTGAGTCAACTTACCTGGCCCTGAAGTGTGAAGATTTTGTCCTGGAAAGCACCACAAAGTCATTTAAGTTCATGTTTCCTGTATGGCTGGGAGGCCTGCGTCTTATTGTCGCCTTTTGATGAGAATACTTCTGCAATAAGATCCAACAGCATTGTTACTGAAAATATGTTACTTTGAACTAACTTATACAACTGTAAATTGTTAAAAGACTTTTGAGAAATTAGTTAAACGAGACATATTATGTGTAGTTACTGTATATAATAAGACCAGAGAAATCACCAGCAGCACAGCTGAAAACAATGGATTTTATATATTTTAACATGATAGAGAGAGAGAGAGAGAGCATTAAGATACAACAAAGTTCGAATCATTTTTACATTTTTCGACACATTTAGATTTAATTTGAGATTTTAACAAGAATCAATCATTGAGATATGAGTATAGTATATATAGTATATCAAACTTAAATGTTTATCATAGTTAAACATGTCATTATAGTGCATTAACATCAAACTCCATAATGAATGTATTCATTGTCTGCCACCTATCCTGAAGCATATTCTGTAAGCGTTTGGACAAGAGACAAGGTACATCAGAGACTGGTCGTCAATCGAGCCAATAGCTCTGTATTGGTCACCAGTCAATCATATGGCAAGAAGAGACAAGTATTTATCGCTCTCACATTCACATATGGACTATTTTGGAGTCTTGTTCTACAATGCTTCCACGCAAACACGATACGTGTACCTCAGTTAATTCGATTTCATTGCCGGTGTGCAAAGACCATTTCATTGCAGATGTGCAACTGAATTTATTTAATATCCAATCTGTTACAAGTGGGAGGGGGAAAAAAGATCAGCTAAAATAATACCTGAAGATCTGTCACGAATGTTTGGAAACCACACTGCAGTTGAGATATTTGCATTGATAGTCCACGATAGTTAAACAAGAAATCGCTTTGAATAAACAACTTGGCTAGTAGTGCAAGAAGCGCTGAAGAAAGAAAAACGAGTGTCATACTATACGCTAAAGAAAGACTGTTGAATTAAAATAGGTGTACTACTAAAGCTGCCGAGTCACAAAAGGCAACATATTAGATCACTTACACGAATATTAAGTCACTCTATAACATAATATTTAGTCACTGTAAAACATGATGGCAAAGTTAAGTCGTGCCAGCGACGATTTAAAAAACATCAGGTAACTTCTTGGAATAAACTCACATGACGTGTTGCTTTAAGACCGCTGGAGTGACGCTCACTGTTGAAGTAGTCGTACGTCAGTATTAAAAAACATTTACCCGAGTGTTCATTGAAAAAAAAAAAACTCGTGTGTTGCAATATATTATTTACCACAGGCAAGCGCCCCGCAGCAGTGTACTCTCGTTTCCACAGCAACAAAACACGTGACTCCAGCTTTCCTGTCTCGCGATAGTTGCGCAATTGACGAGACCTGACACTTTTATGGAAATGTTCATCCTTATGTTTCCCAGAACCGCTTAAACTCACAATGGTCTCAGGCTTGCTGGTGCCTATCTCAGCTGACTTCGGGCATTAGACAGAGGACACCCTGGACTGGTTGTCAGCCAATTTCAGGTTTTATGAAAATTCTTAATTAATGTAATTATTTGTGTGAGTATTTATTCGAAGCCTTTTTGTGGGCCTGAACGTTCTCAATCTCACTCGGAAAGGCCGTAGCCTCTTGATCATTTTTGTATTGCATGTTTTGATTCCATTACTAGCATAACAAAAATAAATAAATTGGGGTTTGAAGCTCGTAATTTATCAAAGTGGCAGTCATTGAGATGTGTGAGGAATCACAATTTCACATAGACTCTATGAGTAGTACTTCATTGTTGTCATATAAATGCAATTGACAGTTGTAGTTGCTTCGTTTGACTGAGACGAGAATCTCCACCAAAGACAAGCCTTATGGGACCTCTATTACAGCAACCACTCAGAGACTTCCTCCATAAATCAGACTAAAGTTTCTGTTATGGGGTTATGAGTTAAACATGGCAAAGCAATTAGTTGCGACGTTTGCCCGTTCTGATTAATGATCAAATATTTTGTTATAAGGTGGTCGGGGAGTTATAATTTGCAGGAAATACTTCACATTTAAATTTATATCGCAATTACAGAAATTGTGCATTCACACTGACGTTAATTTCTTAAATTTAAATTATGAGTCACCATTATAAGGTTAAATAATGATCACGTGATTTAGTGTCGCAGTAATTAAAGATGGTCATATCAAAATTTGTATCTTTTACAGGTTAAAAAGTACATTCAAAGTTTATTAAATTTTGCGTTGTGTTTCAAAGTCACGGTTTCTTTACCTGAAAGGCATACTGTACACAATCTTGCTTAGCACGTTCATTGTACAGGCCCAAAGTAAAAAGCTATATTTAGGATCAATAAAGAGCTTGTTGTGTTATTTTGCTTTTTAGAAATTATTTGAATGAACCAATGCATACAGTTGAGCAAAGCATTCTGGGATGCCTATACAGAGGTGATGATGTCATTCTACTAACCATTGGGCACGTTGCAAACTAACAGTCTCACTCTGAATGGCTCTTTAGCCAGGAAATCCATTTTTTTTTTTAAACGGCATTATCTAGTGAATTAAGATGAGCAAAACTTTGCTTATTACTTGTAGTGTATGTGGCAGATTATAATTGCTACACACATTTTGGTATATTAACATAGAATTCATTTATTTAGGGGGATGACAGGGAATTTTATAAGGGCCACAGCCCAAACATTCAGCTTGTCAAAGTACTTCTCATATACACTAGTAAATGAAAACCTTAAGGAAATGTTTATTTTATATTTTCTTTCATGTGTTGGGAATTTTGCAGTCCATTTGTGACCAGGCTGTACAGGTAGACCGACTAATAATTAAAAAATAAAAATACTGTGGAGCATATAGAAACCACTAACTCACCCCGCCCACGTAATGGGCAATATTAATAGGACTGGGTGATGATATTATGGAGAATGGTGATATTATGTGATGATGTGACCAGCTCGCTAGCTGTGAGCATATTGGCCAAATGGGAGGCAATGGAAATGTGATTGCAGTCAGAGTCCAGCGTTTCCTTCTAATTTTGGTTTGCAAGTTGTGAACAGAATGCCAGTGAATGAAAACAGAAACTGTAAACTGAACGTAATCGTAATAATGAAAGTGGACATGTCAAGTCATGATGAGTTGGCGTTATCTTCCCAAGATGAAGCTATTTTGACGCTTGTGTGACGGTATCTTAAGAGAACGGGGAGAAAATAAAAAAAACGAAGCTGTTGTGCAGGTATGTCTTCAAAAAACCCAGCAAAACTGTCATATTAGCACCCAAGTGATGAAATGGCCAATATGAAAATGCAAGCACAGTTTGCGTAGCCTAGCCACATAAACATTAGCCAGCAGTATAGTATATAGTAAATAGTCTTTCAACCAACTGACCAGAGCAGCAATCAATCTTATCATCTTAATTTGATCATGAGCAATTAGCAATGATGCCAACACTATTGGTAGGATTATAACTTTTTTTTTTTTTAACATTCATATTGTAATGCATATTCATTCCTTAGTTAGTGTTTAGAAGGTCATCCCTGCCCCGGTTGCCGGCCCGCAAAAAGAATAAGCATGTCTCAGTCTGTATGTGAACCATAGAAGTTTGGTGATCAATGGGACTAGGCCAGTCTCCATGGGTGCATCCCACTTGCAGTTGAGGTAACTCGGGCATCTGGTTAGGATACCTCCTGGACGCCTCTCTGGTGAGGTGTTATAGGCATATCTCACGGGGGAAGAGGCCCAGGGGGTGAACCGGGACACTCTAGAGAGCCTATGTCTCTTTTTGGATGGATGGACGGACAGGAGGGACACAGGACACATGGATGCATGATTACAGCAACCAAAATTTAAAAATTGATGTTAAGGCTCATGCTGTTGCTACTATAATAGTAATGTATTGCCCGTAAGTCCTACTTTTTCCCACCTTTTGTCAGTCTACCCATTTCTAGCGTTCTATGGCTCTCCATGCTCGAGTAAAAACTCTTGCCCTTGCCACAATGGAAGTGTGCATGTGTGACTTATTGAGCGTAGCTGTGGGTGGATGGTCATTCCGGGTTGTGACCCCTCTGCTGGATTCTCTTTCGATTGCTAAGCAGTGACTCTCCACCACTCATTTTTGCTCCCGCTTGCTCTCAGACCGGCCTGTAAAGGATTACGCGCATGCATGGGCATACTGATGAGTGGGAGAAGAGAGAGAGGAGGAAAGGCGGTAGTAAAATGAAGGATGCAAGGTAGAAAATGGGTAATTATGGACCAAAAGGCAAACAAAAAAAAGCAATGGACAAGAAAGAAACGGTACAAGAGTGAAATAAAATGCTAAGCAAGGCTATAATAGCAGAGCGGTTGCCATGAAAGGACATGCAATTCACTGTGAAATGTCAAGGCTATTCGTGCCATTAGGAGGCAATGACGATGGTTTGGTAATGAATGTCATCTGCTCAGTTTAACCTCATTTGGCTGCTTTATGCTACATGTGACACCACACTTCATTACATACAGCTGGTCAAATAGTATTTGGCCAATGAATAGTATATAAGTCTCACGTATTGAGTGTCTATATGGAACTACCAAGGGTATCTCAGTTCAAAAACCTTTGGTGTGGTCCAATCAACCGCTTGGTATACATAATCTTTTTTTTGGGGGGAACAAAAAAAAATTCAGACAACAGACGTTTCCATGGTAACAAATAGTGATGGCACTTTTGGCCCTTTAAAGGAAACCAACCAACCATTCACAAACCCAAAAAGAGCTGTTCAAAATACTGATTTATTTATGTTTTTTCATTGATGTTAAAACGTCAATGTTTTACTCTTAATATAATCACTGGGATTAGTGACACATCGCAATTCATGTCATACAGTGGAACCGCTATAAACACACGTAATCTATCTGGAGTGTAGTTTGTATCCTAAATTTCATATAATGTATCACATTTTACATGTAAATTGCTTAATTTGTTCCAAGCTTGAAAGAAATGCCATACTAGAATTGTATAATATTGTACCTTACCTTTTAAAAACGTGATGTTTGGTAGATGTCAGGCAAATGACAGAGAAAAAAAATGTCTGTAAACAATCATTTTAATTCCACTTGAAATGTATTTAATAATAAAAAACAAATGAAAACATTGAAACTTTAATTTTCATCAGATTTTTTTTGTAGTCCTACTTGTTGCGATGTCCCTTTGCCAGCGTTGTCTTCGGATCGCGCACTCACAAGATCGCCAAAAATGACACTGAATGACGACAAGAAAGTTGTGCACTAGCAAGCTATACTGTACAGGACTGCCAATAAGAGGGCAGGACAATGAATGTGAGGGATTCTGATCAATGAGAGAGCAGGATACTGGTGTTCTTTGGCGTGTTTAATGCGTGGCGGAAATTTCAGGTTTTCTCTTGGAGTATGCAAGTCAATGCTCATATGTTGAATTTTTTCTCATAAGAGGTCAAAAATGTAGCAGGATCTTTACTCATAAAGTGAATGTTTAGTGAACAGAAGCGTTCGTATCTAGGGGTTCCACTTAACAGTACAGCGATGGGGGGGGGGGGGGGGGGGGGTCCTGGGTGAACATCTTACAAAGACTCAAGTCCCATTGTAACCAGTGACGAGCTCTTGGAAAGACTTTTTGTCAGCAACTTCCACTCGTAACTACAAAGTCAATCAAGTAACACCTTCATGAATGCAAAAGCAAGGGGTGTTCAAAAAGGTTAACAATGCTGAAGTCATATATGTACTTGTATATAGTAAAAAAAATAAATGGAAGGAAGGGAGCACTGCTTACAGATGAAATCACTTGTATCCGCTATGTTGCAGTGAAGCACAGGATTAGTAGCAAGCAAACATGTTGACTTGGACATTCTGGTAATCCTTAACCTGATCTGCCCTGCATGTTTTGGAGGTATGGAAGAAACAAGAGCATGTGGTGGAATACACAGAGATAATTACAGAGTACAAAAGGCTCAGACCACTGATCATGTAGGAAGTGTTAATGCCAACATGCTTTGTATGGAATAAAAGTAGGGTTTTTTTGTTTTTGTTTTGTTTTTGTTTTTTTTTCGGGGGGGTTTTCGGAGTGAGGACGGCATAAAGATCTTGTATAAAGGTTTTTGTTTAATAAATAGTATACAGTACATATGATTGTATTTATAATATGATTGTATATATTATTTAGGTGCAGTGTGTGCAATGTTCACTTAATTCATCTATCAATTAAACAATGGGAGACAGAATGCTGTTAAAGAGAGGATGTTGCAGTTGGTAGACGATTTAAAAAAAAAAAAAAACTATATATATATATATATATATATATATATATATATATACAAAAAAAAAATAAAACCTTCATACACCATCTTTTTGCATAAATATCTGATGTTATGACCTGCAGCTTATAGTCCAGTGCGGCTTATCCGTGGCAAAAGATGTTGTTTTTTGGGGGGTTTTTTGGTCAATTTTTGCTGCTGCGGCTTATATACCGGTGCGGCTTATAGTTCGGAAAATACAGTATTTAAATTATTTTATATTTCCTTTTCATTGTATTAATACTTTTTCCTTTGCAAATACTGTAAAATCAACCCTGGTCTACCCCCCAAAAATTACATTTTTAACCTGTTTTGATGAAGCCCCTCATATGTTGGGGGTGTTAGTTTTGAGTTACAAAAAAAATGTATATGAATTATCCTCAGAAATGCCAATTTACAAAAACATCTTTCACTTTCATATTCCGGCTTTACAATAACAAATTCACTTTCATTTCCCAGCAGCCAAAAAGTTCTAACTGTAATCAAAGTGTATGAAAATAAGACTTTAGTAGACAATGCCCAACATTCTATGTATGGACTGTCTGATTCAATTAAAAGATTTTCATTGACTGCGTGACTTTACAACAATGCCCTTGCAATAATGTTTTATTTATTTTTTTCGATTATTATTAGTTGGTGTATGCTTTCACAATAGAAGAAAAGAACACAGGTGAAGTCAGAATAAAATAAGCCCATACATAAGTAACTCCAGAATTAATTCATTTTACTAAATCTTAATTGAGGCAACCAAAAGAACAATAACTGGAAACACTTAGTTGCACATGTTTCAAGCACATGAGCAAAAAACATATTCCAACTGCTGGTTTTAGGATGAATTCGGCAGGATGCTTTAATGATGATAGATGCAGGACAAGCTCTTAAAGTGGCTGTCAAAAAAAAAACATTTGCAGCAGTCTGATTTTATGAGAATCATTATCAACTTTCGGGGTATGCAACATTTTTTTAAAATATCAGCCTTTATCTTAAGGAAATAGCGACAGTCGGAAAATTCCACAGAAGAAAACAAGTTCAGATTATGATTACAGTTATGATGATCCTGTAATATTCAATCATGACTTTATCTTTTAAAAAAACACACCTCCCAAGAAGAGCATTAAGGCTAGCATGTTCACACATTTCCCTAAATTTTATTACATGGGTGAGAGCACTAGAATGCAGAACACGTGTTTTCTTCGGCAGTGGAGTCTGACAGAGACACTTAGTAGACATAGACACTGGAACAGGGGAAGTGCAATGAGTGGAAACATGCGATAAAATGCAAGTAGACCAAAAATGAAAGGGCAATTAAATGTGACAGACCATATGAAAGTGCCATGATCTCAAAGGAAGCCAGTCACTTGGTCGTCCCTGAGAACAAGAGAAAGACATGTAATAAGAGCTCTGGTCTGGTTGCGGGTGAAGGGGAATCAATGAGCTGGATGAAAAAGGCCAAGTGAAAAATGAAGGGGCTGGGTGTGGGTAAAGAGGGATGGGAGACGAGGATGGATGAGTGCAAGAGGTGAGAGAAGGAAAGATGGTGCAGCATCAAAGACAAGGGAGCCACTTCTTCATGGTGTATAGTATTTTGAGCAGGCAGCCTGCGTGAACAGCACAGATGCATGGCGTGAAGATGCACATCTGTCAAAGCCGTTAGAATTGTTACCGTTGCTAATGACGAGCTAGACAGTGATTGCACACACCTGCAAAAAATAAATAGAAAAAGGGGAGGTGGAATTAAATCAAAAGAAAAAAGAAAGTTGTCAAATGCCATCATAAGGACAGAATGAGATTCCGCATGCTGTTGAGGTTTCAGTGAAGAAGACAAAGGCAATGTTCACGCTGCGGGTTTTAATGTTCAATTCTGATTTTTTTGTGAAATCTGATATTTCCCTGAGGTTGTTCACATTCACATATACAGTAAATGCGACCTGGATGTAACCTGTGTTTGAACTACCCCGCATATGCAGAGAACACTGTGACGGCACACACAGCTTAACATTCGTGTTTACGGAAGTACCGCAAATGGATGGCCAAATGGCTGTCGTACCGGACCCACAATATTTTCATTCTGTTACAATTCAAGTGGAAAGATGCGGTGTTTGCCCACAGCAGTTTGTGCCGTGACAGCAACTTGTTCCTCACACATTTGGAGTGAAACACACACACAGAAATACAATTTGTTCTCCCTCCCTCGGAATATTTTCAAACTCCTTCATCTGGTCTACAATTGTTGTTTTGTTTTTTTTTTCAAGCTGCTTCCGCATTTTGTGAATTGCGATGTTTGTAGCTTGTTTGTTACCTAGGAGTCGGATGAATGTGACCTGGCCGTTTATTTTTTATTCGACACCATTCGAGCAAGATAAGATTGTCAGCCATATAAGCCGGGTTTTGACGCACAGATGTGCAGTATTCTTACTTCCAATAATTACTGTAATGGGACGAGCTAGAGGAGTTGGACGTCATTTCGCTGTTATGAGTACCTTTTGCAGCTACAGTAACAACAGCGCGTGTTACCCAAGGTTGTTATGCCATTATTTTCAATAAAAGCAGTATATAGAAGTACAGGTCCATCCTTGTTCACACACAGGAATATTACTTAAGAGTGCACCGGTTAGAGCACACTGAAACGAATTCCATTTGACTCTATTAATTACACACAATCATAAACTTGGTGAAAACGTGGATGTTGCTCAACTTCTTGTATTTATGATAAAATAAACTCTAACTGCGTCGCGAGGAAAAGGAAAAGCAGCAGATTCAAGCGCCTTCATTGTTACACTGGGGAGGCATGCGCTGACCGCTCACAATGAGGGAAATCTGAAATCGGCTTAACGTAACGCAGAATTAGAAATATATAACATACCAATATGAACACCAAAAAAAATAGCGTTTTCAAAATATCAAATTGATTCTGTATTACTTTTGTTTACATTTTTGCCAAAGTGTCCGTGCGTCTTATACACAGTAACATAGAACATACCATAATTTGACCCCAAAATTAAGGGTGTGGCTTATACACAGGTGTGTTTTATATTTGGGGAATTACGGTATTCCATGTTTTTATTCATTCATTCATTTTGAATTTCTCCTGTCAGCAGCAACTGTTTGGTTCATATGCATTTCAAATACACAAGTATATTTTACACCAGGAATTTCTAAACTATTTTGAAACTGAGAGCTACTTCTTTGTAAAGCAAGTGTATCATGTAATGAAAATGTAACATATGTATAGTTGTTCATAAAACTCCTAGAAAATCAAAATGTTCTATCTCTTGTAAACGAGTTGCAGAACAGGCCTGCGGGCTACTCATTGGATTCTTGGGGGATGCTTGGTATGCCTGTTTTACACAGTAAATAGAGATTCTCGTGACAAAGAATTTAAACGGGAAGTCACAGTCGAACTATAGTTACGTCTGCTTCAAAGACAAACTCTATTTTGTGTTTTTTTGATACTCGGTTTTATAAAAAAAATAATAAAAATATTTTTAAAAAGACGTTCTTGCACAACAATGCTTTCGGCAGCTGACTGAAGTCGTGGGCGGGGCCAGAATAGAGGAGAAAAAAGTGTGCAAATAAGCAACCTGGCAAAACAATATTAAATTAAAAAGTATATTTTTTTAATTAAAAAGTTATTTATTTATTTATTTATTTATTTTCCAGTACTGATTGCTTTGCTAGAGCATCCTTATAGTTTTACAATATGGTACGGGAAAGAGCATGTAAAAGATGTGCACTAACCCAGGTCAAACATGACATTTAAAAACAGAGAGAAGAGTTTAAATGATATAATCACAGTAGCATTAGCCTAGTATTATTCTGCCGTGCACTATGAAGACAAACAGCGGCACAAACATGATTTGGAGTCAAAAATAATCTTTCTAATGTTTGTTAAAGAATGTGCGTGGGAGGGAAGAAAATACAACGTGAACACAAATGTGCAGCAGGCATACACATAGACGTAAACAGTTAAATGTCAGTGATGTGTACTACTCTACTCTACTGCCATCTAGAGCTTTGAGCGACATAAAGTATGTGCAGGATTGGGCATCACAGAAATGACATGCGCTACAATAACCGTTTCTTGCCTTTTCAGTGTTTTCAACATGATTCCTTTCACAGACGGATGGGATGGGAGGATACAGGGTTCTGTGCATGTGTGTGTGTGTGTGTGTGTGTGTGTGTGTGTGCGTGTGTGTGTGTGTGTGAGTGTGTTCTCCATGGTCAGACCATTCTGAAAACGTGACGTGCGCCATACATCAGAAATGACACCTAATTTGTCACTTGGTCGTTTGTCACATCCGTATTTACGCCTCAACTAATCTAAAGTGACATGGGGGAAGTGGTCATATGTTGGCATTTTGAAAAATGTCATATGTGGCCATGAGATGCATGACAATTTTTTGTGATTTGATGTTAACATGGCTCTCTTCTGTGTGTGTGTATATATCGAGCTTTTAATCCTTTGACGTGGAACCAATGCAAATATCTTACAACACGTGTCGAGTCTGACAATGTATAGACGCTAGACATTTTTGTGTCGATTCAGTAAAACTGTCATTTCCCACAATGCTGTGAAGAAAGCTGGAAAATGTGGCTTCCACAAAAAGAACTTTGTAAAACCGCTAAAGTTTATATCACACAATCGAGAATATATATGAATACAACAAAAGTAATAAATAAACCCAACGCCTTACAGGCAATGCACACAAAGCACAGTAGCCAGATGCAAGATAATACCTCGCTATTATTCTTTAAAATGGACAATTTTATCAGTGTATAAGCTTATTTGCTTTTGTGCCAGCAGTCAGATGGGGAGATATCACTGGTATGTATCAAGTAAGGACCAAGATTGAGCCTAAACCTGGCCAGACAACAATCTAACCTACAGTACATAGCTTCACAATTCCACTACATCTCGTAAGCCTCCAAACCAATTCTACTTTTTATATTATCCTCATCTAGGTTTGACAAAACAACTAACAATTATTAGTGGATATTGCTAGCTTTATTTCCAAACTGTGAATATGAAAGCTAGTTGTTCAAATTCTACTTTATACAGGGTTATTGAACAGAATGCCGAGCCAAATTGTCTTGTACCTGACTGCTCTCTTGCAACCTCAAATTTATGGTCTGTAAGGTCAGCCGAGAATGACTGTGTTTGCACTTTTAATTTGTATATTCCTGGAAAATCTGAACACCTGGCAAGAGCTACAGGTCTATGTAATCAATGGTTGGTAACCTCTGGGCTATATGTACAGGAAGTACGCTAGCAAATCAGAAATTCTACATAAAATTACAGAACAGACACACCCACCAATACTGAAAAATTGTAAACTCTTCTATTCCAGACCTGTAGTTGGCAATAAAATTCATTGCATAGAAAACTACACTGAGTCTTACTGGGCATTGCATCACCTTAATCGTGTACTACACAGTCTATTTTCCAGAGCATTTAAACATCAGTAAACCCACATCAGCAATTAAAACATCACTACACGTGATATGTGACATTTGAATATAAGTGAAATATAATGACAAAAACATATTAAAAATGAAAAAATAAATAAAATGCTTGCACTCACCAAAACGGCTGTCCCCCAAAACAGTTATTTCAGCACAAAATCCAGTCCTTCCTCAAGAAGGACTTGGTTAATGTTTTTTTTTTTCTCCTTCATCCATTTTGGGTTAAAAAAGTGAGTAGATAGATTTGAATTTTCTGCTAAATGTCCCCCGGCTCTGGCGCTGGTGTTTTCTACACTGTTAGGGTTAGGGTTAACCAAGCCACACCATGCAGCTTGCTTGTTCTGCATAGCGCTGCCTTCCATCCAATTCACCAAATAACATTTCACTTTCAATGTGAGGCCTTCTAGCTGGCCTTACTGTCTCCAACTCGATTGGCTATCGCAACTATCTATCAACTGTATATTCCTGGTCACTTAAAGTGCACAGATGCCCGCACTGTTGATTCTGAAGGCCTCGGACAGATTTCGTACAGCCTGGTGACACAAATTAGCTGAATTCTGATAAGATAAAAACTATAAAACTAAAACACTGGAAGGAGCATAACCAAACGAATATAATATGACAGGAAGTGAACAGAATATGGAGAATAGTTTTATATATTTAGGAAAAATACATTTAAAATAAAATGTATATTTATTATAATTATGGTAATGATTTAAGGTTACGTTACACCAGCAGAGAAGGCCTTGCTGGCCCTGATAGCCCACCACTGTGTTACATCACAAATACACAATAGTTTTTCTCCCGTTTATGAAATAGGACATATACTACTACTGCAGTGCTGTTTTGCAACGGAAATGGTTATAGCTTTTTAGTAATGATTAAAAACACGGTAAATGTTGTTATTGTTCATTTTAACAAACATACATGTCTCAAATCAAGGAAATTCAAATGCAGTCTCTTACGAAGCACCGCAGATTGAGCAAGCATTCTACACCTTTTGCTCATCGGTACATCCAAGTACACTCCAGCACACACTGGCATACGTACTGTACACAACATAGACACACTTGAGATGGACAATTTCTGTCATCACAGCACTTTCTCAAACTGACTCTGATTAAACAGCAGCTTAGAGTGCTTTTAATTTCATGGAAGAACAGACAGCGAGTTATGGAGGCCCAGAGGAAAAAAAAAACTGAGGTGAAGCAGGGGAGGGAAAACGATGGATGCATGGACAGGAGGAGGCAAAAAGGAAGGAGGGCAGAGATTCGATAATAAATATAAATAAACTAAAATAAAACACACAAGTATGGGAGAATACTAATTATGCTGAAAGGCGTTGATGATGGACAAGGATTTCACTGCGTGGGGAGAAATGGGGAAGGCGATAAGAAAAAAAGGTGAGAGCCAAAAATATTTCATGGCTAGTAGGGAATTTAGAAAACCTTGAAGTTGAGGTGAGGAGGGGTTGAAAAAAAGATAGATGCGTTTGCCGGCAGGCGGAGGCCTTCAATATTTCACGTACATAAATAATTTAAATTCAAGCTAAAAATCTGTGAATGCTTTATTTGTAATTTGTCTTTGTCTTTCCTCTTCACACATGCACATACACACATAGATACACACACTCACACAAGAGCTTTTAAGTTAGCCCTTGAATGGAAAAAAGAGATTATTGAAGATATCAACCATGGTGAATGTGACGCGGGACCAAACTGTCACAATGTGCTCCCAGCCCATACACAAACGAATGGGTATGTGCATCAATGGCAAATAAAAAGGGGTTAAGCTACCTAATTAGAGAATTTTGTGTATGCATGTGTGCGTGCATGTTTTCATGTCCCCCTTAATTCACTATGGTAATTTGAGCAGAACGTGAAGGTGGCTACACAAAACAAATTGAGATGAAAAGCATCCATCAGACAGGAAAGCGAATGGTCGCAGCAGAGGTTTGGCTGGATAAATACGAGCTAAGACACTATCAGGTTAGGAGGAAGGAGTTGCCAATGAGAAAAAGAGCAATTGCAAGGTTAGACGAGTGCAGCTGGGATGCTGTGAAGATGAATGAAGAGGTGAATTAGAGTTTACACAGAATGTGAAAGGATAGCTAAGTCATAAAAAAGATGCAAAGAGTGCACTAAGATTACTTCACAACAGAGCAGACTAGGAGATAATGGCACACGGCTGATCATAATGACTTACTTTCACTCTCAGAATATCTTGAAGACTGTCATTTTACAAATCCAGTGTCCTTCAATATGTACGTTGTTTATATACTATGGTACTTCACAATAATTTTCACAAAATAGAATTTTTGGGGACCAATTGAACCATTTGAAATGGATAGATGAGTGGCACGGTGGAAGAGCGGTTAGCATGTCTGCCTCACAGCTCAGAGTCTTGAGTTCAATTCCAGCTAGATCCGGCCTCCCTGATTGGGGTTTGTAAGTTCTCCCTGTGCCCACATGGGTTCTCTCTGGGCACCTCAGCTTACTCCCACATTCCAAAAAGATGGAATGTAGGCGTATTGAACACTATATTGTCCTTAGATGTGATAGAGTGTGTGAAGGGTTGTTCGTCTTTGTCTGCCAGTTCAGTTGAGTGGGTCCCCCACCTACTCTTCCGTAGACTGCTGGGTAGGCACCAGCAAGCCAGCAACCCTTGTGAGGTTAAGCAGCGATGAAAATTGGATGAACCATTTGATGCTTTATTGTTAAATGTAAATTGATCTGGAACACTGACACAGGAGCCCCAATAGTTTAAACATTTAAACATGAAGAAGAAAAGTATTAATAAGATTGTGCTGATTGTTGTCGGGTCTTTCTGTCAGGTCCTGGCATGGCAGGGAGAATTGTCGAAGTGCTGTCAATGTTTGTGTCATTTCCTTGTCGACCTTGTGAAGTTTTTTACTAAGCTTATTTCTGTTTTCTTTTGATTTGTTATTTTTTTATGCAGCCTCCAATCTTGTTTTTTTTGTCATTATTATGATGAACTAAGAACATGAAGAAAAGACCAAACAACCCAGAAAGTTTAAAAACAAATCAAGACCCAACAAAAACCCAGACAAGAGAAAATACCAACACTACCCAAAACACAGCAAAACATCACCTAGAACATAATAAAAGCTAACAGCAAAGGCACAAATGTGACAGGTTATATATTGCAACACTTTTAATTTCACCAAAAGCACTTATCTCATGAGTAGGATTAGGAATATTGTTGCTTTATTAATGTATTATTTATACTTGTATAAGATTAAAGCCAGTGTTGATGCTGCAGTGAACGATTGATTGCATGATTGCCTTAATACTCCTGAAGTGGCCAAGGTAAGCTAAAATACATAGCTCTCACTTTATTCTCAGTGATTAAAGCTATAAAACTCAGTTACAGCAGTTGCGTCATGCTATATTGATATACCATTATAAAGTTATCTTGCAAAGTTTTGGGTTTGTGTTGTAGTCGCTAGGTGATGATGTAGAATCACTGTCGATTGAAAGACAAATCTAATATTGCCAATTCTAATTAGCGTGTAATCTATTTCGGTTACTACCTACTACCCTCAATTTGCACGTTCACTAGACACAGAGACGTGTCCCATTTCTCTATAAACATAAAGTGTAGGGCTACAGATAAAAGGTGTATGGCCCTAAAACATCACCACAGACCAAACAGATGAGAAATATAAATGCTGGGTATAAGTAATACCTTTTTTCAGAGTAATAAAATTTGTGGGTTTTATCAGATGATCTGTTGTTTTTGGTGCAAATGGAAATAAACTTCTGAATATCGTGACAAACTTTCATGCCAGTGACACTCAAGACTAGCTATCCCCTACCCTGGTGTAATATCTACAGTGGCCAGAGGGGGTGCCAAAAAACAGTATTCAAGCCAAACAAAAGCAGAAATGAATGAACTGTTAAAGGATAAACAAAATCAGTTCCAAAACGTCATAGTGCATCAGGTGCAGCCATTGCCTCCCGGTATTATTTGATCCACGAACCGGTACCGGGCTGCGGACAAGCAGTTGGGGACCTCTGCCATAGCTTACTGCTAATAACTATGTTTTTGTTCATTATAGCACTGGTACGCACTCTGAGATAAAAATAGTTTCAACAACGTAATAAATTTGTTATGTCTGCTTACAATATAGCCAGCATATGACTCATAGAGATGATGTCCCTCATCCAATACATTACCATATCATCAAGGGATTTTTTTTTTCAGTCTTTTGTTTCAGCCTTCCAAAAGAAGACCAAGAGGTGAGGGTGAGTCAAAGATTTAGGGTTAAGAGAAGGAATTAAGTTTGGGCCTTAACTAGACAGGACCTTATATTTATACGACCCTTGACTTGAGACACAACATTCATGCACATTATGAACCCTCAGAAACATTTTAACTCCAGGTCGTGACGAAATTGCATGGCCCCTTGCTGCTATGCAGTTATTTCATATGATCATCTGAGTTTACATACTGTGTCGAAATACTTTCTCTTCATTGCGGCATATTTTGCAATCCAATGGAAATGAACCCAAATGATTACTGGTGCCTTTGGCATTTGACTTGGATTAAAGACACCTTGATTTATCTCTCTTCACATCACAAACATGCTATTGAGTAAGATTAAAATCTAAAGTCTAAGGGTACGTGTAGCGGGCACGTACGCAGGCTCCAATATCCTTACACAGGTCATACTTAAACATTCAAGATTAAAGGTCCCTTTTGTTAGAGGGCATGGCATTAAAATTCATGTATTGTTATTATCATTCTGGTTTCATAGCGAGCTAGTGCACAGTTCCCCTTAAGGCCACGGAGTGCTCTTTAAAGCAAATAAATGGCTGGGCACTTTAGCATGTATTGTAAAGCCCAGCATTAAAAAAAGCTGGATATAAAAGATTGTCTACGTGACTTTTTAGTGTCTTATAGGCGACGATGTATTTTCTGTATACTAAAATGACCTTTGACTGAACCACTTCAGTAGTGATATATATTATGTATATCCCCTCTGCATGGGATACACACAGGCATGCAAACACACATGCAAGTGCCCATCACTGACATAGGCTGAAGAAAAAAAAAAGGAAAAAAAAGGGGAAATTAAAAATATCCATGGCCTGGAGATAGCATATGTTAAAGCGGTTAATTTAATCAAATGTCTGTTTGCCAACATTTGTTGGTTCACATGTTCAAACAAAAACTGCTTAACTCTAAATTTGTGGTGTAAAGAATACATTGACTCCAGCTCCAACTTATTTTAGTGCAAAAAATTGCAAATTAAAACGTCAAGTTAGTGTGTCTGCGTGTCTTAATGTGGGTCAACATCTGTTACTGTTGCATGATGCTTAAGCCCTAAAATCAGAGATTGTAAGCAAGCTATGGGAATCTATGAAGTTGTACAATTTTGTAGTGATGTAATTAGCCCAGGCTCCAAGACATACAATTTGTATTTCCATCAGAATTTTCAATAAGCATAAAGGAAATAAGGAAAAAAATAATCATCTAGACTCACCAAAACAATAAATGTGTAAATATATGTGCATTAACCCAGTGCCAACAAGTCACTGTCTTTCACTAAACTTTCTTTTGCATATTAATGATTACTTAGTAATTTGCAGAATGTTTGAAAACATCTCAGATGTGTTCGTATATTTTTTAGTTGGCGTAGCGCAGCTTGACTCAGATGTCCCCTGAAGCGACGTTCTTCGTCATGTGCCATCTCGGTAATGAATGCGCAGATTGGCAAGAGAAGCGAGAGCTTTACAGAGATGCTCAATGGATCGGAGGAAGCAGGACTGTATGCCAGTTACGAGTGCCAAAGATTATGTAACTAAATGCTTGCTATAGAATGCTTCGGTTCATGTCAACCTTCCAGTCTTTTTTTAAAAAAAAAAAAATATATATATATATATATATTTTATATATATATATATATATATATATATATATATATATATATATATATATATATATATATATATATATATATATATATATAAATTAAATCTATTAATTAATTCAATCTCAAATTAAATCTAAATGTGTAGAGAAATGTAAAAATGATTGTATCTTAATGCTCTCTCTCTCTATCTATAGCTATAGAAGCTATCTAGCTATAGAATGCTTCGGTTCATGTCAACCTTCCAGTCTTTTTTTAAAAAAAATATACATATATATATATATATATATATATATATAAATTAAATCTATTAATTAATTCAATCTCAAATTAAATCTAAATGTGTAGAGAAATGTAAAAATGATTGTATCTTAATGCTCTCTCTCTCTATCTATATATATATATATATATATATATATATATATATAGAGAGAGAGAGAGAGAGAGAGAGAGAGAGAGAGAGAGAGAGAGAGAGAGTGTGTGTGTGTGTATTTTTTTTTAATCAAACAAGACTCTTAACATCTACTACATATTTCAGATTGAGCACTGAAATTAGTCATCAAAACTTAGTGGACCTTGCTAAACATACCATACCCAAATAATTGTATGATTGTGATGTAGTAATATACATCTGAAATGCATCATACTTAGAGATCTGTCTACTGCATGGGTGTCCAAGCTTGGTCCTCAAGGGCCGCTAACCTGCATGTTTTTGAAGATTCCGTCCTCCAGCACAGCTATTTCAAAAGGCCAGCTCATCAGCTATGGAGAAGTGACAGTGCCAAAATTAAATAAATAAATGTACCATTCAATAATTAAATAAAAGTGTCATTAAATAATGTTTAATTAATCAATAGTGCAATTAATTAAATGTTTCATTACTTATTTCATTAATTACATAAAATACTAATTAATTAAACTTTATTTATTTGGACACAATTAATTAATTATAGTAATATTCATTACACATTGAATGACCAAGACAATTATTTATTAATGACATTTTTAATTAATGACACTGTTGCGGCATTTCATGCATTTAGTTCAACTAACAAACGCGCTCGTCAAACTTTCATGGGTAGGTCCTAACACCTTATTGGTTGCCCTGCTTTTCAAACCATGACGGGTCCGAACACCTGTTTGGTTACCCTTCTCTTTAAGACAAGACAGAGCAGGGTAACCAATCGGGTGCTAAGATCCACCCATCAAACTCTGACGAGCAAGGTTGACAGATAAACCAAATGCATGAAACGATTAAAAAGTCTCAAAAGTTTGACAAAAATCTGACTTTGCATTGTGGAGTTCGAATCACACATCTAAATAGTGAGATAGTTGTTTGTTAATGACAATAATAGTCAAACTGACTATTAGTATAATAGTGTATCGACATATTCTTGTTTTTGCGGTGTAAAACAACTACCCGCATGTTTGTATTCATACATTTTCACAATATTAAATCGTATTTTCTCGGTATGCTAAAATTAACCATGCATCAACACCACGATGAGGGGTAAATAACATGACAAATGTGAATTTGATTTATGGGAATTATGAAGCAGCCTGGCAGCCTGAGCTGCAATGTGCATTCTGACTCAAACTAAATCACCTGCCATAAAACTCATACATATAAATGAAGCTATCTTTAAAGTGGACTAAAAGAATAGGGATGCATGTGTCCTTTCACAAGATGAGGCAATATTGCAAAGCAGACCCTATTACTTTGTGGATCGTGCAAAACTTTGTTTGCATCCACTCTGTAATATACAATGCAATAAACACCACTTTCATTATGAGTTAATCTCACCAATGAGTAGTGTTGGGCTTCAAAACTGTAATGTCTTATTGATTACTGTCATTTCAAAGAAATGTGTTACTTTGCAATATTACTGTATTTGAAATGTAAGGCATTACACTACTATTGCATTACTTTCATTACGTTGCATTACAACAACTGGAAATACATATTTGTCATTCAAAATGTAGCTCATTACGTTCATTACACATCCAGTGGAAGGTTGGCTTAAGCATAAAAACAATACAAATCATTTAATATGTATTGTATGCATTGTAAACCTTTGAAGACAAGACAAGATACAAAATCTTTTTGGGTGTTTTAAGACCTTTATTACTTAGTTTCACATCACCATGATGCATTGTTTATGCTTCAGGCAGAAACAGTTAGTGCAGTCCACAATTTCAATATTAATATTCACATTCAAGTCAATTCAGTCGGCTAGGTTGAGGACAGACGTTTCAAAAATAGATGGTTCCGGTAGGGCTAACGTTAGCAGCGAGCCTACATTATCGTTATTGTGTTTAACATACAGTTTAACATGAGTTTTTGTATGCTTCATCGTGATACACATTGACCACATGTATTGATAGACTATTATTAATAACAATTGTCCAGTGAAAATCTGTGTCAGCTGACCTTGTCATTATTGCTAGTAGCGACAGGGATCTCGCTAACACGTTTTGAAATGCTGGCAAATTCACTGTGGAATGCGACAGCATAGCTTCTACGCACGACATAGTCCACCACGAGTCGCCGAAACTCTTGAGGTCAAAGTGGCATCCCTGAGCAAGAGAACTTTGTTTTATCCCCACTCTCAATCCTCAGCGTGTTTTCTTTTCATTTACTTCACATTGCTATGGACCCGCTCTGAATGTTTTGGAAAATTACTGATGCAATTTGGCGAAGTGGACAGCTCTTATGCATCGCGCATAAAGTGCACCTAACTACTATATTCTTCTTGTCTTTATCTCTGTCGAACTGAAAGTAATGAGCATATGTCCAGCTTGTGTATTATTGTCAATAATCAATCAGTCTGCTGTGGTTGTACTCATTTCTGCTGTTAGTAGATACTAATAACAGGAAGTGAACATTTTGCCCCAGAATTTTCTCCTCCGATCTCGCAGTGTTTTTGGCAAATTTGGAGAAAAAAAACACCTTTTTCAGGTTAAAAATGCACTGTAATGCATTGCATTATTCTCATTTGTACAGAGTAAATATTACTATATTTTTGTGTGCAATGCATTACCCTAGTGATGCATTACAGTAATTACATTACAGTATTTTGTAATGCATTACCCCACTGCCAATGAATATACCTAATTTTCCGTAAACAATATCTTTCACACCAAAAATTATATTAATTTGTCTAGAAGATCAACACACACGATGACAAATATTCACACACACAGGAAATAGGGTGAGTATAGGTTTTTGTGCAAAACTGTTGAGTCAATTTCTCAATTAGCACACTTTCTGAAGCCTCCAGCCAAATAAAACCCCAAATTTTTGAAACAAAACATATTCCTCTCTAAGAATATGATACGTTTCAAAGAACATATCCAAAATTAATTTGTCTTTCGTGACTCCTACAAAGCACATATTCCAAAACTTGGGTACACAAGATGATCGATAGTATAACAACCTAGCCAAAAAGGTTTGTAATGCACTGCACGTCAATCACAGAGTCCATTTCACTTCCCTTTCATTCATCGATGGTCCACTTCTCGAAGGCAGATGAGGAAGATTAGCCACCTCCTAATAGCTCACAGATTTACATAATCATTGTTTAGCCTCAGAGATAACTACGAGGGAAAGGACAGAACAAAATTCAAATACCGTATACAAATACTTGGAAATGCATTAAATGAGACTTTCTATCAAAATTGATGAGATAGCAAAATGAATTGTTCACAAAGTTTTAGAAGTAATCTTCAAATGAAAAAAAAAAGTTAACCTCTGGTGAGACAGTGAGCCTTACTTTCATCTCTCATGGTCGCACTTGTTGTCCATATTACACTGACTACACAGACACATCAATATCACTCCTACATTGGCCACAAACACACACATAGATACGCAAAGATAAACACACACATACACCCACGTACGGATGCGCACACACAAACACACCCAGACACGCACACACACACACATAGTGAAAGCTGGTGATAAAGTGAGGCCTTGGCACTACTCACCTGAGAATCACTGGCTGGCAGCCCAGCATAGCCTTTTCAATTGACCCCACCACCAAAACAACCACTCAAACTTTTCTATTGATCGGCTGTACGATATGTGTTTCCTCTAAAGGCCAAGATACACTAATCTGGTGTCAGCCAATTGTGACCCATAGTGATGGGACGTTTGGATTAGTTGATTTTAAAACATCTTTGTTTTACTCATAAAACATTAGTTACAGTGGACCCCGTGTTACAGCGTCCCTGGCTTATGTTTTTTTTTTCACGTTGCGATGTGGAATTTTGTGGAGTTTTTTCGTCCCCTCTTTATGGTATTTTCCCGGTTTGCGACAAAAACAACTGTCATGACCCTAGGGGGTTGGCTGTATTTGTGTTGTTTTGCCGCCATCTGCTGTCGTTTTTAGGTAGTTGCTCTTATTTATTATTGCCGTCAAACTGCTTCCATGCAACGCATCACTACAATGCCGGTCTGCGATTGGTCGGCGTCTCCTCACGGAGATGCTGTTCTGCTATTGGCCGGCCTCACTTGTTTGAAAATGGCGGAATGGTAAAGCTTTGTTCGATTGCACATATCTTTGAATTTTTTTCGTAGCGAGTACGCTGCAGTTGGCTTTAGAATAATGTCATGAAGGGAGTGTGATGGTCACAAGGCGAGAGGCTACACACTTTCAGTAACAAGGTGTTTCACTTAGAAATGGTGCTAACTTAAAACTCATATTTCATAAAAAAATGTCACAGTGCCAAAGGTACTAATTCATCATTTATACTGTATTTATATATTTAACTGTGGAAAATGCTATGATATGGCTCCTTTAAATAACTGGTAGACTCAATGAAATTATTACTTAATGACTGGCCCTCTTGTGTGCTCTTTAAGTCACTATAGGTCAGTGTTTATCAACTATATTTTGCCAGCCCCCCTCCCCCTAGAAAAGAGAAAACTTTTTGCCCCCCCCCCCCCCCCCCCCAGTCGATGCACTGACTATAAATATGATTATTATTGATGAGAATTGTTTAAGTATACCTACACATGTATCCTTTTTAACATTAACAACAGAAAAACGCAATATAAATCAACTTTCAACAACTGTTAATTATTTTTATCACGTTTATACGGGTTACAGCTTAGTCTAAAATGGAAAAAAAGAAGCAAGTGCATCAAAGTGCCTGAAACTAAAAGAAAATGATGAAAATTATTCATTTATTGCAATTACATTCCACATGACAAAAACAAAGCCTTTTTCCTGGGATCATCCACGCGCCCCCCAGGGGGGCCCGCCTCACTATTTGAGAAGCAGTGCTATAGGTCATGGCATACTGTTGGTACAGTCTGTGAACCAAGTCACATTATTTTTATTCAACACTACAGGAATTTTTTTTCTGAAATTTTAATTGAATTTACTGCAGCACTCTGATGATATCTTATTGCACATTAATTTGTCACATTAGTTGAGAATACAAAGACAGAGTCGACAGGTTGCTGTCAATTATTTAGTCAAAAACAGTATTATAAAATAAAATGCTACTTTAGCTTTGCTGGCTTCATCGCCTCGTTAGAAAGCAATTGTAGGCACAAAACGCATTTTGACAAATTTCAAAATTATTATATTTTTAAAAATATACTAAACTGGTTGAATTCAGTCATGAATACTTTCACAACTTAATATGAAATCAAATGAAACTAACATGTATTTATCCAAAATATTTTTTATTAGTAACGCAAATTATTTTGCGACCCCCCCCTACAGTCAGGCCACAGAAGCCCGGGTGTCCGTGGACCCTACTTGAAAAAACACTGGTCTAAACAGGCAAAAACGGGCAAAAGTGTCATTAATAGCCATTGCTTAAATTCTTACGTACCCTTAAATTTCTCTAAAATCCTGAAAATTTGTGCCTATTTAGGACTTAAAAGTAGAAACGCACGCATCTAATAAAGGCCATTTTTGCCTGTTTAGACTCTCAGTCTCAACAAGAGGACTGTTTGTTGTTGTTGTTGTTTTTTTTAAGTGCCAGGAAACTAAATGGTGATCATCAAGAAGATATGTAGGACCAATAACTACCATTAATCTTAATTAATCTTCATTTTCCTAGTGTGCACATTCGTGTGATTTTATAAAAAAATTACATTTAAAGTCACCAAGAAAAGACGTACAGTTGCAATTAAGACAAACATGTGCCCTTGACCATTTTAAGGCAATGAAACAACTTAATAACGTCATTAAAACAAATGCACAAACAAGTCAATATACTCAGCCTGGTACATCTATTCATTAACTGCTACTTTCAGATACTCCACTGACTCCCCAATATCATAAGTAATAAAACAGTCTACTCCACTAAAAAGTATGGTATATGTTTGAACTGAATTAACCTTTGTTGTACTCACAATAATTTTCACGATAAATAGCTCTCTGAGCACCACACAGCAAACCAAACAAAATCAATTTTGAGGAAGAGCACAGGTTGCATTTTTATGGTAAGCAATGATATCTTATAATTCCAAACTTGCCTCTATAGGGAGTACAACCTTGTGAATTCTTACAACCAATGAACAAAACAAAACAAAAAGATCACACATATAGCCACTCTGTTTAAGTTATTGTTGCAGATAAGGAGCAACCTAGCCCTACTGACTTTAAGGCAAGATGCTGTGTACTGCCTAGATTGGTCACTAGCCAATCGCAAAGCACTATGCTAACTACTATGCCATCATGCTGCATGAAAAAATATGCTCCATCAAATAATCAATGATCATTTAAAATCCACCACAGTAAACAAAAATATAATAATTTTGTTGGGTTAAAAAAAAAAAAAAAAAGACTCGTATAGTTTTAGAAAAGCACATTTTCCAAGGACCCCCCCCATTGCAAATGTTTACAGAAATGAACAAACAAACAAAAATCTTTTAAGACATTTTGGTTGTCCATCATTGTGTTCAATAATTCCAAATTCAATGTTGTCATCTTTGTATTTTCTTCGTTTGGACAGCTTTTCTCTTGTTTTATTTTTTGTTTTTTCTCACTGACACACACATCCATAGCTAAGTAGATAAAAAATATATATTAAACTGTTTGAATTAATTGATTTATTGAAGGGTCATGAACACAAATGTAAAATTTTTATGAACGCATTCCATGACAGAGACGTATTTTTTTTAAGTGTCCGGACATTCAATCCCACATACTTAAATATTAAATCGATACTTAAGCATGTGGGATTGAATGTCGAACCTCTTACAAAACATGAAAGTATGTCTCTGTCAGTGAATGAGTTAATAACCTAAATGATTTCATGGACCTCCTGTAGGCAGGCCACAGAGCCCTTCCCTTGATTGGATGGTCATTCATAGAAAACACAACTCCTACAAACACTCTCCAACCACAGAGTAGAAGTCGTTCTCCCTATTGCTGTGCTCTATCTCCTATTATTTAAACATGGACATATTAAATTATTGCTTTGACTGATTGGGTGGTTTTATGGTCAAGCCCCGGTCGTTTTGGAGAAGATGGGTTATATAACATCCAGGATGAAATATTTTTTTCCTGCACTGTAGTATCCCAGCTAGCCCATCACACAGTTTTGATTTTACATCTCATTAGAATCGAATATCACACCTCCAGCTGATAAATGATACAGTAACTATGACCCATACTAAGATTTATCTGGTCCCCAGACTGCTACTGCTGACGTAAGTTGAGTACATCTTTTCACTTGACTTAAAGATGCCATCACTTATTTTGAGAGCTGATCTAATGTCAAAATGTACCTTCCTGAATAATAGTAACAAATACTAGCTCACATGATTTACTTGACTTGAAAAACTTCCCCCCCAGCTTCACCCGTCTTGTGTTGTTTTCTATCAACATGTCACGATGAAAATGCGGCTCTATGATGAGCTTGAGCATGCAACTCTTATGGCAACAAAATATTTTGGAAATGGATTGGTACGTTCCTGTAATAAGCCTAAATGCTGCAAAATGTATCTTGGGAATTTGAAAAAAGGAAACTTATCATTATTTTTTTTTAATTCAAATTGCACGAGGGAATTATAAATATTTAACTGGTAGATTTGGATGTTTTCCAGGGGAAGATCATTTGATCGTACATACCTTGAACACACACTTGGGTTAGGCTTAAGATATACGCTCAAATACAAAAAGGCAACATTTCAAATATAAAGTGTTGATGTTCAAAAATACATCCATTATGTATTTACAATCAATGTTTTATCTTTGAGTGCATTACTTCTATAGAATACATTCACAAATTGTTGACTGAGAAAATTCTTTCAAACATTTTACCTCTTTGCAACCTCAGTTGTTCTTCGCTATAAAAGATCACAAGGACATCTTGAAATCACTATCATGGTTTCAAGAAAACTTGCAAAGTAACGAGTCACCAGGACAACCTCTGTCCTTTTTCTCATCATTTTTCCACCTCCTTGCGTTCTACTGTGTTGTCAGGGTGTTTGTCATTATAGGTGTCCCGCTGTGGGTGAACACATGCAGGCTCCATGATGCTCCACTGGTTTTCCTGATAGAACATCAGTGAAGAAGCAAAAAAGTCAATTTTAGAATATTGTCCCAAAATTCACATAGTAGTTGTAAGCTATTCAATGTGCACATTGCTTTCACCATCTATGACTGGATGAGATTGGGTTTTAAAAGACTGCAGAATGAAGGTGATTGCTTTTTACTACCAAAACAGCTACAGTGAGATTCTATGAAAAAGTTTTGGATAGCTCCTATGGCTTTTTGTAATAACTTGATTCCAGAGGTGGACAACTTACATTTTTTTTGCTGGTTTGATATCCATCATTCATCAGAGCCCCGCCCCCGTTATTGTTAGTGGGTCATTTTTCAAGCCAGACGAAATTGTAATTATAGGTCCATCGGTGTGTTTTTGCCCAACCTTCCGCCACCACTAGAGGACGACATTTGATCTTTTCTGTCTGGCTGCACTCAGAATAATTATTTTTTCAGTTTTCATATTTACACCTAAGTTTGACACCATGTCTGTGGTTCTACAGTTACACTGTAATTGAAATACAATACAGTTATATAAGTGTAACACAAAATCAAACCCAGTTAAGAGGTTAAACCCTAGGATATTATACACATGTTTAATACAGAGGACAAGAGCACAATTAACAACCATGTCCACTGTGTTGCATTATCATGCTTTTGATGACTCTGAAATCTGAATGTTGCTTCTCATTTATAACTGCGTGCCTTACAACTTTAGAAGACGGTTTCATTAAAATGTGTCGAGGTTTGCCTAAATGTATTCTGTCACATGCACTACAAGTGAAAAGATGTATTGCTGAGGTTGACTCAGCAAAAAGAGTCTTTAAATAGGGAATTAAAACACATCAATCTTGCATTTCCTGGCCAAGAGCCAATCAGAGAAAGAATAAAAATCAGTCTGCATTCATTGGTTACTTGAAACGCATACCAGAATGCTCTTATGATAATGCTCTACTTATTATTATTGTTATATCTTATTTCTCCACTCCTTGGTGGTGCTGTAAAGTGACTATTGTCACATTGACTGTAGGCCGATTGCAGTTGAATTATATTTCAGGAAGCAAAAAGAGGCATGGCGGGCTGACATACATCTGACGTGATGTCATCCCTACAATTACAACGATGGAAGAAAATTGTAATTCTGACATTTTAATTTGCCATTTTTTTTTCTTTTTTGGTGCCCACCTCTGTTTGTTAACCACATTTAGGCTATTAAAAAAAAAAAAACTAATAAAATGATGCAAATTTTGTGCTCTGTAAAGTTTGCCAGCCCCGCTTGACTTCCTGTATAGAAGAATGTGTTACCTGCCCAAAAAAGCCAATGGTTTCTCCTGGGAGATAGCTGAGGACCACACGACAGTCTGAGGATGCTGACAGAAGAAGCAGCTGATCTCCATGGAAACCTGTATGCAGGTGAGTGACCCCATCCTGGTGTGGGCGGAAACTGTGTATCAATTCCGGAGGCTCCGTCACCAATTTGTCGTCCGACTCCAGGCAGTAACGCTGAGGAAGGAAGGTAGTTCAGTGTATAGAGGAGCTCAAAGATTTGCGCCTCATGCAAATACATGTATTGTAATTCTCATGAGTACAAGTCGATCTCGCTTATAGGTCGACCCGCTCCTTTTTTTTTTTACTTCATTTGGGCGATTTTACAAAAACGCAATTAAGTCTACTCCTGACTTTAGTGGTTACGTAGATAGTGGCTGTCCAATTATAACACATGGTTTGTGTCGCTAATATGACAAAATTAAGATACTTTTAAACGCATTTCTTCATCATATATTGAATAACAAACTGTTGCGGTTACAGGGGGGGAGGGTGTGGGGTGGAAACAAGACAAGTGTGAGGCAATGTGTGTGCGCAAATGCTGTAACTAATGTTGCAACAATAAAATGATGTGAAGTTTCAATTTGTGGAAAAGCCCTAAAAGTCATCTTCACTATCTGAAACGCCAAATAGCTCCTTTTATTTACCACCCAGACGTCCTCTCCTATTTCCTCGTCAATTGTTCAAACATCCTCGTTACTGTTCCACGGGTAGTCATCTTCAGACTCATTCAATTTGTTTAAAATGGAGGTATTTGGAGATGATTTGCTGATCATCTGACTTGGGATGTTCTTTACCCAAGTAACGACTTTTGTGAGATGAGAGCGTGGAACGTTGCACTTCGCTGTTTTTCCGCCCACCTACCGACATGCAAGGGCAAATGACATAAGTCAAGCCATGTTTTCCTTTTCATCATGCATCAAAATCCACCTGAAAAAATTATCCACAAAGCCTCGTTGTTGACAAAAAAGGCCATCAGGCGACTCTTGACGAAAGTGCATTTTTGTGATATTCTATGCAAATGCTCTAAAATAGATACTATATGGAATTATGGGTATATATAATCATTTTAATCCTTGTAAATAATGACCTGTGTTGTGAAAGGGGCCATTGTGCCATGTTAAACAGTAATGTATTATATAAATAAGCAAAAGGTTATTTTGCCATCAAAAACAAGATTTTCACTGTTTTTGTTCAAGTTTTATGGAAGGTCTGTTGAGATGTTTCAGATGCTACTAAAAAACGTTTTGTGTCAAAGTCACTGTAGTGCAGAAAACACATCTTCACAAAAAAAGCGATTTTTTCCTTTTATCCAAAGTCGCTTGGTGTCACTCAAATGACCTATTTTCAAAGAGTGATTACTAAAGAACGGAATAAGGTAGAGTCTTACTTGCTTTTTCTAGGTAAAGAATGGAATCCATTTTTTCATATGGTACCATCAATGTCTGCATAGTCAAACAGTACAATATAATGTTCTGTTAAGCTTGAAAAATGTGTCAAAATGCTCGAAATGGGCTGGCCTTTTCAGAGAACACTGAAAGTTAAGAAAAGCATCGTTGCCTAGTGCTTTTACTGCACCTATTGTGACGAGCACAAACTAATGAATAATGTTTTATTGAGATGCAACTGTTGATCTGCACTGCACTGCGTCTTGAGAGCACAGTGCACACGCTGAAGCCATCCAGCTGATCCCAAAGCACACTTTGCCGTGGGACAGGATTTGAATCAGAGCGTAGCGCTTGCCCAACATATTTAGCCCTGCTGCACACATTTCCATAAATTAAACTTGGAGTAAAATGAGCTTCAGACATCTGAATTGAAACCCATTTATGAAAAAAAAAAAACACAAATATTTCAGGACAGAATATTTTGGTTAATAATACTTGCCTGTGATGTGAGACACTAATTCTTTTGGCAAGAAAAGTTAACCTTTGACTGTGTGTGTTACTACTATTCTACTGTTCAATGTATTGGGGATCTTATTTTTAGTTTATGATGTTTAGGAGCTGTTTGTTCGCCTTCTCTTTCCAGTCTTGTCTGATTAGCGTTACCTGGCCTGTCAGTTTTCTTTCTTCATGTTCGTCCTACTTTTATGTGAGCCAACAAAATCTTGGCCAGTAATTTTTGATATTAGCCAAATGCCTCCTATGAGAGTGATTAGTCTGTGTGTTTACATCACGAGATTCCCTTTGATCTAGTCAGAAATGTTGTCGGAAATGTTTTACTCCTGGATGGCGATTTTTGACCAATTTCCATTCCATGCCGTGTTTGGCTTTGTGTGCAGTATCCTTCATACCCTTCCTGAATAATCAACTTTTGTGATAATTAGAACAAAACGTACCTAGTGCCAGATGCATCAGAAACTGATTTTGAATCAGGTTTAAAGACAAAAACAAAATGTTTATCTAGTAGCAACTTTAGTGTAACATGAAAAATCATGTTCCATTTCTGATGCTTGGATTTCTGTGAAATTGCAATTAGGTCTATTTCTATTTTATTTGTATATGTCCCAAAGCAGTTACAAATGAATATTTAAATGAAAGAATCAGCATAATTTTTTTCACCTCTATGTTCCATGTCTTGATTGTGCCCATCCTATCTGCTGTTACTAAAAGCTTTCCACAGGGGCTGACAGTCATGACAATAGAACCCAGCTGTGTCTTGTGAGCCGTGAACTGTCCCAGGAGACGGCTGTGGTCTGTGTTCCACAGCCTGACCAGCCAGGAACTGCCACATGACACCAAGTTGGCACCACCTAATGTAAATACAAAGATGCAGAAATAATTACAATGTTAGAACTATACGGAGCTGGTCAGCACTGACAGACTTTCCGTAAGCTCATTTTTCCGGGCGACCGACGAATGACAGGAATGCTCAAAAAAATAAATAAATAAAATGGTGAATAAAAATGTCGGGATTACAATTTTCATCCGTCGTAACCGTCGGTATAGGCATTATGTTAGATGTCTGTCGGATGTCCGTCACGCAACTTTTTGCTTATCCATCCATCCATCCATCCATCCATCCATCTTCTACCACTGTATTCCAGGGTCGGGTCCCGGAGGCACCAGCTTGAGCAGGGAAGCCCAGACTTCCCTCTCCCCAGCCACTTCATCCAGCTCAAAAGGGAGGATCTACAGGCGTTTCTAGGCCAGCCGAGAGACATAGTCCCTCCAGCGTGTCCTGGGTTGTATCCGGGGCCTCCTCCTTGTGGGCCATCCCCCTCACCAGGGAGGCATCTGAAGATGCCTGAACCACTTCAACTGGCTCCTCTCAATGAGGAGGAGCAACGGCACGACACTGAGCCCCTCCCAAATGACCGAGTTCCCCACACTATCCCTAAGAGAGAACCCGGACATCCTGCGGAGGAAACTCATTTCGGCCACTTGCATCCAGGATCTCATTCTTTCAGTCAAAACCCACAGCTCAGGACCATAGGTGAGGGCAGCAACGTAAATCGATGTAAAACTTTCTTCACCACAACAGACTGATACAGCAACCGCAACACAGCAGACGCTGCACCGATCCGCCTGTCAATCTCCCGTTCCATCCTACCATCACTCCTGAACAAGATCCCAAGATACTTAGACCATGGTTTTGGATTTGGAGGTGCTGATTTTCATCCCAGCCGCTTCACACTCGGCTGTGAATTGATCCAGTAAGAGTTGGCGGTCACAATGTGAGGAAGCCAACAGCACCACATCATCTGCAAATAGCAAAGATGAAATGCTGAGAAATTCTGCCCATAAAAGTAATGAACAGAGTCGTGAAAAAGGCAGCCTTGACGGAGTCCGGAAATGCGGACCAAACTCTGACATCGGTCATACACGGATCAAACTGCCCGTATCAGGGTGTCCGGTACCCGAGTCCGGTACGCGATGTTGCAGAAGCATATCAGGTACGGCAGCCCTCCAACATCCAGAGCTTTCAGGAACTCTGGGCAGAGCTCATCCACCCGTGGGGCCTTGCCACCAAGGAGTTTTTGCTGCATCTTTATTTTACAAACTGCAATCAGCATGTAGTCAATGTGACAATAGTCACTTTAAAGCACCACCAAGCAGTGGAGAAATACATTCAGATGAGTGAATAGGCTGGATTGGTCCAACTCACTACTTGTAACTTCTCATTTGTCATTTACAGCTATAACACAGCTGACTTTACCAGAGATGTATTTGTAGTTGCTCCCTTGCTCAGTCCTGATTTCATAAACCAAAATTCATACTGTACACAACCACCAAACTGACCAAAAGTTAAAGTAATGTTTAGAATTATTTGTTAAAAGATATTTGTGTTGTTTTGCTGTTTCAATATGTTTTACATAAAGAATCTGCTTGCTGATAAGAACATTCTGGGATGAGTTTTCCACTGCAAGGCAGTCTCTCTTTCAAGTAACCAATGGGTGCAGAACAAATTTGCAATCTTTCGCTGATCGGCTCTTGGCCAGGAAATGCAAGATGAAGTTTTTTTAATTCCCAAATCATCTACGTTTTTTTCATAAATTCAAGTTCAGCAACAATTTGTTTTACTTGTAGTGTATGTGAAAGATAAAATCTATAGTGTATTATAGCCTATGGTTAAACCCCTTAGCTGGCTTTGTTTTTGGAATAATTTTATATTACAGTGTTGTATTTCAATTCTAGTGTATTTGTAGAACTACAGAAATTGTGTTACCTTTAAGTGTAAGAACAAAAACAAATGAAGTAGCATGAGTACAGTGTCATGAGTGCTGACAGAAGGACACCAAGGCCTGACGAATGACGGACCAGAAAAAAAAAAGTCAAACGTCACCCTCTAGTGGTGGGGAAAGGTTCTGCAAAAATACACTGACGGACCAACAATTACAATTTCGTCTGGCTTGAAAAAAAATGACAGACTGATGATGACGCAAAGGGGATGGGGCTCTGACGAATGTTGGACCATAAAAAAAAAAATGTTGCCCACTTCAGGAACTATTCATGAAGAATCCAACATTAGCAGTAGTGGTAATGGCGGTAGACGTAGTAGTAGAAGTGGTAATAATAGTGGTGCTGGTGGTGGTGGTGGCAGTAAACATGCCCAGTTTTATATATATATATATATATATTTTATATATATATATATATATTTTATATATATATATATATATATATATATATATATACACAGTGAAGAAATGCACTTTGATTCAAGCCATGCAAAACCCGAATGATGGCAGTAGGATTAGGTGCCCTTTGTTCCCTTTACCTTTTGCGATTTGCGCAGATGTACGACCTTGCAAAAATGACAATGTAGTGATGCTGTCATAGGTATGCTCCATTTGATCTGGGAGAAAGAATGCGAAGAAAAGATACAAAATGATTTGGGGGAACACAAGCAACAAAGGTAGATATTACTCTTACAAATGCTAAAATGTTTCTGATATTTATCCATTCAAATTTCTAGGCCACCCCTCTGTTTTGCTACATTTCGAGAATATCTCAAATTTATCTGGAGCTCTTTTGTAATAACACCTGAGCAAGTGAAAGTGGTGGGGGTGGTTTGAGTGTGCTCATGAGACTTAGCTGTTACTGAATTCTTCATGTTTAGCCGGCAGCTGCAGCTTCCTCAGAGCTTTTTCTGTGTCGTTGTTCCACACTATAATCTCTCCATCGCGGCTTCCTGCACATTTTATTTTGGGGCAAAAATAGACAGCCTATTAAACATTTCTTCAATCATCATCAGAGAAGGAAAATGTTTTTAATTGAATATAAGAGTACACAACTTCAGAGAAACATCTCAACATCTGTCTCCAGCTACGTTATTGTGTGTGCTCACAAATAAAGCAATAATCTCATCATTTTACACGTGGTTAATGGAGGTGGGTACAAGGAGAGAGGGATTGTCAAAGACAGCGGCTGGCCTGCATTATTCATGAATCCCAAATCCATTTTCTGTATTACCATTCCAATTGTGTCAGGAGGGTAGATGTGTGTGTGTGCATGTGTGTTTAAGATCAGTATTATATATATATATATATATATATATATATATATATATATATATATATATATATATATATATATATATATATATATATATATATATATATATATGTGTGTGTGTGTGCGCGTGCGCGTGCGTGTGTGTGTGTGTTAATGTCATTTCATTTTATATTAAATTGAAAATTTTCATGAATCTTAAATAACACAATGCATTTGACCAATATATATTTTTTTAAAGTAATAATTTTCAAATTTGTCAAATTGTTTTTTGTTGAAATCATCAAAGGTAAAACAGTATTTTAATTTATAATGCTGTTTTGACTAAATAAGTGGCAGCAACCTTTTGAGGGGAAATTGACCTAATTTGTTGCACAGGGGTGTGCAATTTGCTATTTTTATTTTCTAAACTTCAGAATAGCTAAACAGTAACAAATATACTTGTTGTCAAATTGATTATGTTGCTGAATAAAAAGTTCACTTTTGTTTGGCTTAGATGATTTTTTTGTTTATTTTGTTTCTGCAAACATTTGCAATGGGGGTCCTTGGAAAATTTGCTTTCTAAAAGGGGTTCCTGACTCCAAAAAGTTTGAGAATCCCTGCTTCAGTAGGGAATGGTTCATCGTCATCACATATTTTTTGTTGCTGTTCACAGTCAAGTGCTTTGTCCCTATTATAGGGAATAACATTGTAATGTGCTTTCCAATCATTGTTTTTAGTTTTATTTTATTACTATGACCTGGCTTTAATGATTAGCTTCGAGAAATAATGTGGTTTGCCTGTGTTTTGACTGGGCTGTGCCCAGTGGACTTCTGCATAATGCCACAAAAGTGAAACATTTCCAAAGTTGCTAAAACAAAGAAATGGTCTGGTTGGGTGAGGAAAATGAGTTCATACTTCAGTATTCATGAAACAGATTATTTGCATTCATCAGACAAGCTGCCAAATTCTCTATAGGTGTGCCAATGTAGTGAGGAGTCTTCACTCAGTGACAACAGATTGGAAAAACATAAGCAAATAAGAACCTCCAACCACAGATTCCACTGATAGTTAAAAAAAAAAACATCAAAATGAATCCAGAGATACTGCAATACTTTTCCAATCATGACACAAATGTGATAACAAGAAAGCACTGAGGGGAAACCAAAAGGAATTTGGGGGCAAAGTTTCCAAACTTAGTTAAGAATCTGAATCAAGATTTTGTTCCAGCAAAAACCATTAATTACTTCCAAACCCTTTTCCCTGCAGAGATGAGAACAACTACTCTTATCTTAGTTTCCCCCCGTACCCCTAACTTTATCTTTTTCTTTACTTATCTCAGGAGGTATTGCATCTCGGAAGGCCAGAGCAGGTGTACAAAATATGCCTGCACTCCACAAGAACGGGAAGTGAAGCCTCAAGTGATACAATTCGAGATGTTCTCCCACTTATGTTTTTAACCCTCGTGGAATTATGTTACAAATTATGGAATTTGCTTTGATTTTTTTTTTTTTAATATTGCATACAGTAGATTGTCAAAACATGACGACTTTCCTCATGCCACACTGCCTTCCCTTTTAAATGTTTGCAAACAAGACGTTGAGAGGTACACCCTATAGGCATCAAATTTAGCTCATCTACTGCCATTCAAAATTGGAAATTTTCTCAATTTTGGAAATAGGGAAAACCACATGTTTCATCATGCATTTCCCCCCATTTTTATATTAATCCTTTCAACGACAATTTGTGAACAGGCCGCAATAGAATTTTCAACTTATGACATTTGCAAGCCTTTCAGTGACTTTGATGAAGTCTTCAAAAGTCATAATACTCATTATGACAATAAATATTCTGATCTTGATTATGTAATATACGGCGTAGTTACTTTTGCTATTATTGCATGTTTACAGTTTTTGTACATAATGCCCCCCCCCCCCCAAAAAAAAAAAATGTATACTGTATATGTATTGGTAGGGCTGATGCCACTGAACATTTTGAAGGATTGAAAGAAAATATATATTCTTATTTGACGATGTTATGACCCTTTCAAAGTCAGGGTGGGTGACAAATTAATAAGGCCAGGCTAGTGAAAAATCCCTGGACACCCTGGGGTTGAACTGCATCGACTGGCTGCCACTAACAATACTGTGGGCAGCACTATTGAGATAAATGAAATACTAGCATTCTAACAAAAGTTCTGAACAATCAAGAGAGAGGTTGTCTTCAAGAGGCGTAAATAAAAATGAATGTATATTTGTAATTGAAGCAAATAATGTACACGATAGAGACCAGTGTCTCTGTGGAGTCATTGTCACTGTATCCAAATGATGTCATTTAAGATAAGTGTGGTGGTTCAGTTCTACTCATAACCGTATTGTTGTGTGCAAGCTATTGTGTGACAGCTTGTGCCCATCAGGCACCCAAAATAATGCCTGTCTGTTTAATCATGCATGCAGACACTCTTGAAAGAAACTATATGTAGAGAATGACTTCTTTCATAACAAACACACTTCATTTCATCAGCGCATAATTGCTCCTTGTTATTTCACTTAAGTGCTTTTCGCTGAATTATTTTCATTTCTAAACCGTCTTTCTCTCTTTTCATCTCCCAGTTCCTCTCTGTAATGCCCACCCCCACAGACCCATTATTAATTCAAGTCATTAAAGTTTAACTTATAAAGAAAAGAGAAAGATGATACATAGTTAGACAAGCACTTTAATGACAATTCACACTTTTAAATGAAAGTCTACTTTGGGCAACTAACTTGTGAGGAAGTTATGTCGCTACTTTATTATATTAATGCCAATAGATTGCGGCACTTACATTCATCGTGAGCAACAGACCATGACCAATGTTGGATCTCACCTCGAGAACCGCAATTAGAATGTCAAGAATATAATTGTGACACACAATAGAGTAATAAACAAAGAATCCTTCATTAAGTGTGTTTGGCTTATTTTACCACACAACCACAAAAGTTCCATTGCTTCTATTGACGACGATATTGTGAGCAGTGTTGGGAGTAATGCTTTCAAAAGTAATGTAATTACTGTATTCCATAACTTTTTGCTGCAATGCATTACACACACAAAAATTGTCATATTTATATTTACAAATGAGAGTAACGCAATACATTCTTAACCTGAAAGTGGTCGGATTTTTTCCCCCAAATTTGCCCAAAACACCTTGAGATCTGAGGAGAAAAGTCCAGGGTAAAATGTTTACTTTCTGCAAATAGTACCTACAACTGCAGAGATAAGTGTGGTATCAGCAGACGACAGGCTGAATATGTTGAATGCGTACACAAGATGGACATATGCCCCTTTACTTTCAGTTAATCAGAGATAAAGACAAGAAGAATATACTGTCATAGTTAGGTGCCCTTTGTGTGCAACACCTAAAAAGCTGTCCACTTCACCAAATAGCACCAGTAAGTTGACAAACTATTTAAAGTGGTGCAATAGTAACATGACGTTAGCAAAGAAAACGCGCAGAAGATTGAGAGTGGGGGATAAAGCAAAGCAGGCAAAATAATCATTATCTCGCTCAGGGATGCCACTTCAACCTCGAGAGGGTTACCTGACTCGTGGTGGAGTATGGCGTACGTAGAAGATATGCTGTTGCTTTCCACGATGGATTTGTCTGCATTTCGAAACCTTGTCAACTAGCAATAATTGACAAGGTAAGCTAACACTAATTTTCACTGTCCAATTGCAATTTGCACTCCCCTAATAGATACAATACAATACAATACTGGTGAAATGATTTGTGCTGTTTTTAGGCTTAAGCCAACCTTCCACTGGATGTATGATGAGCGTAATGAGCTATATTTAGAATGGCAAATCCATATTCCACTTATGTTGGTCAGTAATATCGAAGTAATGCAATAGTAGTGAAATGCCTTTCATTTCAAACATAGTAATATTGTAATGTAACAAAGTACTTAGAAATGACAGTAATAAGTAATAAATCATGCTGTAACGTTTTCAAGTAATGTGCCCAATACTGATTATGTGCCAAAGACATTTTCTAAGGGGAAAAAAAATACAGCGCACGCACACACCTGTGACTAGAGTCCGCGGAGGTTGGAAGGCAGCACAGAGCATTTCCGCGCGTTGATGAACACCGCCCTTCCACTCAGATGGGTCAACGTGAAACTTAGAGAAGGAATGCTGGTGGAATACTGTCAACATCCTACATTGGGAGACAGCAAGGGGGCCGGTGAGGAGCAGACTAAGAACACACTTCAAAAACTAATAATGGTTGAACTGCCATCGGGTGGGATGTGGATGTTACGCAAAAAAATAGGCTTACCTTGCAGAAATACATTCTTCTAAAACAAGGTATTGTGTGTTATTCCATTGTGTATTGCCAATCATCATGGTCACATAGTTGCTCCAAACACAGGGTGACCAGATTTTCAAAAATAAAAAACAAGTTCCCTCAAAATGAAAAATGCAGTTCGTTGTCACCTGGAAGTGTCTATAACAAATTTAATTGCGAGTAAATCTGGTGGCCGGGGGTTGTGTCATTACTTTGACTAATGCTAAATAATATTTTGGTGGGCAGTTCAAAGGTGCTAATTAGGTCGATGATCCATTATCCAATCTTTTTTTGCTGGGTCCAGGTGTTGTAGTAACATTCGTATCCTTGCCACGACAATTTGAGTTGACGTGTGGCTGTTCTGATTTTGGTTTCTCAAATAAATAGGAAAATGTCTCCACGCAGTCCCAGCAATGTGCTTACGAATGAGTCATTGCTGTTTGATACAATGAATCATTATTTCTGTTGACGTTTGAGATGTCTTACTGTGTGAGTGGTCATTGAATGAATCTCCAATCAACTGCATGAGCGAGTACAGTACTCGCTTTCATTTGCTTCTGACTGCAGCTGTCAATCAATGAATGTGAGCACTTTTTTCCCCCAAATCTTGTTCATAAAACTAAATTTCAGTTGGAACAAAATAGCTCGCTGTCCTACATTGGACATTGGACCACTAGAAAGCTTCCTCTTTGTTTTTGCATGTTCTCAGTGGGTGTTTTCAGCATACTTCAACTTCTTTCCACATTCTAAAAACATGCATAGTAGTTACATTGGACACTCTATATCAAAAGTCACAAACGCGGTGCCTACGGGCACCAAGTGGACCCAAGTGGACCCCACTTGAGTAGCCGGCAGGCCTGTTCTGCAAATACCTTACAAGTGATATAACATTGTGATTTGACTATTGTGAGGAATCATTAACACGAATGGCATCTTCACATAAAACAATGTAACATTAATGATACCATCATGACCAAACCTGTCATTTCAGATGTGCGTATCAAACTGGTACCCCTTTGTATTGCTCAGATCCCTGAATTGTCTTTAGGTGTGTTTGTAAGATGTTTGTTTGTTATTGTGTGAGAGTATAGGTTTGTTTATCCTTGAATGTTTTTTTGTCGGTTGGCTGGCAACAAGTTGAGGGTGTACCCCGCCTCTGGCCCAATGACAGCTGGGATGGGCCCCAGCACGCCCACGATCCTTATGAGGATAGGCAGCAAAGATGATAGATGGATGGACTAGTACGGTACCTGTGCTCCATTTTCACAGTCCACCATGTACAATATGGAGTCAAAAACAATCATTGTTTGATAAGCTTAGACCCTTGTGAAAGGTGGATGTTTTTAGCATCACAAACACTACTACTGTGTAAACAAATGGTGCAAATGACCCTCCCAAATACCTCTCCCAACCCATCACCAGAAGGCTTGTCCTCAGCAGTAACATGTGCGAGATGGCCACAGCCTTGCCCTGGGCGACATTCATTCTGTGGAGGCAGCGGCCATTGAAGTCCCACACCTAAAAAAGGCATGAGATGAGGAATCTGAAAACACTTTTGTTTCTCCCGTTTAGCCTTTAAAGCAATCTGACTGCATAACCATGGCATTTTTTTTTTAAAGAAATCTGGATGTTGACTGAAAGAGGCATTAACAATGTAGCGTTGAAGTATATATTATTAATTTATACATGCATAATTATCACTACCATCAAGGAATTGTTTGTGCTTTTCCTCAGTGCTGGGCTGTTTTGAAAAACCCAGTGCATAATGGGTCAGATCCACATCAATATATGTAAATGTTTTTGATTGAAGGTAGCACATAAAATCCTTAAATAGTTTCGAGGCAGTGTAAGATTTTGTATACGCATGTTCACTCACTTTAACCTCTCCATCACTGCCTGCAGTGAGTAGCCGAGTCTGCGTGCCATCCAAAGCCATGGTGGAGATCTCGGCATTTCCATGGCAACGGTAGATTTGCTTAACCTTTTGGCCTGTGTCAGCCAGCCAGCAGATCACAGAGGAGTCTGTGTCGCTGCTTATTACCTGCAGCGAGTGAGAGAAAGTCAGAGGATATCAATCATTGAAAGCAGTTTGCTCTGTGCTATGTGGCGAGAAGTAATGACTTTTAATGATTGCGGTAGCCAATACGAAATGAAGATTTTTAATGATTCTGACATATCGTGCATGCTGCAGACCTATTGCCGTGCAAGGCCAGGGGTAAATTATGAAAGTAATGTTGCAGCCGAATGCAATGTATGAAAATAGATAGTGAATCTCTAAAAAACCCCAAAATATATCAAAGTGACAAAAGGATTATTCTTCCTCTTGTTCTTCTGTTGTCCTTTTTAATCATCTTTCAGATTAAAAGAGAAAACACATTTCCTTTACAATAACTTGTTCTATGTGCCTCATTAGGCTGAACACTGCATTTGAATATTTTTATGTGTTTTGGAAAATGACAGTCAAGTGAAAATGACAGCGCAATATCAAAGGGCTCAGATAATGAACTCCCTGAGTTTGGTCAAGTGACGTTTGCAAGCTGAGCCGTGACTTGTCCTTACCTGAATCCTAAGCAACTGCAATGTCATTTGAAATTGCATAAATGGATGGATTAACAATTGGCCAGGGGACAGCCATCTTTTGCCGACACTGTTACTAGCGACTTCTGTTATTTTATCGCTGAAAACACTTTTATCAGACACCTATCCATCCTGTTTCTTAACCACTTGTCCTCACAAGGTTAGTGGGCATTCTGGAGCCTATCACAGCTGTCTTCGGCCAGTAGGCAGAGTACAGCGTGAACTGGTTTTAAGCCTATCCAGATGTCCACTTTCTGTCACTGAATCAATCAGCAACTTATTTCACACATGTGGTGAGTGGTCACTTCTACTCGTAAGATGCAGTGCTCATCTGGGCATTGCTTGTAAAAAAAAAGAATGTTTGCCTGTTGTTTCTTGACAACAGACTGACGGTTTGGTCCTCCTCATTTTTTTCAATGCTTGTCAAAATCCTATCACGGGCCGGAGTAAAACCACCTTGTGGCCCGATTCTGGCCCCGGGCTGTAATTTTGAAACGCCTGGGTGAGAACAACCTCTCAAAGAATGAATTGCATTGTTTGCATTGACCATAATCTCAGTATTGTGAATCGTGACTCACGGAGGTTGTTAGGTTTTCAGTTCGCAACATTTTTTTTCCTAATGGGTTTGACGTTGTTGGTAGTTCTCACAATGTGATACAGAGTAGTACTCACCGATGCATGAGAAAATTAATACACATTTTCTTAGCAATTAAATAAAAAAATACAAAGTAGAACATCTCGCAGACTTATTGATACGTCCGTATGCCGCACACTGAAGAATTTTCAAGTGTCAAAAACGCCGCAAACAAATCAATGCATTCAAGTTAGGCACGCCGAGCAAGGGGAAACAACAGATGGCAATCGGAGGCTTCGCTTGGCTACGGTGAGTCTATGGCAATGTTAGTTCATTAAAATATGAGTCGACAGAGATGTAGAAGATTTAACAGAATCAAAATACTTTGTTGAGATTTGTGGGAGCACACAGAATGTATTATTGTCAAGAAAGTGTTTGACCTTCCTTTTAAGACAAAAGCAGGATTAAAAGGATTCCAAAGAGATTTTACAGTACCTAAAAATTTATCCAACTTACACTGAATTTAACGCCATATTACTTATTCATCTTGTTTCGATAGCAGTCAGTCCGTCCATCCGTTCAGCTAACATTTGTCGTTCAGTAAGCGTTTCAGTTCATCAATCGATTTATTGAACAATCGTGACGGTCAGTCACCCCGTCCATGCATCGAATTGTTAGTCAGTCGGTCCATCAACACGTCAAGCCGGTCAATCCTGACGTCCACGCAACAGTGTGTTTGTCAGTCTCTGCATCCGCCCATCAGTCAGTCAATCTATCTACTCATCAGTCTGTCAGTCAGCCTGTCCTTCAATCAAGTTAGTCAGTCCATAAGTCAGTTGCTAAGTTATACAGCCGTTCAGTCTGTCCATCATTCTGTCGGTCCTACTGATGTGTGTTTCACCTTACACTATAAATCTTTCACGTGGAATACTATACTTCGATAAGTCTGCCAATCAAGCAATCCACCAGCGGGCCGTTTAGTCTGTCAGCCAATCGGTTTAACAGTCAAGTTGAAAGGATTCTCCCTCCATGTGTTTGTCAGAATGTCATTTTTTTTTCCATATATCATTGATTAGTCAGTTAAGCGATCTGGCCGTCTATGATTCTTCTTCAATTGAGCAATCGCTTTCTGCAGGATACTGTACAGTTTATACTGTAGTTACCAAGTTTACACTCAGTTACCATATATGATTCATCAGCTTGCTTACAAATGAAGAGCATCTGGCCATCCAAAAATGTTTTCTTTTCACTGCACAAAGAACCCTCACCTGTCTGAAAAGACTGTTATAAAGCACGCAGGTGACAGGGTGGTCGTGACTGCCGGTCCTCATCTTCTCCTTCATACGATCCAATAAGACAAGAACGCTATTGAAGGTGAGCAGCAGGAGTTGGCGCTCTTCGATCAGGAGCAGGCGTGTGTGCACATCTTCCCGTGTCGCCGGAAAAACGCCACCGAGGCGGTCAATACGGCGCTGGCTTGAAACATCCCATAAACAGAGAACCTGAATAAAGAAAATGGATGCTGAGAGTTTATATTAGAGTGCAAGGTTGAATACATTTACACAAACAAAATGTAATATTATTTTGACAGTAATCTGAAAATAATCAGAGTAACAAAAAATGACCAAAGATGGATGACCGCTCTACCCTAGTTTCAGCACTGCATGCCTCAGAGTGCCGCCTAATGAGAAGTCTGCCATATTGGTTTACGGCACCAAGCAAGATGAATGTCTCTGGTGCAGGAACACTTCCAGAGGAAAGTGTGGTAAAGCTTTCAAAGCTTCTTGCAGTGGCAGATGGTGTTTAAGAAGAAGGCAGATGGAACATAAATCACCTCTAAAATATTTATTCCCCTCAGAAAATCCAAAAGAGAAGGCAAACATGCACAGAGCTGCAACAGGAGGGAGAAAGAGCACCAACAACATCATTTGTGCAACAGAAAGTAAGCAGACTTGGAAGAAAATGTGGTCATAATTTTAATAAATGGAGGCAGCAGTGTGAAACAAATCTTCCTTTTCCTCTGCAGTAAAGTATCAAAATTAATAATACAATGATTCTCAGTAGTCATTTTTCTTTACTGCACAGATGCACACATGCACGTACGCATGATACACACACACACACACACAAACACACACTTCTACCTTATCTCTGGAGTAGCTTAGCAGTTGTTTTTTCTTCTGCAGGAAGCAAACAGCCATAACCGGGGAAATGTGGCCAGTGAGTATGTGCACTGGCTGGGAGGTCGTGTTTGAGTTCCACAACAGAACTTGATGATCCACACCTGCAGTGGCTACAAACAATACTATATACAGTAGTTTCTATTGACACATTGTTAAGGGATTGTCTGCAGAACTGGACACAGAATACACCTTTCTTCTTTGTCAAATGGCATTACCCAACTTGATGTTTATGTTGATCCAGCTGGCCCATAATTATGGAGAGAGATACGTCTCAAAATTATTCACCCAAATAGATTTATGATTTTCTCGGGTGTGTCAGATCCGCAAATATATCTGTGATTTTCATGTTTGTTAATGTATGTAAGCATTCATCATGACTTACCATTTGTAAATGTTCAATTCTGTTTGTGAGGTGTCACATCACCTTTCTGGATCGGTGAGCAGTGAGCACACCCCTTTATTTTTGAGACAAACACCACGCTGTTGCAAGATATTCAGACACTCGGGTTCTCAGATATTTACATGTGTTATGCAATGTTTAGTATAAAGTATTAAGAGAGTTTTATTCAGGATTTGAATGAATAAATTGCTTGCACAGAGTTGAGGAAAGCATTCTGAGATGCCTTTCCGAGGTGAAGGCTTTCAAGTAACCAGTGGGCACATCACAAGGTGATGTCGCTGATTGTCTTTTAGCCAGGAAATGCAAGATAGAACGTGATTGCAGGTATTGTGTTTTGTCATAAGTTTCCCTACCTTAATTGAATGACTGAAATGAATGGAAGCCTTTGATGGTACCTATGCTCTTGTTTTAGGATGGCTGGAGGTTTTATTTAGCTGACCAATGAGTACAGTTTAGATAAACGTCCAAAATCAGAAGGCCAACACCGACAGAATTGGGGACCACGGACTGGCATGACTGTAAATAGTAGACCTGCAAAATAATGTAAAATGCTCACCTCTGCAAATATGTTTGTGGATATGAAAAATGTATAATCGATAATACTTACGTGTATCTCTAAAACATGTGAAAATTGCTAATGTACTGAATTTGTGCTAATAATTTTGAGACAAATCTCAGCGCATACATAATGAATGCAAGAACAAAGCATTCAGTCGAAATCTTTTAACACTTGTTCTTTTACTGCATACCTTTCAGAGACAGATTTGTGAACGAAACCATATGGCATGTCAGTACACATAAATCATAAGCAAACAGTTCAACATTTTTTCCCACGCTAAAATTTTAGTAGTGGTGGAACAGATGGTGATAGATTATAAGGCCTTATGAGACCAAATTATGTCATAATGTTTTGTAGCTTAAATACAAAATAGAGAGTAAACATATCCGAGGCTGCAGATGAGCTTATAGTTAAGGCCCCTTATCACACTAATAATTGACTTACCAATCAGCTTAAGTTCATGGTGATAGTCTATGTCCTGGACTCCTCTTTTTGTCAAGAAAGAAGTCACCCGTAGACTCTTGTTATCTTTCTCCTTCCAGCCAATCACTATGCTGCTTTGTGGCCTGGTGCTGCACGACACAAAGGCCTCCAATGAGTCCAGGTAAAGTACTGCGAGATGTAAGAAAATAAAAACGGTGATCAACCTTTTTGTAGTGATGTAACCCCTGTGAAATATGTTTTCAGCCAAGTACCCCTTAATCAGTGCAAAGCATTTTGAGTATATAAAAAAAAAACATGCCATCATTAGAAACTTTCAAACCTGATTTGTATTGTTAACAAAACAAATATCCAGATAAATCCTGTTTTGGATCATAGAAGAGATCTGATACAAAAAAGAAATAACTTAATTATTAATAAATCTTTATATACAAAAAGTAATCAATATAAAGTTTTAGACCTGTTTTCAAAAATAAATTATTATCAATGAATATTTGTCCACAGAAAAAATATTAAAGCGTCCTCTTTTGGGATTACATTACAAATCTGTTACAAAAATAAATCCTTAACTTAATTATTCATGTTCCAAAATATTGGTCCACAAAAAAATCAACATAAAGTGTCAGAACTGTTTAAAAAAATACTTAGAAATAAATTTGTGTCCACAGAAAAACATTCAACTTTAAAGTGTCCTCCTTTGGGATCATAGTAGAGATCTGTTCACAGAAATAAATCATTTCAGGACGATAAACAATGTGGTCGAACTGGAGTCCTTAGCACGAGACTCTGAATATGATTCAACGAACCGAATTAGCCATAAATTATTCGATGCAAAATGCCAACATCTCCATGCTAGCAGCTGTTTTGCTCATGGATTCAAGAATGGCATCCAGTTTGCGGTTCAGGTCACTCGCAGCATGATAATACATTTTTTAATTTTACGTTTTGTCAAACAGTTGAGAGCCTGGCTGACCAATTCCATGGTTAGAATTAAAGGACAAAAATTGTTAGGACAGAAGATCGCACAGGACAAAGAGCAGCAAGCATTAAGATAAGTGGAAGGGAGGAAGAGGAAAACACGTCCGCCTCCAACGACAGCCAAACAGAAAAAATGGCCTACAAAGCACAATTGCCCCTAATATTTTAATGTTTTATGAAAACTAGAAAATGAACGATTGATGTCAGTGGTAAGTCTATTTCTTGCTTTTGTACTTCCTTCACCCTGTCTTCCTCCTTTCCCTCTTGCTTTTTCGCCTCAACATTTTCTTCCTCGCCCCTCACTAATTCTCACTCTCCTCACTCTTCCTGTTCCCTACGTTGTCCTCTACATCAAGTATCTGTGGTTTATTTATAGTGCTAATTGCAAAGTAAAGTAATTATCTGCTGCAACAGTGTAGTGTGACAGTCGGCAGACCAGTGTAAACAGTAGCCACAAATGTATATAATATGCAAGGAGTGTGTTGTAACTGTGTGTAAAGCAATGACTTGTGTTCAGATTTTGCAGTGTCGCAGCAGTGTTATGTTTATAGTTTAGGAAACTCTGTGGGTGGTTTTGGGATAGTTGTTAATTGTTTTAGAAATTGTGCTAAAAGAATCACTGTTTGAGGTTAAGCATTCAGAAAAAAAAACAACATACAAAATACATATTAGATTAAAAAAAAAACAACATTGCCATCAGGTGGGCCACTGCTCTCTATGCGTGACCCTCACCTCCCTTTTACACCTGTTGATGTCATGAATATTACCATGCCTACAAAACGTATGCAGAAGCCATTTTTTTTAAATACAGTATTTGCTTTGAGAACTCTTACTACTAATTTTACATTCATCAGAATGAGAGCTGCTTCAATTGAGGCTCAGGGATTTTTTTTTTTTTTAAGTATTTTATTTTTAAAATTTTCCAGATAACAGGTGAACAGAGTATGCACTGTCACTGAAAGGAATAGAAAATACATAAGCAATGAGCAAAATTAAAATAAATAAATAAAAAAAAGAAACAACAAAAGATACAGCAAAAACACCAACTATGGAGCTGCCAAGTAAAAGAAATGGGTTGTACTTGGGTATAGTATAATTTTACCACCGGGGCATTAAGCCAAATATAAGTTGCAAGCATAGCACACCACAGACAATGTAAGCAAGTATCATTGTTTAAGGTGGTCGATGAATGGGCCCCAAATGTCCAAGAATTTAGCTTGTGCATTGATTCAGTGAAAGTGTATCTTTTCCAACTGAATAACATTAATCATTTTGTTGAGCCAATTCCTGAAGCATGGAGGTTTTGGGGATTTCCAGTCCAAAAGGAATCATCTTTTTTGCTGCCACCAAGCCAAGCATCAATAGTTGTCATAATGCCGACGAGCGGCTGAGAGCATACGCTGAATAACCAAAGAGGGCCAGTTCCGGGTCAGGGGTTATCTTGTTGCCATATGATGCACTAAACCAATAGAATATTTCCAATACATTATGTAGTTTCAGCTTTGAAAAATGTAAGCGGTGAATGACTTTAAATTGAATGAGTTTGTGTCTAGCATGAATTGAGCATTTGTGAATGCCATTCAAAGCCATTCCAGGTATCTTCGGAAACCTCCAGTTGTAGCTCATTTGACCGAATTTCTCTGAGGTGATATGTGGATGAAGTGGGAGAAAACTGTTGAACAAATCGGAATATCAGGTGTCTAGAATCTGGGGGGTCAGCAAAAGATCATAGAAAGGACAAGTCTTAGGCATATTTTCAAAGTTTGGGACTGCGCCTTTGGCGTAATGTCTAATTTGGAGATATGTAAAATGATGGGGGTTGGGTAGTTCAAATTTAGTCTTCAGTTGTTCGAATGAGGCAAAACACTTGTCTATATAGAGGTCTTTGAGGGTCGCAAGTCCACACTGCTTCCAATCTGCAAATACTTTATCTTTCATAGATGTTGGGATGGAATGGTTATAGCAGATGGGAGTATGTACGGACAAGGCTCTGGGAATGATTTTAACTGCAACAAATTGAATGTAAAACATTCTCCCTGTGGTTCGTGCAAGACGACACTGTGCCCATTGCTTTTCTTCAGACTGGATACTTCAACTTGCTCCATGTTTCAAAAACACCCAATTTACCTAATACGCACTGACCACAAATCCACCATAGAGGGAAACATCATCACCAGCAGAGAATAAACCCTATTTCATTTGCTCACTGGTATTACAGAAAAAGTAATGGACCTTGCGTCATCATCCATCTCAATTAAGACATTGATTGAGAACATCTGAATTAGAATCCGACACTTCCATCAGAGACAGCTCTGCTGACAAATAACATTGGGAAGCACAAGTGGAATGTGACAGTCGCGGGTCAGAGGTTATTTCTAAAAATATTTACAACTGATTATTTTCATTCATCATAGCATTTCTCTTCCACTCTGAGAATTAAAATATGCATAGGCTATTCCGAGTGAGACGTGCGAGTCTCACTGATTAATGACTTCTTCTCTCTTTGAATGACACATACAAATCATGAGATCTTTGTGATCCAAAACAGCTGCTTCAGCCTGATTAAGCGCATGTCGTTTTACATTAAATTCTTGGAGTTCGGAATCGAAAGAGGAAAAGCAAGAGATTAAATCAAGCCTCTTGTTCAGAGGGCAATTTATAACGAACGCTGGGGCTCAGCGTTCATTGGTGTGCATTAGGGCATTTCTCAGCTACAAACTCAATACTTCCTCCGAGACTACTTCCATGCCCTCCTGGGTGTATGGCAATCCCAATTTCTTCCTAATTTCCTCGCAATTGAGCCCCTCTGCACCCCACCCCGCTCAATCTGGTGGCCCAGCCATAGCTAATGGTAAGACTCCCACTGGTACCGCCGGGCGGGCAACTTCAAAAAGAACAGCGCCAGCACCCAGAGGTATGCAAACACACACTCTCCACTGAGGCTCACACAAACACAACTCCCCCTTGGTTTTACACACTCGCAATCCACACACTGCCAGGAAAATCGCAATTAGCCGCCGCTTTCAATGTATCGGCATTGTCGCTTTTGTTTCCCCTTTAATTGCTTTCCCCCTTTGTTTTCCCATTGGTTGCACTTATTTATGAGTTTATTATTCTTCCTCCCCCTCGTCAGGATTCCTTGCTCTCAGCCAAGTTAGTATCGGAACGATGCAACTGCTGACTCATTATTAAACAGCCCAGTGACTCTAAAGGAGTCATGGAGCTGAATGATGCAAGCGATCAATGATACAATAAAATGACCTCTTTGTCACCCGGGATGAACTGAAGTGGAAGAGTCTCGGGAGGAAAGGCCCCCCAGCTCAAAATTCATGCCAGCAGTCAAACGTCTGGCTGAGGAAGTTGATGACTCAGGACTCACCCCAACCACCCCTGCTGCATTTGCCGTTATTGTAGTAATGCAGAATAAATGAGCGTCACTTTTGACACTGTTGGGCAGGGGTAAAAGTGAAAACAGAGTCTGAATGCTTATGTCAATGCAGCATTTCATCTTTTGTTTGTCTTTTTTTTACTCCAGATGTTTTGAAGGATAAACTGTAAGTTATTATTCAGCTATGCTAAGGGGCAAACTGTGGAGTTTCTTGAGGGGAAAACAAGAATATTAATGATTTACACGTAAGACCAAAACATAACAAAAACAAGTGAATGAAGATTTGTTTTTTTGTATTGTAGGTATACAACATTTGCTGCATGTTGAGGATTCACAGTGTTGTGCTGCTTTGTCCCCCCGCACCATCATCTCAGTCAGTAGAATTAAGCAAAATGAAATTTTTATATCTCATTTTGTAAGTTTAATTACTGAGGTACCGTTGACGAGTGTGGACCTTGCATGCTTTCTGCGGCATTTGTACCGTGTTTTGTACAAAATCCCCCCCCCAAAATAGGTCATTTTGGAAACGACAAACTCAAGAATCTTATACAAAACAACAGATAAAAGTTGAGTCAAATCAACTCAAATATCCTTCTTTGACCCATAACTGAATTATTTCGGAGCGTAAATTTATGCAGCAGACCATCTCTGAGAACACAATATGTCAATACAAGGGGAAGACGCAGCCTGCTTAGACCAATTTTTAATGCCTGGACCTATAACAAAATACTAATACACATACACATTCGTGTGAGATGTGTGCATGAGAGCTAGAAGCAGTTGAAATCAATTATTATCTCATCTCATGTGTGCTGCATGAAATACAATATTAAAAACCACTAGTCATAATATCATAAATCTGCCTTTAACTGGGTACATGAGTATCAGCATTTAGGCAAAGAGATCAGGTAATTCCTTTAAGTGAATTGTATTCTACATAGCTGCATATTATTAGTCAGTAAAAAATATGGACCAAAATCTTAACGAATGTTTCCTGTCTTTGCTGAATGGAAGTCATGAAAAAGTCAGGACATGTGTAGACTCCTTACACCTGTACAATGTGACCTTTTTTGATGCCAATGTGTGCTTGTTCTACCTTTTCTCACCCAGGCCGGCTTGTGCGCATGGTGTTGAACAATGTAGCAGCAGTGATGTTTTCCTTTCATCACATCATCCCATTGGATGATGACCGCAGAATCAGAGTCTGTCCACGGACTATGTCGCTCAAATAAATAGATCTGGGCTGATGTGAAATATAAACCGCTGACCTGGTAAAATACACACATAAATGCACATTTTGTGAGCCTTGCAGCAATTACACAATGTGCATTCTTTCTTTTAGATTCTTTCTGAGAGTGTTCCTCAGGTTTTCCAATGGTGTGTCACCTGTCCACCAATGTCCCCTATAGCAAGGATAGCCTGATCTGGCTTTGAGACATCTGACCAATAGTCAAGACACCATGGAGTAAACCTTAAACCCTGAAAAAGAGAAAGGCAAACCATTAAAATACATTTGAAACGAGGGGGCGCGGTACGCTACACAAATATTAAGCCATTTCCAATTTCATTTTTGTTATATCAAGGATGGTTTGTGACGCTAGAGGAAAAGATTTAGTAGAAGAAAAATGTTTTCAGATAAAGCTTCAGAGCTTTTTACCTGGACTTTATATTTGCAGCTGAAGTCTTTGTTAGAGAGTATGTCATAGAAACACACTTCCTTGCTTGTAAATGACACTGCTATCTGCGGGGCACGGAGAGGAAAGAAAATGAAAAGTCACAGCGAGACAATACATCAAGATGACAGAATAATCAAGAAATTAACTCAGTGCCATCGATAGCTATAAACATCAAAGATGCATAATTACTTGACTGTCAGAGAATAGGTTGACAGCTATAAAGTCAACTATTTTAATTGGGCTAGCAGCAATTGAGTGAAACAATTGTATGCCATACTTTACAATGTGCAGACTGGTATTTAAAAACAAACACAGACACAATGCTCTGTGAAAAAAAACTAGGGTGAGTTTCCGTCAGATTTACAATCATAATGACTAATCGGTGATTATCATGGCCAAAAAAGTAATTAATTTTTGGGACATTTATTAATTTAAGGGCAGCACGATGGCACACATGTCTGTCTCACAGGTTTAATTCCAACTCATTCCAGCCTTCCTGCGTGGCGCTTGTATGCTCTGCCCCTGTGGGTTTTCTGCGGACACTCCGGTCTCCTCCCACATTGTAAAAACATGCACGATAGGTATATTGGACCCTCCACTTAGGTGGGATTGTGTGAATGGTTGTTCGTCTCTGTGTGCCCTGCCAACTCTGTCCCCCGCCTACTGTCCGAAGGCGGCTGGGATATGCACCGGCAAGCCTGCGAGACTGGTTAGAATAACCGGCTCAAGAAAATGGATGGATGGAGGGATATATTCATGAATACGGTGTTAGAAATATCACTAAACAAAATTAGACAATTATTCATAGATGGCCAGCTTGTGTTCTTTGTAGTTGGTGCTGCACTTGATGAGAAAAACAAAAGAAAACTTACATTTTGAAACTTAGATTTTTAATCAAGTATGGTTGTCTTGTTATTGCAAATAAAAAGTTGGATTCTACAGAGCAGGGGTGCCCTAGGCATTGATTGCGCTCAACCGGTGAACTCCCAAGGTAGACTGTGGTCAACCGAATGACATTGCACTACATGGGAAAGAAAAAAAAAAAGAGCCTTCCATCAAAAAACAACTCCACATTGTTTACATTTGGAGCTGCTCATTCTCTCTGGGAGCAAAAGATTATCAACGAGACACTTGTTGCCACCATGGTCCCAGGAAGAACTTCAAAATAAAAGCATACATTTAAAAAAACAAGGTTATTCGTGATTACTTGTACAGTTTACTTTGAAACATTGACTGGCCTTCAAACAATGTTTGGCTGGTTTAATATAATGGAGTCGATTGACAGGCAGTGCGTTCTCCTAGTGTATTGTACATCATAGGTCACAGGTGTGGAATTCCAGTCCTCGAGGGCTAGTATTCTGCATGTTTTCAAACCCTCTCCGTCAAACACACCTGATTCAAATGATTAGAATCATTTTCAAGCTCTTGCAGAGCTTGCTAAAATGATAATCATTTGAATCAAGTGTGTTGGGGAGAGAAAACCAGGATGCTGGCCCTCAAGGACTGGACTTGGACAACCTATCTCATAGGTCATCACATAGAAAGACAGTAGGAGGCTTACTGCTGGAGAAGTACAGTTTGGGTACCCCTGCTCCAAGGACTCAAAAATTTATTGTGGGGATCAAATTTAGTATAGTAAAGCAAGTGACATCCAAAAGATACTGCCTAATTGTTTAGTTTAAAATGTCAAACTGACAACCAGATAGTCTTGATTTGTTGTTGCGCAATTACCTTGTGTACATTTTGCAGCAGAACCAGGTCTGTTACCCACAGGTCTTTGCGTTGGACTGTGCTGTTTTGCAGGCGTTGGGTGCTCAGAAGCGACAAGTCCCTGCAGTCCCACAGCCCTACAGTTCCTCGTTGACTCACAGTCATGTATCGACCCCAACTCGGCAGGTACAACACCTGAGCAGATCACGTCAAGCCAATTCTGTTATTTTTAACAGTTTTGGGGGCCATTGATGAAAACTGCAAGAGGAAATTTAGAAAGTGTGCCGTGCAAACAACTGTGTGTTAGGAGCTCCAAACAAACTACAGTATATTAGCGGTTCTCAAAATTTGCCCCCTCTCTTCCAGAGACCTGCATTTTCGCTAAGTCACAACTATTTTTTTTTTTTCAGAAATTAAGAACAATAAATAAAATGCTCCAATACAGCTTTTGAAAAGACATGACTATCATATTTTTAACATTACACACACTTGTGGTCCGAGTGCTTTTCAGAGTACCTTGTTAAAAAGTGAGGACTGCATTCAGAAAAATGAAAGTAGTAAAATTATATGCATTCAAACCAATTGATAACTCAGCACTAATCTCTTCTGTTTATTAAAGTGCAACATCAGTTCAGAGAAAAAATGACAGAGATGAATCATTATGCTATTTAAAAAAAAACACACACACACAAATGGCATTTGTTCTGTGAAAAGCTGTTAAAATCCAGCTTGAAGATGTGATTATACTGCAACATATTTTGTTTAATCTGAATTAATATTCAAATGAGTGTGACGTAGTGCCTACAGCATATTGCAAGGGAGGATCCCCAAAATCTTTTTCTGTGTTTAAAATGGTTTGAGTATGAAAAAGTTCCCCTCATGTCTAATATGGCATGTGTGGGACATAAATAATATGAATATTGTACATGTACAGTTAACCCTCAAGTAATAACGTTCCTGATGCATGTCTGTTTTACTATCTAATTTTCCATATAAAGAGCAAGTCTAACCTGGGATGGATACATATTGAATACAGTATATTTCACGGTCGTTGTGACCTATATGATGGTACTGTATTAAAACAAGGACTCCCCCATAATTGGTTTTAGGAGTTGTCGGAAACCCAGTCCGGGGTCCTAACTCACTGGGTGAGAGTCATTGGACTATAGTACAGGCATCTCCAAACTCGGTCCTTGAGGGCCGCTGCCCTGCACGTTTTCCAGGTTTTTCCTTTCCCCGATACACTTGATTCAAATGATCAGCAAGGTCAACAGAAGCCTGATAATGATCCTGATCATTTGAATCAGGTGTGTTGGGGAAGAAACCTGGAAAACATGCAGGAGACCCCTGCTATAGTACATCACACTTTGACAGTGACTGTACGTCTGACACATTAAGATTCACCTGTAGGCAGAGGTGGGCAACTTACATATTTTGCTAATGTCATAGCCCCGCCCCCTTTCTGTCATCATTGGTTCATCATTTGTTCAAGCCAGACAGTTCTAGTCATCGGTTCGTCTGTTTTTTTTTGCCCAATCTTCCGCCGACATTTGACTTTTTTTTTCTGGTCCGTCATTCGTCAGGCACTGTATTACTTTCTGCACTCACACAATGCTTTTTTTCTGTTTTAGTACTTGCACTTAAAAGTTATCACCATGTCTGTTGTTCTACAATTACGCTGCCTTTATTCAATTGGTGGATGTCGGTTCTCGTTTATGACTGCCTGCCCTACAACGATAGAAGATGGTTTCATTGACATTTGTCTCAATTTGTCTAAATTTCATCTGTCACATACTGTACACTACAAGTAAAACAAATATTGCTGAGCTTGAATTTACTAAAAAAAACATATTTGATTAAGGAATTAAACCCATTGTGAAGGAAATCATATATTAGGTTGTTATCATTATGTGCTTATTTCTCTTGTAGAATAGTGTGCATTGCTATCGAACTGTGCAGGCCTAGTTCATCTCGCCCCAGTCCTTAGATAGAGCTGTTGACGCAAGAAAATGTGAGCTGGGGCCTTGGCCCAGCTGTTGGTGGCGCTCGACAGCCTCTTTTTGTTATGTCTTGTAATGTGCAATGCTTTGCTGGATTAATAAAAACCAGGCAGGGGCGCTTGGGTGTTGAATTAGCGTTGGAAAACCCACGAGTTCATTTGCCCAAGCTTTTTCCTTATGCCTGGCATAGAAAAGTCAATCTTGGCTGGTCTGAGTTACTCTTTTTGCTGCTTAGCAGCTAGGCTTGTCCTAGTCTTCTTTTAGAGATTTCTCTGACACCTATCTTGCATTTCCTGGGCAAGAGCCAATTAGAGAAAGAATGCACATTTGTTCTGCATTCCCCGAATGCTCTGATCAGCAAGAAACCTGAAACCGGGACTAAGAAAGGGACAAACTACAAATAAATATTTGGTAACGTCAGCCGCAAATGACTGATGGTTAATTAAACCAACCCAATTGAACCAACCATTCCTTGCTGACAGGTCCTTTTGTAACGGTCTGAGAGTAGGTACCTTTGTGGTACTGTAAAGTGACTTGCTTTTAGTAATGCAGAATAAATGAGTGGCTTCAGGCTGATTGCAAATTGTACTACAAAATGCGGGAATATAGGAGGTAAACATTCAACTCAGTTCAATTATATTTCAGTAAGCAAAAAAGGGTGAGGTGGGCTGACAGACATCTGACGTGATGTCTATCCCGGCGAATACAGCAATGGATGAAAATTGCAATTCCAACAACGGATGACAATTGCAATTCCAACATTTTCAATTTGTGGCTTTCTTTAGCATTCCCATCATTCGTTGGTCCATCAGCAAAACGAGTGTCCGTTGGGGACGAACTGACGGACCTCAACTGATGAAGTTCCCACCTCTGCCTGTAGGTGTCAGAAACTCACACACTATGGAATACCCAACTATTATTTTGACACACTCAGGGCCAAAGATTGAAGCAGTGAAACGCTGCTTTATTCGCAGCTGTCTGCACTTTATAGCGGCCAGTTCATTTACATACTAATTGATAGATGTTAAACTTTTGGGAGTCCAAAGCCACTTATCTCAAATGAGCAGAGACATTTAGATGAGAGACCGTAACTCTTGAAAATGTTATACAGTCAGCAGACTGGAATCTCCATCATGTCAATGTCAACGAGTTGTACCTAACAGCTGCAAAGCATCGCGTCTACAAATGAACATGCTGGCTCACTCACAGGAAACTGCCCCCAAAGTCCCCGGGAGAACAGCCGACCTTTACCTTTTGGACCGGGTCTCGATGGGGACAGGTCAGAGAGCGAGGAGGCTTCCAGCAAGGCAGGCATTTTACTCTGCTGTGCTTCAGCTTTGCAGACAGCTCCTGCTGAAGAAAAGAGCGTAGCGCTCCCCAGTCCAGGCGACATTCTTCCTTCACAAAATTGCTATCATCAAAAAGTCCGCCGTGCCCCTGACTGACAACAACGCGGTCAAACAACAGGCTGTACGCCTCTTTGGAGCTGCCACCAACCGATGTGCAGGCCAAACTGATGAATTCCCTTCTGGACAAGGACCGAGACACCCCAGGAGAGACCTAGGTCAAAATTGTCATAGAAACACATTGAAGAATTCATTCATACATGCTTTAACACATATACTGTACAAATTCAATTCCAATGAACCACACATTCTGTCTCAATTGGGCACGATGCTATGCGGGGGGACATATGGCACTGGGGAAATGGATTTTGGCATGTGAAGTGTCGACAACGTATTCGCCATCAGGTGATGCAGTAGCACTCATTGTCAAAGTCTGTAAATGGTATGAATAATTGATGTGGTTTAGGAGGGAACAAAACAGCACCATTTTTATAGCTTTTTATTATTTGTTTTTATTGATATGTTTGGCTTTATTTTCACTTTTATTTTATTCTTTTGTATGTACAAACTATATATTTTTATATACAATACATCTTCGAAATACATTCAAAATAATTCATTCATTCGGGTTAACATGTTGAACTCCCCGCACGGATTATAAGTAAGATTACAGTTTTATCTGTGAAAACTGGTGTGAATTTTACAACTTCTATCTTGCATTTTCCGGCTAGGAGCCAATTAGAGTGAGAATGTTAGATTGCAACGTGCCCATTGGTTACATGAATGTTGTCACCTCCTTGAGCATCCCAGAATGTTTTGCTCAACTGTGTGCAATCGATTTATTCGTTCAAAAATGACACAAAAATCTTTCAATACTTAATTCTAAGCATTTTTTACTTTAGGCGCGTACAAAGAATGCTTTGAGCAAGATACAGTGTGTGTACAGTATGCCTTTTCAGTTCATGAAATCATGCCTGAAACACAGCGCTGACATTGACTTCACAGACATGCTCAGGTATTTCTGGGTGCATGTATGCATGGTTGCTGCATGTTAACCCTCTCAGGCTCAAATTAAGTTTCTCTCTCTTTTTTTTAAACTTATTATAACATAACTTTTTTTTTAAACTTATTAACAATATTAATGTGGAATACCTAAAGGACCGTCATATTATTGTTGCGAATTTGCAACACCTGCCTGGAGAGGGTTAAGACTGGAGAGGGTGTATGTACTTCCATGCTCCAAATGTTTGGCAGTTTTTAGCATTTCTCAGAAATTTGGACAATGTAACCGGTACCAACGATGTCAGGTGACACAGGTGGTGGCATTTCCAACTAAGGATTAAAATAATGGACAACATCTACTCTTATGTCAGTCTCAGTCCATGGTATTTAAAATATGTATATCATTCGGCAGTCCATTGGCAAAATGTTAGTACCAACGTTCTGACCACCTCTGATGATTACAGTATTGTGTGACGTCGTTATAAGTCTATAATGTCATTTGCCGTGCTAGGCACTTTTTTTTTTCTTCTTGTTGCTATGGAATGCCACAGCCCGGCATCTATTACAATTCACCTCTTTTGGTGCAAAAAAATATGAGACTACTAGCGGTGAAAAAGACTCACAAAGAATATACTCTGTAGCTTCTTGTAGTCTTCCATGCTCATCTTGCTCTCGAGCAGTGTCACCTCCATCCTGGTTGCCATGGTTGCACATGTACTGTGCGTCAGCCCTGTCATTCAATCAACAGCATACCGGCACACGTGTCAACTGTGAAGACGACACCTCTTGGATTTGATTAATTGTATGATTCCAGACTATAATAATTATACGTGTTTCACAGCAGGTTGTCAAGTCAACGTAATGGCGGTAATGGGAACCTTTTCAGCAGAGAAGATTTGTTACCTGCTCTCACAGTCTACAGTATGTTGACTAGCTGCTCAGTGTCAACGTGAACGCTTGGGTTCCAAAAAGCTGTCTTGAAGAGGCGGAGGCTTTCTCTTCACGTTGCTCAAATGGCATGTAATGTGAAATTGAATAGTGGAGCAGCACAGATAAGCAGCAGGAATTATACAACATACTGTATAAAGGTTTGCCATACGACACTGTGTAATGATTTAAAGCACTGCTGGAGTCTGAAGCATAGGCGACATGATGGAAATATCCCTTTATCTAACAAGCTCTTCAAAGGGTGGTAAAAAAACAGGTTGACAGAAACATTTTACGAGGCGAATTCAGCGCAAGTGGCATCAAACTGAGCAGAGATTTAGATGACAGGCCCTGTAATGAAAGCTAAAGCGGTCCCTTGCTGAAGCATGCATAAACTACAGCATGATATTATACTGTTTTGGGGGAAGCGACTCACATCCATCAATAAGAGATTAGAATGGCACAGTTGCTAATATTGTGGCTATAAAGTAGATATAATAACTTTTTGCTACAGTAGGAGTAAAACACACCGTGTGTGTGGATGCTGTGTAAAATTGCAGTGTACCATACAGAAAGCAGTTTCCAATATTGTAAAGGTAACCCAATATTAGAAACACCTCCCAGTGTGATTCAATGCAGCTCCACACCAAATCCAAGCTGTTAAATGATTAAAGGGGCACTTAGCATATTTAGCCATTTTTGGCAGCCAATGGTTTTGCCCCATTTATCAAACAAATTGTGTGATTTAGGATTCAGTGCAACTCTTTCAGTAAGAGGAATGTCTCAACGCAGTTATAAGTAAATATTCTGTATGAAGTTGAACAGGCTTACCAAGTCAACCAAATAAAGCTGAGACTTACCAAGGTCGACGACTTAGACTTCAGTTCCTATGGTGAGCAGTCGCTGAACTTCTCCGGAAGACACTCTTGAGTTTCAAGTGTATTAGAAATCGTCACCAGTTTCTGGAATGTTTTGATTCCAGGAGTTAGAACCGCGCGACACTCAACACCAGCAACCCAGGATATGGCACAAACACAGCCACAAAGTGTTAACTGGCCAGACAGTGGCCACACAGAGACTCAATTCTGTTCTTTTATTAGGTCTACTTGCCAAAAGACCCATGCAAGTTTCCTGGCAACCAAGGAGTCAAAAAGAATTGCATTTGTTAGTCCAGGCCCTATCGTCTGCGTTCAAGACAATGTGTGTTCATTCACGGATTAAGCGCAAGGCAGAATGGTCAGAGCAACAGTAACACACCAACAGTACAGTAGTTATAACACAAAACAACACAAAACTCTTGGTTACACATTTTTTTTTTTTACACAAGATTGACAATAACCTGGGATTCATCCCAGCCCTGACACACGCATACAGACTCGAAGCTTTATTGGCGCAGCTCTAATGCCTGCGAGAAGTTTACTGCGGCAAAGACCGGGAACATTTCTCAGGATTTGGTAAATGAAAATACAGACTTCCAGAACTTCCAGCAATGGCTCATTCAACACAGATATGAACACTTTCCTTCCTCCCTTCTGCCTCAATGACCACAATCACTTTCTGCGTGCGACTTAATGGCCTGGAATAACTTGAATTAGCCGATTATAGCGGTCGTCAACGGTGACAGGATCAGAAAATTAGGTCTCAGCAATTTCAATAATAAAGCTTTCAAAATTAACGCTATCACAATTGGATTACAGCACTGCATGTAGGAGCCAGCGCATAGCTCAAAATAGCCGCGCGCAAATCCACCATGGAAAATCCACTATTATACAGGGAGAAGAATGAAGGTGCCGCAATGGGGAAACATGCGTCCGGATCTTGGTACTGTACGGTGCAAGGAGACGTGAAGGGCAGCGGAGAGGAAGTGCTTTCATCGCATACAAAGATTTACTTTGGACATTCTTTCTCCAACTCTTTGAACTCTTAAATGAGTTCCAATTGTCGTGCTTGGGTGATTTTTGTGTGCCTTTCTTACGTCACCGCCATTATTAGGGATTCTAAATGAATCATTTATTAATAGTGTCAGTCTGTGCTCTAATGACTGACATTGCAGTCAAGTATCATCACACCCATCAAGTATTTAAAAAAAAACTACTTATGGTAGTACTGTACTACAGTACGGAGATGCCTGACATTTGTAGATTGCGGTACACACAAGTTTGGAAACACCACACATTCACTTGGCATCAAATAAAGGCAAACTGTTGGATTTGGCTATATCTAGTGGTGAACAAAGAAAACACAATGATTGCGAAGCACGTACAGAAAGACTACACTTCACAAACCTACTACCACAAAATTGTGTTCTTGTAAGTAGTTCTCCTTCGGGTGTCTAGCAGAACGATGGCGGCAAAACTCTAGTCTTCTGTTAATAGAGCACAACCTGTGTAATACAATTACCAATTACTAGGGCTGCAAATATATTACATTCACATTGTTGTGTGTGTATATATATATATATATATATATATATATATATATATATATATATATATATATATATATATATATTATACAGTATATATATACAGTATATATACAGTATATATACAGTATATATATATATATATATACAGTATATATATATATATATATATATATATATATATATATATATATATATATATATATAAACTGATTACTACCGCTCGTAAGTGGCATTTCTAGTAAAAGTAACAATTTTTGTCTATTAATTATAGATAATGAACCAGTGGGGTTGGTCCTATATACATATATATACTCAGGAAGACCAATCTCTCTGAAGACATTTTCTATGTTATAACTTGGATTTCCTGGCTACAGAGCCAATCAGAGTGAGATTGTCACCTTACGATGTGCCCATTAGTAACTGGACCAACCTCACCACTTTGCCGGTGAAATGGCATCCCAGAATGCTTTGCTCAACTACGTGCAAGCTATTTATTCATTCAAATATTTAAAAAGCAAAATAACACAAAAGCCTCTTAATATTTAAATCTGAACATTCTTTTTACTTTTGGGCTTTACTATGAATATGTTGAGCAAGACTGTGTACAGTATGCAGTTCAGCTCATGAAATCATGACTGAAATGCCGCGAAATCATTGAAATGCCAGCCTGTAAGTGAACCTAGTGAGGGTAAGCGGCTATAGAAAATGGATGGAAGGATGGATATTACACACTGTGGCTTTAAGATACAAATGTGTTTGGTTGTGTTTGATAGTTCTGTAGCTTTTCAAAAAAAATTTCCAGAGAAGAAGAATATGGTCATAAAATTCCCAAACCAAGTACTCCAACAGTGACTTGTTCAGTGCTGTAGATCATAGGTGTATCACTTATTAACATTTAACAACAAAGGACCTTAAACTGGAAAACGACAAAAGGGGAATGAATATACAGCAGAGCTCAAACCAAGTCAGTTTATTCATTGAACAAAAGGAGTTGACCAAAGTGCTTTTTGAGGAAGATAAGAAATCAAGAGAACTTTCAGCATGATCACACGGTGAAATTAACGAAAAATAAAATATAAGGCCTTGGCTCACAAATTACAGTTGTTGAGGGAGTAGACAAACCATTTGCAATCTCAGAGAGCAGACCGAAATCAATCCAGTGTGCAGAACATCTTACAAAAAGGTGACAAGAGAATTACTCTTTTCAGGCAATGAAAGTAGAGCTATGAGATTTTGTCTGTAATTAATAGGAACTGTCTCTGTGGCCAAAACCAGTTACCACGGCACTGTGAATTATAGATGAAAGACAAGGCCCAACAGTGTCCAGCACTTTCTTATGTATGTGTGAGGGAATAATGTCCAAGGGATGTGTAATAGACTACATTGCCAAGAACACTTATGTGCAGCGCCTTACAAGAAAGCCTTTTCAAGATTGCAGGATGTAAAAATGCTAAGCAAGGAAGTACAACAATAAAAAAGCGAAATAAAACGGTGTCATCAACAACGTTTTGCTTCGGATGATCTGATCCCCGCCCGATGCTCCGCTAAGATGCGGCTGCTTCACCACAGGCTTCTATGTCGTCGACTTGAAGGCCTGCAGTATCATGTTGGTTTGGTGGGTGAGCCGGTTGGCGCTGACAAACACGTTGAGCACTCTGGGAGCAACCATGACAGAAAGACAAGGACACGCATGTCTGTCACTGTGAGGTGGAGGAGGGGGGGTACCAAAAAAAAAAAAAAAAAACATGGCAACAATATTGATCCAGGAAACACTTTGATCTGCCTGCAAGGGAGAATGTCAGGCTTCTGAGAAAACAAGCCAGCATGAATCCGCTGGAAATGGGTCAAAGGAATTATTCAGGAAGGGCGGATTGAATAGAAAGCGAGACTGTGATCAAACGACAAGCATTTTACGTGGCGGCGACAGCTTGTGTGTACGTGCTGACAAACGCAACTCTTACACGACGGGAGTTGCGGGGAAAAAGGAAGCTCGGACTCGACGCGAGGGTGAGCCTCGCGGAGGACCAAAGAGAAAAAATAATTGTGAAAAGTCCTAACACAGCAAATAGACACGAAGCAGCGTCTTACTTTCCATCTTTGAAGAAGGTTTTGAGAGCGTCGCTGAAACTCTTGGAGTATTTCACAAAGTCTTTTTTCTGCTGTTCCAGTGCCTAACACATACAACCTTTTCAGCTCTGCTTGTTTCAAAGAAGGCATCTGGGAGAAAGCATTTTCCTCATCATTTTATCTATACTTACCTGTCTGTTTTGATACTGGTACCTCCTGAAGATGGTATTAACGATGTCTAGCAACTCTTTTATAGCACTGGCAATGTCTCTGGAGGACACACAAGCACCCGCATGTAAAGGAGCGATAACAATACATTTAAAAATCTCTTTGTTCTCAAGCCAAAATTACTCTTCTTTCATCCAGATCGCTGTTTGCTTTTCTTGTCTATCACCCCTCACAAACGCTTTTTTTTTCGCCCCATCCACAAGTTATGATTTTTTTTAATAACCATTTGCTTTGATTTTTTTTTTCATAAGCCCTTCACTGGATAGGAAACTTAAGAAGTGAGTCAGTAAGAGCATTAAATTCCATCAATATAACGGTGAAGGAAGCCAAAAAAAAGACTGTAATCAACTTTTTCCGGGCCAACAGAAATAATGATGTTTTGGAACTGATTTCATTTAACACTTCATTCATTTCTACTTTGTTTGGCTTGATCTTTGTTTTTCGGCGCCGCCTCTGGCCGTTGTTGATATTACATTTTGTCGTGAGGAAGGATGGTGTGGCTTGAGTTAAGAGCAGGCGCTGTTGGTGACACACACATTGTTTTGTCTCTCTGTGAAATCTGGCCCACGACTGTAAGTTGTACTTTCTTTGTAGGAATGTTGTCATTTATGAAAATACTGTGTGCCCAAAATGTGTTTGTTTGTTGAAGACTTTGGATAACAAGCTAGCTAATGTTAAGTCTTATCTTCAGCATGTTCTATAGAGCTGCCTTGTATGCGTTTAGCTCATTAGCATTTTCATTTGTGCCAGGTATTTCCCTTTGCTATATGTTAGCAGATGCAAAAGACCTCATTTGCATCTAATTCATGTTTTGTACTGAAATGAATAGCATTTGTAATTCAGTTATATGATTGACTTAATCAATGTTTTTTACTGGTCCATGGTGATGAAAAGGTTGGGGACCACTGCAGTATAGCACTTTGCCTACATTCAGAGGAAAATGTTATATCCAATGTCAAACTGAAATAAATAGTACATTTACTAGCCAACCTGCTTGGGGAGTGGGGGGGGGGAATAACGGTGCAGGGTGACAAAAGCCCTCTGGATACATTGCTTTTAGAATTAGAATCTTTAAACACAATTAAACTACAATGAGGTGCTTTGAATAAAAAATACACATCGACGAGCTGAAACAGAGCTATTACCACACATGCACAGGAAGTTCTGAAAGTGTGCAGAGACAAATGTCTTCTGACCAAATTACAAAATGTTGGCCAGGAAATTACGTATCATACAATGAACAAAAATATAAAAGCAACACTTTTGCTTTTGTTCCCACTTTTCTGTCTCTCAAATATTCTTCATCAATACATCTAATGTTTAACAGTATGACAGCCATTTCAATGTCGCCGTCGACTTCCATAAACACCAACGTTAAGCACGCTCGCAGCGTGTGACGTTACAGTGTTCTCCATGTGCATGCGGGACAGCTTTGCGCAGTTTAGCGTTCAAACACAGGTCACATGTAGTACAAGTCACATTTACTTGGAAATGTGAGCAACATTTAAAAATCATGAGATTTCACAAAGAAAATGAGAATAGAGAATTAAGCACTGCAGTGTGAACCTAACCTAAATCTCCGATAGTGAGCACCACTCCTTTGCAGAGATAATCCATCCCATCTCACAGGTGTGCCACATCAAGATATGGATTGGACAGCATGATTAGTGCACGGATGTGCCTGAGACTGGCCACAATAACTGAAATGTTCAGTTTTATCACACAGCACAATGCCAGAGACGTTGCTATTTTTGAGGGAGCGTGCAATCGGCATGCTGATAGCAGGGAAGTCCACCAGAGCTGTTGCTTGTGAATTGAATGTTCTTTTCTCTACCTTAAGCAGTCTCCAAAGGCGATTCAGAGAATTTGGCAGTACATCCAACTAGCCTCACAACGGCACATGTTATTACACCCTTCCAAGGACCAGTAAATCCTGAGATCGGTCAATTGCACGGCTGCTGAAACAATTGGGTTTGCACAATCATAGGTGTTGTGAACAAAAAGTCAGAAACCGTTTCAAGGAAGTTCATCTTCTCTCTTTAACATCACTAGCAATCTTGTGACTCATGGCTCACCCATTCAAGCGTTTGAGTGATGCGTTGCAGCCGAGGCAGTTTGACGCCATCAGAAAACAGAATGACCTAAAAACGTCTGAAGATGGAGACAAAACAACCCAAATACAGCCATCCCTTGTGTCATAACAGTTGTTTTTGCCGTAAAGCGGAAAAAATACCGTAAAAAGGGGACGAAAAAACGTCGCAGATGACATTGTAAGATGAAAATAACGTAAGGCAGGGATGTCGTAGACTGGGGGTCCACAGGAAAGGCTTTTGTCATGCAAACATGAGGGAAACATTGCCCCCTGGTGGTAGTGCTGTATTTGACTTGTAATTAAATAAAAGTGCTTGACTTTTTAAATGTTAGTATCGCCGTGGATCAGCTTAATTAATCATGGCAGCCAATACCGTGATCACAATTAAAACTCAATTAATTGTGCAGGCCTCGGTTATGGTATGAGAAAAACAGATGTTTACGGAGAGAGCGAGTGCATGATATTGATAGCATTTTCAATGCACTGAAATACGACAAGCTCCTGAGGCCCATTGTTGTGCCATACATCCAAAAACATCAGCTCATGTTGTAGCATGATAATGCATGGCCTCATGTTGCAAGGACCAATACACAACTGAAAATATCCCAGTGCTTGCATGACCAGCACACTATAAGGACAAGTTACCACCCGTTGAGGTTATTAAGCATGCTCGGGATCGGCATATACAACAGCGTGTTCCAGTTCCTGCCAATATAAAGCAACTTCGCACAGGCATTGAAGAGGAGGGAACCAACATTAACACAATCGACAACCTGAATGTGTTGCACTGTATGTGGCCAATGATGGTCACACCAAATACTGGTTTTCTGAGTCCCCAGCCAACCCACCACCACTGCAACAGCAAAACTGAGAACATTTCAAAGTGGCCTTTTATTGTGGCTATTCTAAGGTACACCTGTGCACTAATTATTCTGTCTAATCCGCATCTTGTTGTAGCGCAACTGTGAGGTGAGATGGTTTATCTCTGCAAAGGAGAATCACTCACAGTCACAGATTTAGATAAATGTGTAAACAATATTTGAGAGAAATTGTTATTATGTGTATGTAGAAAAATTTATAGATCTATGAGTTCATGTCATAAAAATGGGAGCAAAAACAAAAGTGTTGTGTTTATATTTTTTCAGTGTACAGTGGACCCCTGGGTTATGGCGTCCCTGGCCTACTTTTTTTTTTTCACGTCACAATGTGATATGCTGCGCTTTTCGTCCCCTCTTGAAGGCATTTATCCCGCTTTACGATTAACATTAACAATTGTCATGACCAGTGGGGTTGGTTGTGTTTATTGTTTTGCCAATCTCTTGAGGCGTTTTTTTAGGTAATTGCTCTTATTTTCTGTGAGTGTCAAACTGCCTCCGCTGGAACGCGTCACTACACTGCTGGTCTGCTATTGGTTGGCGTGTCGACTCCCTAAGATACTGGTCTACTATTGGTCAGCGTGATGGGGTCACAAAGATGGTGGTCTGCTATTGGTCAGCGCACGGGGTCACAAAGATGGCTGCTTAAAGACTTGAGTGCTTTCAATATCATATTTATTATGCATTTTAGTGCTTAATTCATACTTGAATTGGTTATTCATGAGTACCAAGATTGCTAGTGATGTTGAAGAGAAAAGTAAGAGGATGATTTATATGGAAACGAAGCTGGAGATAATCAAGAAATACGAAGAAACCTAAGCTAGCCTAGCCTGGGCTACCCTTACTAGGCAATATGGCCATAACAAGCATCACTCAAAACTAAATAAATTCCTTCTATACTTTTTTATTTCTGATGTCATTTAATTGTATGCATGTATATTATATATATTTAGCACTTACTATTCTATTTTGATACCTATTTTTCATATGTATATACAATTTTTATGTTTTTACATGGGGTTTTACACACATTAGCTAATCAACATAAGTTTGGATTGCCCGCCATACGGCAAATTCGCGTTACGATCCCAACCGCGAAACGGATTAATCTTGTAAACCGGGGGCCCACTGTATTTGCAAAACAGGCTATTGTAAGCTTAAAGGGAGTATGTGTAATTTTTCGCATGCGGCTGTGGGAGCTTTAGGGGCATTACAGTAAATGCAGCAATACACACTCCTCCTCCGGCCATCTGTAGCTATAAGAGATATGACAACCTCCGGAGGAGTCCCACCCCCCATGTAATATTTAATGATAACTAGACCTATGATTTAAAACATACCTTTGGTCATTCAAAACATACTTATTTGCAAGTTTTTAAAAGTTATAATACTTTAATGTATTCATTTTTAATGAAAAATGGTCTAAATCTTACACAGTCACTTTAAAAAGAACAAAAGTTAAAAGTAACAAGTTCAAATAATTTGAAGGGAGTTTGGCTATGTCTCGTGCTACGACACACAACTCTATGAAAAACATGTGAGACTTGGCGGCTCGTTGAAGACTCAAAGAGAATAAGATGCGCAGGGCTCGTACTAATTATATTCAGCATAACATTAGTGCCATAGTTAATCATTAGTTAAAAATAAATGTTTAACCTACACAAAGAAAAAAAAAGGTAAATACAATTTTCAATGTGAGACACGACTGAATTATTTCCATTCCTCTCAATGGAAAACATTACTTCAATTGGTGACCATTGCATTTCCATGAAAACTTACCTATTCATTTTTTTTTTGTACTTTTTGTGAAATTTCCCAGATGCTACAAGATGGCGATTAGGTTCTTGCTGATAGGAACAAGGTACACAGGTGCTAAAGAAGTCTAGTGGTGAAACACTTGCACTGAGAGACGTGCTATGTATATAAAGAGGGAGCTAAATTTAGCCTGACTTGTCAGCATGAGAATTTGGGCGAGTCCTTTATGTATGTGCATGGTACTTTTTCAAAATTATATCGCCCGTAAGCTTTTCATTTTTAATGGTAACATTGAATTGAGGACTATGGAGTTATGTAGTGATTAGGAAAGATAGTTTGTGGTATATTTACAAATTGAATTATAAAATTATGATTATTACATGATTCATGGCAGGGCTCTGCACCTTTGCCTGCTAATTACTGGAGTAATTGCACTTTAAAATTTTGCCTCAAAAAAAAAAAAAAAAGAACCTTTCGGACTTGGATTTGAAAGTTCTGTAGTTAATGACAAAGAGACACGCAACCATTTATCGGTCTTACTTGATGGTCTGCAGGAAGCCCACTCTGTCATTGATCTCATCAGGAATGGTGCTGAGGGTGTGTTTCAGAGCATGGGTCCTCTCATTCAACTCCTGGAACCCTGGCTCTAGCCTCTCAATTCGGAACTCTGACCAAGGGGGGAAAAAAAAAAAAAAAAACATCAAATACACAATGATAGGCACAAAAGTGACATGTAGAAAACAGTGAAAAAGTATTAGTAGATACATGATAAACGATAGCCTCAAAAGAATAACAATAAATGGTTTTAAGTATGTTTTAAACTAATGATAAGTGTATGCATAAGTGAGTGTGTTCATTGCAACAATCAATCACTATGCTGTACAAGGGAATGACGTCGAGGCAAGAAGGCATGAAAGGATAGCTGGAATTGATATGTGGAGAAACAGTGCCCCCCAGTGCACACACTAATAAACAAGCACACTGAGCAAGTTTTCTCTGATTGTGGTTGGCGCAGCGCGCACTTTAGCTTACCTTTCACATCGGCAGCAGCCATGCGAAGTAGACACTCATTATAATTGATTTTCAGGTTCTTCTTTTCAAGTAGCTTCAGCACAAATTCCTCCGTCACGCCAGGATTCTCCTGCTCTGCCTTAAGACATTGATAGGGAAGAAAGGAATTTCACCCAAAATATGTCAATCACATCCACCAAAAAATTATAGTGTAACATCACTTCTAAAAATTACCTTTACAAAGGCTGAACGCAATGTCTGTGCTGCTGATAGGTTGACTTTCTCCAACTGCAATTCACCGAGGGAAAAAAAAAAAAGAAAAGATCATTTTCATCATCATTCATCTTAGTTATTTATAGCTGAAGGGTAATTCTGCAGTCAGACATTAAAATGTACCAGAGGGGTACATTACTGCGGTTACTTCCTACAATGCTTAGAATTAGTTCAGGCATTTAACAATATCTCAACATCTTTTGGCATTTAACCCATTAAATAAGACTGGACAATAAGTACCCAAGATTATAGGACATCTAGATTTGAAACACTACACCGGCACTCGTGAAAATAAATGTTTAACACCAACTACAATTTTTACAAACCCCGATTCTAATTGGAGTTAGAACATTCTGTAAAATGGAAATTAAAACATAATTATTTTTTTAAAGCTGGAATAGTCTACAAAGATTGAATGTTCGAAGTGATCTTTTTTTGCTGTTTTTTGCAACTTGCAAGTATTTTTTTCACTTTTAAAACAAATGAGTTTCATTATGAATACAAAGAATATTTGCACACGAGGGGTTGAGGTTAACTGCTTTGTACGGAGCCCCTCTGGTGGCAGGGTATGAAAAAAATTAAATTGCACTAATTCGTTTGCTCAGTTTACTAAACTGTATGTTTAGTTTAGTAATCCGTTTGCTCAGTTTAGTTGCTCAGGTGGAAGAGATCACATTAACAAGGGAACGCAGGGGAAAAAAAACAGGCACAAGACATGTGAACCAAGACAAACCACAACATGAAAATACGACAACAACAACAATAATAATAATGATAATAATAATAACAGAAACAGACAATCACGCAAAAGAAACTGATTCTGACTTTTGTGATCAATACATCTCAGTCAAAACGTTGTCTGAATATCAATAATCGCTCTATCCCTCAACAACAAGGCTGACTAATAACCACAATGACGAAAACAACATTTGTAAAATATTTAAACCGTCATCTTTGCTGAATAAACGCAGCAGGAGCTGAAGTGCGCAGAGACCGTCTGCAAATTGCAAAATGCGGGGGCAGAACAATTACGTGATTATGTGACAAAGCCAATGAACACATCAAACAGCTCCCCATGATCTTATTACAACATCTATTTTAGATATATAAGCTTTTGCTTAATTTAGGGGAAGTTTTATTTATATTCATTATCAAAGACCTACAACTCGCAGACGGTTCCTGCACACTTTCAGCTCCTGCGCATAGAGGTGAATGAATAAAATAAATCTTAAAACAATGATATTAAAATATTAATTATTTTACAAACGTTGTTTTTACCATTGTTGCTATACATCCGCACTGTTGTCGAGGGAGTGGGCGGCTCGTTGGTGCATTGTATAGCATGTCCGCCTGACTGTTATAGCAACTCCAGTTCGAATCCAGCTGGCTCGGGCCTTCCAGTGTGGAGTTTGCATGTTGTCCCAGAGCTCGCGTGGGGTCGCTCCGGGCACTCCGGCTTCCTCTTACATTCCAAAAACATGCATGGCAGGCGAATTGGACATACTAAATTGTCCTTAGGTCTGATTGGGTGAGTGAATGGTTGTTTGTCTCAGTGTGCCATGCAATTGGCTGGCTACCAATTCAGGGTATTATTCCCTGCTTACAAACCGAAGCCCACTGGGATAGCCACCAGCAAGCCTGCGACCCTTGAGAAAACTGGCTTTAGAAGATGGATGGATGGATGTCGTCGAGGGTTGGAACCATCATGGGTCCTCAGACAACGTTTTGACAGAGACATATTGATCGCAAAGGACAGAATCTGTCACTGTCCTTCCATCTTTACTTAATGGGACAATGTGTATAGGCACCGTTTTTCATTAAAAAGGAATAAATTAAATTATTATAAATCTCAAACACTTGCAAATAAATGTGTTCTTAACGACATACAGTATGTTTTAAATATAATCGTAGGTCAAGCTATCATTAAATGATATTACATGGGCGGTGGCACTTCTCCGGGGGTTGCCCTGTCTGTCATTGCAACGGACAATGGTAAATGCAGCACCTCCTGCTGTCCGCAATGAAAAACGGTCTAAATCTTACACATTGTTCCTTAAGTATTGGTTAACGTATTTTTTTTTGTTCCCAATCTCTCTTTTGAATAGTTTTTAACAGCCTCTGATTTAAAAACTAGTTAGAAGTGTGACACACATACCTAAAATGTATTTGATTTCACAGTCATACAGGCCTTCTGACAAAAACTATAACTACAACGTGGCCCTCGTTAAAAATGAGTTTGACACCCCTGCTCTATATTGTCATCAGGTGTGATTGGGCGCATTAATGTTTCTTTGTCCCACTGTGCCTTGATTTGGCTGGCAACCAAATCAGGGTGTCCCCCACCGACTGCCCAAGACAGCTGGGATAGGCCTAAGACCCTAGTGAGGATAAGCAGCTCTAGAAAATGGATGAATGGATTTTCTAAAATCCTTAATATCATCAAAGGTTTCAGAGGACCAATAGGAATCTCTGCACATAAGCACCAAGGCCAAAAACCAACATTGATTGCCCGTGACCTCTGATCCCTCGGGCAAGGCTGCTTCAAAAACCAGCATCCTTGTGGAAAAAATATTCGTACATGGGATTAGAAACACTTCAGAAGATCAGTCAGTTAACCCAGTTTTTTTTTTCTACATTCACAAATTCAACTGTTTTATTTAATAAGAGCTACAGGGGAGAAAAAAAAACCAGCATCAATGCATATTAAGCAGTGCAGTTAGCTCATCAACGCAAACTATAACCACACAGGAGTTTTTAAATAATTAGTTAACCACTCAATGAGCACAGAGTATTACAGTATCATCTTTGTAAATCGGGAATGATACAAGTTTAAAATGTCCAAAGTCTATAAGAGTAATGACTTTTTGAGCTCTTAAACCTACATTACAAACATCAGAGGGGCAGGCATTTTGGGAGCCTGTGAAATCATTTCTTACAATACTAATTTATAAAAAGAAATTTAGGGATGCAGTTGGATATTTGGGACTTTTGTGGTTGTACTATTTCACCTGATTTAATTGGAGGTTTAGATCCCTGCCTTTACTTTTTGTCATGTTTTTATTCTATTCCTTGAGTGCTTGAGTATTTTGTCAAGGAAGATGCTAGTTAGGCTAAGTTTAATTCCATGTCAAACATGAAAATGGGACTGTCCTTTCATACCTGTTCAAAGACAGGGTACATCACAGCATACAGAGCCATGACTGAGGGGGTGCTTGCTTCTTTCCTAATGTCCTCCATGGTCACTGCTGACCGCTGGATAGAACTTCGGGTATGAGCCTGACCACCAATGTGACCTTCCCTGTGTTCAATCCCGCTCACAGGCTGACAGCATGGGAGCAGTGCAAGATTTCAAACACTAAAAAAAAAAAAAAAAGAAGGGAGATGTCAATTATTTGTGACAGCAAGTCATATACACCTTCTCACACACACACACACACACACACACACACTCACAAAATCTTTTACAGTAGTTTGCTATTACGAAGGTACTCACCTGAGGGCAGACCTCAGCCAATGCCCAACAATCGAAAACATGTCCATCTGACTTGTTTGATTGGAAAAAATATTTTGTGCTTTGTTGTACATCAGTAGCTCCAATCCTGCACTTTACAATGAAAGGGTTTTTTTTCCACAACAAGAAAATCCTTAGTTTTTTTTTCAAATTACAATGTACTGATAACTAATCAATCGGTGTCTTGCCTCACACCTCTTGCCAATGCTGGAGATAAACATTGTGAGGTGGAACTACTGCTGCACATTTAATCGAATTAATTGCAATTACAATATTGGCTGCTATGATTGTTTAACATGATCCTCTACAAAATTGATATTTAAAAAGCCATCTGTCAAATCAAGCACAATGTCATCCAACATCCAGGGCGCCAACACAAGGTTAAGACTTCATTAAACTTAAGAAATAGGAAGCAGCATTCAGCTTAGTTTATGCTTGACACGTTTGCAAAGTCATCATTCATCAACCACGCCCACTAGATTTTCCGCAGAGCGTACCTTCCAGAAATTCGTAAAACATGGCCAATGACGATTACTAATGGACGTTTGTCCAAGTGCTGCAAAACCCGTGCCAGCGAGATTCCGCGCATCACATTTCCGCACGGATAGTTCACGCGTCAAGCATAAACCAAGCTTTAGCAGTACCCTCAACTAAGAGAGTGGGACACAATGATGACGATGAAGTTGGCTTCGGTGTGCTCTCGAGATATCGGCTTTCCATTCCATCTTAAAAGCCTGTAGATGGCAATGTTTTCCCACATGCTTGCATGACAAAAGCCTCTCCTGACCCCAATATATTATTTACCATTGTGCAATGGCGTTGAGTCTCCCACCTGATTCCTAATCTATACAGTGCAAGCTGTCAATTGAGACCCATTTTGAAAAATCCGATTGGCAAAGGAATTGAATGAATTTGGTTTGAAATGGCCTATAATGACATTTTGACTGCTAATTGATTAAACTTCGCTGTAAATTATGCACTTTTTTATTGGTTTGCACTCAGCAAGTAAGTTAGCGGTGTTGCCCTATGTGCCAGGCTTTTGCTATGTTCTGCGTGAATTTGTTTGAATTATTATTTACTTTATTTTACATTATTTTTTTCAATATTGTAAGTATCAAGCCTTGAAGCCTGATTTATATACTGCTTGTTTAAAAAAGGGCATTAAATAGACATGTTTGACCAAACATGATGAATAATTGTGATTAATGATTGTGATGTCAATATTGAACAAAATAATTGTGATTATTACTTTGGACACAATTACGCAGTCCTAGATGGAACACACATAGCTACCTGCATGAGAGCATCATGCATCAAGCATCATTATTAAGTTAAGTGCAGAACTGAGTAAAGAAAAGGTTATGTTTCCAATAGTTCAATTTCTGAAACATGGCTTTCATTATTCCACATCACTTTCTGATTCATGAAGTGCAACCGCACACAGTCCTAATTCCATTATGGCTACTCATGACACCAGGGTTCGCCTGCAGGGAAAAAAAAAACATCTCAGGAACTGAAATTGAGAGATTGACATGACATAATAAAAAATGCATCGTCCTGCAAGGGAACGTGATAATCGTTCATTATATTGTTACATTTGACAGATGTCTGGAAGGAGAGGGGAAAAACAATGCCTACAAAAACTAGTATCCATAAGAAATAATCATTGCATTATACATCACCAAAACAAAAAAAAAAAAAAAAAAAAACAGGCTATAGTCATGTAGCCATTAAACTTTAAATCATTTTCCTGCAAAAACAACAACAATTATTTGCTTTCGTTCGAAGTGGTTTAAATGGACGGTATTTATATGATGTGGGTTGTTACGGTTTCCAAAGGGGACGATTGTGCGAACAAATCAGATACGCTGTTCTGTACGTTATGTGTCTTAATCAAAGTACAGACGCCGGAAACGTATCACTTGCGTGTTGTTGCTGACAAAAACTACACACCTAAAGTTGGCACACCTGAACTGGCATATGATTTGGAAACAACGCCAACAATGAAATCATACCCACAAATAATTGTTATAGAAGGTGTTGACTGCTGCCGGTGTAGCAATAAAACCTGTTTCCATGGCTTATTTTGAAAATCACCCCTGCTTAGTCCATTACGATACGTACAGTAGCTAGACATTTTTTAAATCAAGTATCACACGCCCCAGCATTTTGACTTAGAAAGCCGAAAAGGCGATTTATGACGACGTTGACTGGTCTGTTGTGATTAGCAGTTTAGCAGGTGATCCGGATTCAAAGTCGGTATTTAGACATTTGACACGCCACCAGCGACTGGCAACCGATTTTATATGAACCACGAAGTTAGGAAAAAATCAGCGCAAGCTTTAACAAACTGTATCAGACCTCCTTTGCTGAGTGCCTGACTTCTGCGTCCGGAAGTTTTGTTTTCTTCGCAAATCTGTTGAGCTGGGTCGAGCGATGGAAGCAATTGCGGTAGTCGAAAGTGCGACTAACTGTAGTTCTTTCGGTCAAGTCTCCGCGTCTGTGCAAATGTATTTAACCGTCAACAGAACTACAAATCCCAAGCAGTAGCTGAAAACGGAAACGGCAACACAACCGCTTGCGTGTGTTAAGGAAACCTCTTGTTCAACAACAGCAACAGCGCAGGAAAACGCGTTTATATTGATTGATTTCCGGAAAGGGGGAAAGGAGGGGGGCAGTGAAAATGACAACAAAATAATTTAGCTTCGACTAAATTCTAGGGGAGTCATAGATCGTGCTACGACTCAAGAGAGTTCCCCCTCCTGCCATCTGTTGCTGTCACCAAGATCAGCTGAATAAAGTGACTCTGTACTCACGTTGTCATTGTGCTCTATAGCTGTAATGAATGTGGCAAAGTTGGTGAGATACCTGACTCGTGTGTTGTACAAAATGTACAAAATGTTTGAACCGTCAAAGCTAGGTCTTGCGAGTTTAATGTTTAAAGGCTAGAAATTGCACTGGTCATTATATTTATGCAAATGTTTGACCACAGGCCCGTTGTTGTATTTTGTTCCTTAAATTGTTAATTTTGTGACAAACACTCTGAATCATTATAGAAATCAAGTCATAGAAGGGCTCATAATACTTACTATCTTAAAAATATTTTTAATAGCAGCTAAAGTAAGTCGGTTGAAAAGGTGGCATCACACTACTCCCGCCCACTCCAATCTGGTCCTTACTACAATGTGAGATCATTTATACCATTTTTTCACCACTTTCAACTTTACCTTTGGCACACAGAGAAGGCACAAAAAACCCTGTCAGTGACTGTGCCCCTGACATCTGCACCCAATGTTATATAATCTTGCTAAATTTGGTTAACATTTTAACAATTATGTACAAATTGTGGCAGCATGGTGACAGTTTGGTCACCATATCTGCCTTATAATGCAGAGGTCTTGGGTTTGCTTCAGCTCGCTCAAGCCTTGCTGTGGGAGTTTTCTGCAAGGTTTTTTTTCCCTATATTGGACACTATGAATTGACCTTAGATGAGTTTGTGTGTACGAATGTTTTTTGTTTTTGTTTTTTTGTCTTCGTGTGTCCTGCAAAACTAGTTTAGGGTGCGCCACTGCCCAAAGACAGCTGGGATATGCTGCAGTGACCCTCTTGGGAATAAACGGTTACGATAATGGGCGAATGGATTTACAAATTGTGTTTTAATTGTTTTCATCTGATATTGCGTATGTATATTGACAAGATATTTCGTTATAATGTCATTATAATCCTTGATCCGTCCACACCAGCACCTTATGAACAATTAAATGTGCGTCCACTGTATGGGAAGAGGGCTGACTTACTTGCTGTTACTTGCTGTGCAGCTTTTGCCATTAATACAACCGAATAATACATTTGTATTCAAATAAACAGCTCCAGATTTGGAATAAAGATTACACTTTTTTTTTTTCCTTCTTATCTTGCCCTATCAATGGTTTGGAAAGCACTGGTCTATAATGTCTGTAGTTCATAAAGTGACAACAACAAAAAAAATACATGACTTATGTCCCAGTCTAGGGGCCTAGGACATAACATGTGTAATGGGCCCCGCCTTCCCCAACTCCCAAGCAGCCAGCCGATAACCCAAAGGTTTGGAAAACAAAAGATACATTTATTTACATTACAAAAGGGTTACTGAAAGAGTGGAGCAATTAACTCAGGGTGAACCAAGGCCAAAACAACAAACAAAACAATCTGTCTCTGCAATAACCAAACTAACCTAGCAAACAAAACAACCAAAAGACAATAGGCTTACCTCCCTAGCTCCAAAAACAGGAGGAAAGAAAATGTACAACAAAAACGGCGGTTCACCCCTACTGCTCGGTTTCCAGACTATTAGTACAAATGCGTGGCTGGTTGGAAGCGAAGGAGGACGAGAGGTTGTCTGCCGTCTCAGCTCAATATATAGCAGGTGTGCGACCTGCCAATCAGCAGCAGCCAATCGTGGGCCTTCCTGGAGCCGACCAATTCGTGCACTGCTGGGGCACACCTAAACAAAAGATGCCAGGAAACACAGGGAAAAAGAAACAAAGCAGAGAGCAAGACCCCTGAGTGACCCCACCCCTAACAATGACATACACAACTACAAAATCTGAGCACAAAACCAACTAGTAACTAAAAACGAACATACAGTAGGCTATGTATTTTCCCTAATCTGATAGTCTTTGTTGATGTTCTCTGAGCCAATGGGCGTGTGGGAGGGAGTGGCCTGTTGTAGCGCAGCATGCACTCAGTTGTCTGCGGTGCTGGAGGAGAGCAGAGAAACAGCGGAGAGCTTGCAAAGTGCCCACGCCATCTCAACCATCCCCCCCTTGAACGCTGTACATCGGTAAGAGCAGTTTTTGGACATTACTTAAAGCACATCCACACTTATGATTGAACTGGTTAAATAGTTGAAAATAAAATACATCCGTAGATTCTTTCGGAAAATGCGATTTATTTTACAATACAATCTGAATGTGTAATGATGAGACTATGCCACTGTCATTATGGAATTGTCTGGAATGGTTGTTTTTGTATTATCATATATCTAGAAGTTTTATATCAAGCAAGCAAGTAGAGATGAGCAAACTAACGTGTTTACGTAGCCCTGTGACTGCATTTTACTTGCGACATATATTTATTTATTGCCGCGCTTTGCTTTTTTATGTGTATATTTCGTTTTTGCATTCGTGATAGTTCTTGTTCTTTCCGTGGCCAAGGCGTTGTAGTGTGAATTTCAATTCATACGAAGCAAATTGGAATATCCTGGTCGGATCCTGTCCCCACCCCTCACACGTACACGCTCGCACACGCACAACATGTACATTTGAATTTAAAAAAAAAAAAAAAAAAAAACATGCTGTCACAGGTGTAATTCTGCTAACAAATATCTGTTTTCATAAAATGTGACAGTTCATAACATAGGCATTGGATTGTTATTCATGCAATTTAATCAGAATCATGAAGGAATTCAAGGGTATCCATACTTCAAAAGGGTAGGAATTGTAATTTATCTCGATTGTTTGCAAAAAAATCTACTTTTTATTCAAAGTTTTCTCAATTTCATATTCAAGATCCATGATGCTATATTTTAATATTTGTTTTAATGTGCTAAAAATGATCCTTCTCATGTTCAAATAAACCATATCCATCATAACTTCTGTTTGAACTAGAGGTGTGAGGAGATATAAAAAAGGCCCTCCAGTCTGGGCTATATCAAGGTACTGGCACGTTGTAATAATTGTTTTGAAAATTACAAAGTTGAGGATAAAAACTGCTATAAAATCTGACCTCCACTAAACTGCAAAAATTGCCATATCTGAAAGGAAATTTAAAATTCCCAAATTCCTTTGAGGTTAGAGTCGGGCTTCTGTGATGTTTTGTAGATTTTGGACTGTTAGATATGCCTCCAATTTTTCATATTCAGTTATATAGTATATTAGTGAAATATACAGCTAGGACTGGTTCATTAGACTTCCTAGAAGGCGCTACTGAGACATTTCTATTTTATATGATGACTCACAGATTTAACCCTTTTGTTGCAGCTTAACCATCAATTCTGGTTAACCCAGTAGAGCTGGTTAACCGAGTTTTCAGAAAAAAACATCAAAGAAAAAAAATCCTTACATTTTCTTTAGCCCCTCGGTAGTGCTGTTGCTAAAATGAAAAATGCATTGGACGTCTTCAGTACTGGAGTCTCATCAAATGTGTGAAATTTTGAGAAGATAGGATCGCCTGAGACAAGTTACAGCATTTTTAATAGTTACGATGAATTATTGGACAGGGCCATTAAGGCCACGGTCATTATTGAAATTTCTCGATATTCAATATCAAGGATGATCTACTAAATGTATTGAGGCTTTGTTGACAAATTTTCAGGTACATTATATTCATTCAACAGGCTGAACACATTATAGAAAAAGGTAATTAAATAAATAAATATAATTTTTCGCTACCACTAGGTGGCGATGTGCATAGACTATTATATAGATAGACAGACTATTATCATAAAGATGTCTTCAGGCTGTGAATAATGTACAAGTGAAGTTTGAGGGGATTTTTTGGAGCTTGCGTGGCTGGGTCCTTAAGCATTTTGTGTTTTTGACAAAATATGAAACATCAAATTTGATGAATTTCTCCTGTATTATAGTACAATATTTTGAAAAGCCAAGATTTTTTCCCCCAGCTCTTGAGATGGTGCAGCCCAAATTTGAAGTCGATCAGATGAACCGTCTAGTCAAGGCAGCAAAAGTATGACCCTGTGAATGGATCCACAATAGATATTCCAAAATTCATTGCTCATTCTTTGTACATCCTAGCACAATGGTGACCAAATGTTTCTCCTAATGATCTACTTTTTCAACAGCCAACCTACAATACAACCTAGCTATACTGCCGATCAAGCCACACTGTATTATAATAAAACATTGTTAAGCAAGACAGCCAATGCTCCAAAATAATCTGTACCATAACAATGTAATGTATGACACGAACGGCCTTTGATATGCTTTAATTTTGAAGTTCCTCCGTGAAGCATAGTCACATCAATGGTCTATCACTTCTCTTTGGCTCCCGGAATGAGCAGCTAGAATGTACACAATGTATTGTTGTTCTGAAATCACATTCAGATGATGATGTTCTGAGATCATGTTCAATTGTCAACTCAGGACAGTAAACAAAGCAAAAGACAACAAAATTAAACAACGACTCAGAACTGATTTTCATTTATTTATTTTTTTTTAATCTAGCGAGATGAGGGCGACCAACAATAGTTGGGCAGTCCATAGATCCACAGTCAACACATCGAGCACCCTTGTTATAGTATACACAGTATATGGCTGCAGTGGACCTTCATGTATGTCTTGGGGTGCAACGCATTCCTACCGATATTGGTAGGTTTATGTCAAACGTACCGGGATTGGATTTTATTTTCCGACTCGAAGTGGCTTTAAAGATATTTTATTTTCATTATTTATACGTTTAAGACATCAAATATTTTACCAGGCCCAATGAGTGGGCAAATTTAGGTCCCCAAAAATCAGATTTTTTGGGGGGAGAGAAATTGAATAATTGATAAATTAATGAATACTATGAATAATGGTAGTAATAGTAATAATAACAATGCTCTGGCTCTAATAATCTGCAAGTCATATTATGTTATACAGAACATGGAGTCTAATCACAGTGTATTAATCCCATATGCATAGCAACCAATGTTAATCCTTTTTAAATCGGGTCTGCCCCTCCTTCTCTCCTTTAGTATTTGCCTTATGCACATTGCCAATGTGTGTGTTTGTGTGTGTAGATACGTACGTGTGTGTCCTGCCTTTTTCTTCCAAGCACTGAACTAATTCTATTTCAATAATTAAATGTCTTTCAAATTAGCCTTGCAAAACCAAAACAGACAAGCGATGCATGGTTGCTCTCGAAGTCCACACATCAATCATGTGCTTCCCAATGTGTGTGTGTGTGTGTGTGTGTGTGTTTGTGTTTGCGTGTGTGTGCATGTGTCAAAAACAACAATCATGGCCACATCGTCACAAACTTTGCGTGTATCACCTAATGCTCCAATCAAATCCATTGTGCACTGCCGCACTTACCAAAACAAACTTTAATCTATGATTGTCCCCAAATGCCTTCATGCTGGCGATTGTTGGAATTTGTATCCTACTCCCCTTGTAAAGCTTGGGGACAACAAAATTTGCATAAAAAAACACAATGGAATACTATACGCAGTGGAGTAGCTTTAATTTTTTCACCATAAAAAAATAGAGTCCACGAGATTTAAAACTGACATATGTACATCATTTTTGAGGGTTTACTTGGTGGACAATTGTATTTATTATGTTTTATTTTACAGTCCTTAATCTCGGAAGACCAGATGCTTTGATTGCAAATATTCTTGGTCAACTGGGACCTCTTCCTTAGATTTTTCTTCACCCCTTGATTCTTCCTCTTCTGCATGCATTGTGCAGTCCTATGCTTGGTATCGCATCATCATGCTCATCATCTACCCCCACTTCATACACATTCTGGGCAATTCATCATTGGAGTTCATCAGTGCAGTTCCTGCTGATTTCCATTTGATTGTTTCTATGTATGGCCTAAAAGTGTGTTTAATTCCTTACTCTTAATTGTGACTATGACTGTGTTAGGGTAGGTCAGATGCTGCGATTGGCAGCTATTGGCTGGTGCAAGGCTCTCTTACAGACAGAGAAGTGCAATATCAGAGACGCAATGACGGTGGTTAAGTTGATCAAAGGCCTGATGCCAACATGTACTAATATGACGTGCTGGATTTTTCACAAATTTTAAAATGTTGCAAAGTCCTCAGAGGCTTCTCATGGCTTGTTACCCAAACATGGCCTCATTCAGTCAGTACTGCAACGGTGCACTTCTTTGGCGAGGAAAAGCTAGTGTTTGCTCAGCTTGGACTCCAATGAGTCGCGACTGTCCACATCATGTATCTCCTCAGAAAGAAGACAAGATAATCCCAATAACAGTACTTTCTCTATCGGTGCTTAATCTTTGCCTGGGTGACTGCGACAGTGGCCAGTTAGCTGTGCTTCCTAGTTAGCTGCTGGCGTTATCATACAGGCTGGAGAGTTTTGCCGGCTGCTGCAGTAAAAACATTAGCGTCCTTAAATATCTGAAAACTATGATCCCACCAAAATTTGTACGCACAGTCCTTCATTCATCCACTTTATTACTTATTTGTCAATCTTTAAAAATATCAAAATGATCATCTCAATATGTTTTTATTTTGTCACCCGATTAAAGTATAATGTCATCTAAGCTCGAATTTGCTGTAAAAAAAAAAAAAAAAATCCAAAATATCGTGCTGATCATTGGAAAGGAATAGGATTGTGCGTATGCATTTTTTTGGTAATTGTTTTAGCTGACAACTGAATGTGATACATCAAGCCAGGAGACGTTATCATGCTTACATTCTCCCTTCACTGATGTCTGAAATCATGCTCACTCCTCTCTATTTTTGGGCGCCACAGAATTTGTTGGAAGTTGTTGGAAACAAAAACACTTTAAGTCACTTTTGAGCATTTATTGAGGGATTATTTTACGGTAAACAGTGTTTTTACATGGACCTATTATATTAGCAAAAATGTTTTGGCCCATGTGAAATTTTCTGGCTTTAGGCGAGATCAGTAAATTAGTCTGGAAAACAAATTGCATTTTGGGTTTTTATATTTGAAGCTTGAAATAGACTAAGGAACACAGCAGTCTGGTGGTCATTGAGAGAGTCTAAAGAGAAAACAAGAAAAAGAAGATTGTTATTCATACAAGGAGGTAAACTCCTACAGGAAGAAATCCAGCCCCAAACACAAACACAAAGTAACATTTCCCTGTTGAAATTACTTATCTGTCAAGGTCACGTCTTTCTAGCTTCACAGAGAATCCTCATGTACATGAAGTGAAAGATCCTTTGTTCAAAAGCAGGTGGTGACTGAACACGAACAACAAAATGTTATGCTGCATACCTATTTTGCCATAACACACTTGACTGAAATTTGGGGTTTCTGCGCTGTAGGATGATAACTATCAGCAAATTAAAACACTGCAGTAATTATACATTACAGTAATCCAGTAATACAGTACATTTCAGTAAAAGTGAAAAACTGTGACGTAGCATCACCACCGATGGAATTTTCACACACACATTACACATACTTATTTAAATCTTAAATGATTAAACTTTATATAGTAAATGTACTATTGTCCCTTCCCATCCCTTTGGTTGTTTGGTTGTAGTCTAATTAGAGTGTAGGCTGTAGCCAAGCGGTGGGAAGGGACAACAGTACAGTTACTGTATAATGTTTAATAATTTAAGATTTAAGTATGTGTAATGCAGCAGTAGTTCAACATCCGAGGAGTGCTCGTGGCAAGTGCATTTATCCTTTTATAGTTAACTCGTCTGTCTGGCAAGCAGGAAAGCTTCACGTCCCTCTGCAATATAGTTTTGTTTTGTTTTTTTAAATAAAAAGAAAAAAACTGCAATGCACTCAGGGCGCGATAGGGGAGGTGTGAAGTATCAAGGGATCACTCTATATGGTTTCTGAAGCTTACTAGGCAATCACAGTTTAACACCTTCAACATCACTGCTTCATGCCAGGCTACCGCGTCATCATCTCTTACCACCAGCTCATGTCTTTTCATTTCAACAGCTTATTTCAAACAAGGATCCATCCTATTAGAGATCAAAGCTCCAAACTGTGGTCTCACACTGAGCAAATATGAGCGTGTTGGTCAGATCGGAAAAAAAAAAAAGACATTTGATTGCGTATGTGCTTTATACAGTAATTCATGTACGTATTTTGACATGGCTGACCAATGCCGTTCACTAAACATTCCTTTGGCTTCTCTCAACGTTTGGGCTTTCCACCTGTCGTTCAAACACTCTTTTTGCTTCCATCCCCACCCCACCCCAAATCAATTTAGCTATATATTAGTTCTTTGCATTCTGCCAATGCCTGTCATTGCTGCTTTGAGTTAATGGAGATTAATCAAGGGTTGTCTACTACACTCTTCACCCAGTTAAGCATACAGTGGGTATCCTGAGACTGAAGGCCGGTTCCGCTGGCTGTTATGTCAGTTTCTAACAAGGGAGGCAATCAGCCAAGTCAATGTGATGAAGATGGGCTACAGATGGGGAAATTAGTCTGATGTTGCAGCAGCAATCACCTGCTCTGCGTACGGAGATAATTGAAGTAGACGATCCGACGGCATGACTTAAATTGAGTTTTTTAATGAAAGACTGTTAACTGCATAAGTAAGCAAAGGTGTTGTGTGTCATTGCCACTGAGTGACTTCCTTCCACTAACCAAGTGGCTGTGAGAGTTTTTGATTGGTTTATTACAGCAGTTATGAGTGAGTCTTATGAGCCTTTTTTTTTTTCTTCACGCTGGTCCATATTAGGGTCACTGGTGAGCTCAAGCCTACAGTAGTCCAATTGACTTGGGTGAGAGGCGTGACATACCCTGGACTGGTTGCCACAGCAGTATAAACTATAACCATTCACACTGACATTCACACAAGGGACGGTTTCATTGTCAGTAAATCCACACAGTGTTCAAACCGAGACCTCTTAGTTGTGAGTGTACAAAGTGCTGCAGTCCATAAAACTAATCTCAGCAATTCTATTGTTTTGTTTCTACATCAGTCAGATGGTGGATGCTTACCTTCAATTTTAATATTTGATAGCACATTAAAGATGTTTGCTTGTCTGTGATTCATAGCATTGTCATTGTTAAAAAAAAAAAAAAAAAAAAATCCATTAAAACCATAAAAAGCAATACTGCATTCCAGGTGTTTAGCCAAGCTAAATTGTTGGTGCCTCCACTCCAATTCTTTTTTATTTTGATAGTACTCGGCAGCAATTAGAACAGTTAATGTAATGCAAGCAATATTTAGAGACCATTTGATGTTTTGTTGCTGCTTGTTTTTCTGCTGACAGGTTTGTGCTTGGCTCTTCATTTCAGATGGCCTAGTTTACCACTGTTTTGATCTTTCAGGCGTATTTGAAGATGAAACACTAAAAGCAATTCACTGCAAACAACTTTTGGTTATTGAGGAACTGGGTCAAAGAAAAATATTCGGCTTCTCTCAACTGATTGTACTCCAATAGTTAAAGTCATATCAGTCAATGTCATCTTGGCAATGGACTAATTAGACTATAAATGAAAATGTGAAATTGTAAGTGTAGATTTAAAAAATAGAAACTAACTGCGGAGTGTTGTTTATCACATAGAATTCTACTCATAGGATATTTACTGTAAATGTCTTGAGTGTTATGTAGCTATTAAAGATTGCGGCAATGGAGGCGTCATGAATTGGATTTCATTTCAGTAAAACCTCAAATGTTCAACACAATCATTGCACAATACTGGTTGATCTCCAATTTGTTCGGATTTTTCTGCAATTTTTCTCATTGATAGAACAGATTCAAAAATCAGGCAAAGCAGTTTCCATCACAAAACCTTTATGTCATTATATATGATTAAGGGCAACATTTTAGGCCATCGGAAGTTAAATATTTAAAATTCTAAAAAAGTTAAAAATTAATTTAACACCCTATGCTAATAGAAAGAATTACAAAATTATAGATAATGCCTTTGAGGGGAATTTAAAACTTTTGTCTTGCATTTCCTGGTTCAAAGTCAATCAGAGTGAGATTGTCACTTTGCAATGCGCCCATTGGAGACTTAAATGCTGGCTCACCTATGTGCAAGTGATTTATTCATTCACACATATTTACTGTAAAAAACAAAATAACAATAACAAATATAATATAATATATAATAATAACAAATAATCACAAATCCCTTAAAAGTCGCTATTCTAAATATTGCATTTTACTTGTAGTCTGTACAAAGGATGCGCTAAATGATTGCAGTATGCAGTTCAGCGCATAAAACTATGACTGAAACGCAGCGCAAACATTGACTACCCAGGCATGCGCAGCTGTTTCTATGAGGATAAAGTATTTCTTAGTGCAATACATTAAGGACACTCTTAAAAGGGCTGTGTGTAAGATTTAGACCGTTTCATTAAAACGGAATAAATTAAATGATTGTACATTTCAAACACTTGCAAATAAATGTGTTCTTAATGACCAACAGTATATTTTAAATATAACCGTAGGTCTCGTTATTAATAAATTATATTTCATGGGGGTGGCACGCCTCCGGAGGCGGCCATGTTTGTTATAGCCATGGACAATGGTAAATGCAACACCTCCTGCCCTCCATAATGAAAAATGGTCTAAATCTTACACACTATCCCTTAAATTGTATCTGCTCAAATGCTCTAGCACTCAGCACTAGTTATCCCTGGTTGTGTGTATGTATGCTTGCTGCCTATCTAGACTGTGTTTATACTTCTATGCTCCCAAGCGTATGGCAGTTTAAATATTTCTCATAGGTTTTGGAGAAGTTGATAAACCATTGTGGTGATGATGATAGGTGGTGACAATTACAATGACACCCTAAAATCACGGTTGAAATACTGTTCCCTGGAGCTTAGTCCACCATTTTTAAAATGTTTTCAGTGTTCGGCAGTAATCCGTCTGTCAGTACCGACGGTCTACCCACCTCTGGTATTACAGTTTGTAAAAGATTGTATACAACAGGGATGTGTAGGAAAGGAAAAGAAGGTCTTGCACTAGGGAAGTCGAGATCTCAGTACATCTCCATCCATCACTTGCTGTTGCCTAGGTAACCCCTGTTTCTGCAGCAAACGCGTAGGTCAATGTGAATGTGTGTGCGCATTTGCGAATTTGTGATCCAGCAGTGTCCATGTCTGTCCCTAAAGTCTTGTGGCCTCCTAAGCATGCAAACTCAAGGTTTAGGGTTTAAACGGCAGTACGGATTACGCTGCTTACTGACGTCACTTTTTAATTGTGCAAATGTCAACTACCGGATAACATGGGATAGATCAGGGAGTACTTTTAAATGCCGGTAAGTTTAATCACTTGGCATGACTCAAAAGGTCAGCATTAAGAGATTTTCCAGATTTTTTTTTTTTTTTTTTGTTAGTCACAAGAGAGTGAGAGGTGTTCATCAGCTGGGGCATTCTTCTTACCTAAGGTATCAGGAAGCCTACTGTAGATAAGTAAAAAGAGGCCCATCTTTCTGTTAGGAAAAAGGTCTTGTAGAAAGTGAGCCACAACTCAAAAGGTCAAAATGTGCTTATGGAGTATCTTATCTCATAAGGTCAAGAACTCCAAGTTGACTTATTATCTGTAATCTTTTTCCTGCCACCATACTGTACGTATTAAATTTAGTCACATTCTGGCCATTAGTATCTGTGTAATGCACAAACAAAAGTTGTATTTTCGTTTCTGATTTTATGTAAGTTCGATCCTCTGTTGATTGTGTTGTTGTTGTTGTTTCTGTTGGCTTTATTCTAGTTTTTGGATTCTAGATTTTTTTTTTTTTTTGTCCACTTTACTAAATCTTCTGGCAAACCATTATATGTGCATGAATCTTAACGTTTGGGCCATCCCATTCTCAGGTCATGTCACATTTTTTTGAGAAAAAAAAAGTGTCCAAAAATGATGGAAAAAACAGATTTGGAACAGAGTAGAGTTATTTCTGTAAAGATGTATATAGTGATGTGGCAAAGCGGCAGAGGGATTTGCACATCCACCTCATCGTACAGTGGTCGTGGGCTTCTCATGGGGAGAAGCCCCGTATGCCAATTTTCTCCCACCATCCAAATCCATGCCTGGTAAGTATATTGGACACTTTAAATTTTTGTTAGGTGTGTTTATGAGTATAAATAGTTGTTCGTCTTTGTGTGGCCTGCGATTGACTGGCAACCAGTTCAGGGTATACCCTGTCTATTGTCCAAAGACAGGTGGGATAGACTGCAGCACACCTGGGACCCTTGTGAGGATGAGCAGTCAAAATGGATCAATGGATGGATGGATGGATGGGGAAGGCCTTTTTCCTAAACAATGTCTCGAAAGGCATACCTGAATGAGTCTGATGTGGAACCCTTTTCATAGATCAGGACTTTACATTTGTATTGTCCTAAATCATGGTAAACCTCTTATTTACCATATGTGGGAACCAAGATGCACAACTGTTAAACTTGCAGTCGATCGTAGATCGTACTAATGACAAGCACCACATTTTGAGCTCAAGAGCAACGGATTGCCACAAGAGTGCGTTTCCATCAGTCTTTATCATCTTAATTTATTTGACTTCATATTGTATTCAAGATACTTAAAAAGTAACACGCGGAAATATGGCAAATGACTAACATTAAGCAATTGTTTTTTGTTTTTTTTTCCACAGCAGTATATATTCAGAAGACCTGCAAAGAACCTCACAGGTAAAACACATCTGTTTCAATAAACTGTTTGTGTTTTATTCTTGCTTTAATTTAGGCTAGTTTATTGCTATTTATAACAAATTGCTGGTAGTTGCCCCACACAGCCGGCATGCTGGGAGATTCACATTAACTGCTAAATTGGCCATAAAAATTCGAGTGTAACCTCTTTTGCTGACTCTCTTCTTTCATTGCTGTCTCATCCATTCTCTTCCTGGCCTTCATGCTTATGCACAATATCCACCCCACCTTTATCTTTCACCATCTCACAATATTGTAAATTCTGCTGTTTTCATAAATAATCTTGTCATCACTCCCACCTCTTTGGTCTCCCAATTCCATTATCTCTCCCTTAAACCACTCCTCATTTATCGTGTTATCTTTCTGTTCCTCCTCTTATCGTTCCCCATTTGTTGTTTCTGTCTTTCCTGTGCCAATTGCTTCCTGTCGTCTGCATCTTCATTTCACCTGACATTTTTTTTTTCCCGCTCATTTGTCATCGCAGCAATGTGGATCCTGGACATGTCGTCCCCTCTCCTCCTCCTCCTTTCCATCCTGTTGCCGGGCTACAGTTGCCGAGCGGCGGACATTCCAGAGGACACTACATCAGAATTCTCTGTCAGACTGTACCATCAGCTGCAGGCGACAGGGGGTCAGGACAACATCATTTTCTCCCCCTTGAGTGTGGCCCTGGCACTGGGCATGGTAGAGCTGGGAGCAAAGGGAGCATCGCTGGAGGAGATTCGACAGGCTGTAGGGTTTGACAACCTGCTGCCAGGTGAGACGCACATTCATAGAACTTGACAGTTTTACGAAGAGACATCCTTCCAGCCATCCTTTTCCTTCTCGATACCGATACTATTCCCACTGATGTCAAAAGGCCTCACTCTAAGGCAGTCCAGTAAATGATTGCTCCCAGTCTGTCAAAAAATTAAAAAAAAAAAAACAGTTGTGCAGAAAAAATATTTTAGTAAAGTTAAGAGAATTAAAGTTATAATGTTACAAATTTTGCCAGTATCACTTTATTTTACTGAAAATGTTTAGCATATTAGGACATAATGTTTATAATGCTTCCACGAGTATCATATTTTCAAATTACAATTCTTTTTCATAAAGGAATTGTATGGTTGCAGTTTGAATTAAATCAAATATAATGAAATTATAGTTTGTACTATTCTAAATTCATTTTTGAAAGCCCTTGACTTCAGACTTGCAGTTGTTGTTTTTTTTTTATCTTTTTGTAAGTGTGGACATGGCGATATATATAACACTGTAAATCCCCAAATATAAGACACACCTGTGTACTGGACGCACCTTAATTGTTGGGTCAAGTTCTGATATTTTCTATGTTACCACGTATAAGATGCACTTACACTTAGGCAACAATGTAAAAACTATAGCAATATCTATAGTAACAGTTCTGTTTTTCTCCAGCTCATTTCTTTACTACATGTATGTGCTCTTGCCCTCCAGGGGTAGAATTCTCCTTGCTCCAAAACCTGACGACAGCGCTTTTAGAGGATGACACCCAGTATACCGTCCGCTTGGCCAATAGTCTGTACCTTCAAGAGGGCATGACCTTCAACCCTGAGTTCCTGCATCTGATGAAGAAGTTTTTTGGAGCCCATCTTCAAACCGTTGACTTCAGCGACTCAATAGCTGTCGCCGAGCAGATCAACAGCTGGGTAGAGAATCATACCGAGAGTGAGTATATGAAGAACATTTTTAGACTTATTTCACGTTACTGAGCATGCGCTGCACAACCAACTTCTTTGCAGGTAAGATCCGCGACCTTCTGTCTGCTGAGGACTTCAGTAGCATGATTCGTCTGACCATGGTCAATGCCATCTACTTCAGAGGCTCTTGGAAAAATCAGTTCAGGCCAGAAAACACCAGAACCTTTTCCTTCAGCAGAGATGACGGTTCGGAAGTGCAGACGCTCATGATGTACCAACTGGGAGACTTCTACTATGGTAAGAATAAGCGGTGGGCATATATTTTTTTTTCTTAATCTGGGTTAATGTCACTCCAATTCTGGAGTTAATTTAATCAAAGGTGATTTTTTTTTGCCCTAAGATCCAATGTTCAGACACCCAACCTCCCATGATCTTTTTTAGGAGGTGATTGTGGGGATGGCTTAAAAATTATAGACCGATACAGCTCAGGGCCATAAAAAGGTAGAATGCACGCGAATAGGTGTCAGCCATATTAACGTAGTCTGTCAGAGGATAGCGGCTCCAAAACATGACCTAGCACTACATCACAAGCCAAAAATCACAACAACAACAAAAAAACTATAAAAGGTCTTATGTTGTTGCCTGCAAACCTGAGTCTGAAGGCCCTTTTGAATTTAGGTTGGTATAGCAACACAAAGAAGCTGAAATCTGATTGGACAAAAAAATAAGAAGCGAATGATAATCTACAAACGACTTTAGGCTGCGCAGGCAACCACATGCTAATAAATGAAGTCATGCTGGATTCGCCTGGTTTGATGAGAAAGTAATGCTTGAACTACTTTTTGTGATAAATCATTATTTCAAGAAGTACTCATGGTATTGCCTCTTTAAAGCTTTCTCTTTTGGAAGTCTCTTCTGTCGCTTCACTGGGCCTTTCCCCTTCCCAAGTAAATTTTTCAAAAACGTCTTACTTTGTTCTACTCTGTGGGCAGTGTTTGCGCAATTGCGCACTGCTCGCACAAGAAATCTATGCTGCACATAAAACAAAATGCAATATAAATGTTCTAAATAATATCTAATATTAGACCTCATCTTATTTGATTAATTAGACCAATAATATTGTTTTCTGTACCATTTTGCATTGTGACAGCGAGTGACAAGTGTCTAGCCAATGATACGATAAGTTTCACGTACACTATTCAGCAAATCAAACGCATTGACAGTGCTTGCATACGTTCCCTGCATATACCCCAGTGTGGAGTTAAGAGACACAAATGCTCTCCCGTTTTCCTGGCAAAACGAACTAGCAGCGACACATCCACTCATCACGCCAAAGTAAAAACGAAATGCGCTTCTTTTAAGATGGAATGGTTGTCGGAGTATATGCAAATAGAAGAACAAGCGGTGAAAGTGGGTAAGATTTTGTTTTTTCTTTTTTACAACTTGTGACATGTTTATTACCATGGTGATAAATGCAATATACAGTACTCTGTCATGTCTATAACACATATTGCTCAAGATATAATCATAAGAATAATAACAAACTTGTTGAAAACCAACAAAAATAGTTGTGATTTGTTTGGCAACACATCAATCATAGATGCTTCGTTCTCTCATATTGGTCCTGAACAACGCTTGTCACCTCAGCTATCACCTCATAAATGATGGGATAAGTACCTAGAAGCACATTACTGCTCCACACATATGCTTAAAAGTTGTTGGGCATCATCAGGTCGCGCTGTTCACATTAATTCATGGCGTTCCAAGCTGCCTTGCGTCGTCAAAGCACTAGGCACAAATAAGCCCGACTTTGGCTGTGGCTCAGTCCAGGGCCGCAACTAGGCCCCTGGATATACTCAGCGCCCCCTTCCTTCCTTGCTCATTAATGACAAAATGTGAGTTATGTGATGTCGGTTACTTTGGGAGCGACATCAGCTATATACACGGCGACTCACTGTGTGCATGTCTGAAGTTGCTCACCTTGGTCCAAGGCCTGCTCAGGGAGTTTGTGTGAATGCTCAGACGCATTAAAAATTAGAGAGAACATTGTCCATGGGTAACATTTTGGCTCTCAGGTATTTTATTCAAAATAAAAGAGTTTTCAAAATAAATTATCTTTCTGACTCACATAAAATGGAAATAAAATGGAAATAACTATTTCAGGTGCGGCATGGTATCCACAGACCAGCACCGGGCTGCTGGCTGGTGGTTGTGATTTAAAACATCAATGTTTTACTGAAATGTTTTAATTAAGTAAACATTGGGATTTGTGATACATCACAATTTTTGTTATAGTCTAAGTCTGTAAACTGTGGGACATTGAATCCGGTCTTCTAAAATGTAATCATGTGGGCTGAATTTATGTCATAATAGGGGGGGATGTTAAACATGCTAGAAATTGTACCAACATTGCTTCTTTTTGTGTTTTTGGAGTGAAAAGGGCTCCTTCAACCACCCACCAACCAAATGCACAGCAGCCAGATCCGCAACACCCCAACCCCACAACCACAAATCCCTCATACAGTCTCCTGTCTCCTCATCTTTGAAGCACCCATAGTCCTGTCTGTAGTAGCCCTTAACCTCTGCTCCTAAATGAGACCTGTATGCCTCTACCCTATTATTGTGTAATCGGATATGTTGCCAAAGGAAATTACGTCAACCTCTCACTGCACCGCCTCTAAAGTCGGTGCATATGTTTCATATTTTGATGCAGTGAGATTGCACACTTGCAAACGCTAATGTTCTCAGGCTACTTACATACTGATGTATGTGTGCCTGTTTGATTGTGAGGAGTTAATTGTGCATGTGTGTGTTTTGAAGAATAGTGACAGATCCATGTAGAAAGGGCTGTGTGTTTTCCTTATTGTGGGAAGATTGTGTAACGTTCATGTTAACACCCGCAATCTCTCTTCTCGGCGCTTTTAAGGGAGGGTGGGCATTCAAACATGAAACTTTGTTTTTATTCTCCATTTTCTTATCCCTGCTACAATGAAACCGTCTTTTCAGTTAGTCACTCCATAGCTTGCTGTCTTTTAATGTGGCAAAACATGTTTGAGAGGTGTCACATTGTAAAAAGTAAATATGCTATTGTACAAATGTACATACTATATTTCTAGAATCTCACAAGGGTAAATCTCTTTACTTTATTGTAACTAACCAACTCATGCTGAATTGAAGCCCTTTTTAAGAGCAAAATTGGTTTGAGTCCTTAAAGTGCCGCATGAATGGTTTTTAATTAGCGTTTAAGCAGCCCACAAGCTGTAATCAATAGTGTCTTTCAATGTGCCCAAAGAGGTGGTCAGCTGTGCGGGTTCTTCCTCAGGGAACCCGCAAGCCAATTATGCAGGACGCAACATGATTCATGATGTTTGTGTATGTGTGTTCAAATGTATCTAAATTGTTTTTTTTTTTCATGCTTATCCTACTACTTTTTCATGCTTATGCCACTCTGCCTCCAGGTGAGTTCAGTGATGGTTCCCAGGAAGCCGGAGGTGTTTACCAGGTCTTAGAGATGCCGTACGAGGGGGACGACATGTCCATGATGATCGTCCTGCCTCGACAGGAAGTGCCGTTGGCTTCTCTTGAGCCAATCATTAAGGCGCAGCTGCTGGAGGAGTGGGCCAACAATGTTAAACGACAGAAGGTGGAAGTCTACCTGCCGCGGTAAGAATTCACTCATCTGTGAATTGTAAGAACGTTTTCATAACCGAGACATGTTCTTCATTTCATAAGCGGCGCTGCTTCCAGTGGGTGTCAGATTTTTTTTTTGTCTTGAGAGATTTCAGCCTTTTAATATTTCCATGTAAAGTGATCTGCCAAGGGCTGTCAGCATCAGTAGTTCTAATCACGTAAGTTCCACTACCATAATTTCCCAAATGTTGCGCATAGATGGCTGGGTTGGCACATATCCGGTGTATGTATTACACTGAGCAACTGCTAACCACGTCTGCCACCTTGCCGCCCCAAAGCGCAACAATTTGATCAAATTAATGCGTTGAAAAGTGAGTCAATGTGGCTGATTTTATTTAGTTTGTGTTATGTTATTCAATGCAAATATTACTTCTCAACTTCTCCAGATGACAGATGCCTGCTGTCATATTGCGGTTTTGTACACTATTAATGATTTATATACTTGCAACATGATAGTGGTGGTATTAAGTGGTGGATTAAGTCGGATAAATCCTCACTTAAATCCTAGGAGCCAAATGCGCCGCCCGCCACTGGATTTAGCTATATGTATATTACTGTGCTAATAGGATTCTACTGTGATGTAGAACTCCACTTAATCACACTGAGATGTGTTTTTTACTCCTAAAGTTTTGCCTGAATCATTTAGGTTCAAAGTGGAACAGAAAATGGACCTTAAAGAAATTCTGCAGGAGCTTGGAATAAAAAGCATCTTCACTAAGGATGCTGATCTTTCTGCTATGACAGGTGAGACACTTGAAGTTATGAAACATTTGGCACATACTTGATATAATAAACTTCAAATCAAATCAGTGTGGTTGTTATAGTTGCAAAGTGACTCTCTATTGAAATTTGCTTCATTATTATGATGACTTGCTGCACTGAAGTAGCCTCCAGTACTTGCTGAGGTAACCAAGGAAACTGTCATCGAGTGGGCAGGTTGAAACTGTTGCATACAGTACTTATAAAAATAGATTCAGTGAGGGAAACATGTACTGTGTATGTACCTATTAAGGATGAGATGACATCTTGTGAGACGAGACAAGATTAGATTGCCACGGAGTTTGCATCCCTGCACAGTATGAGCTATTTATTCTTTTGGCTGCATGTGGGGCAATAGAGTACACAAGAAAACGCTCTGCTTCATACTCCTCTCAATGACAGTAAAACATATCGCCAAACGTGGTCAGACTACAGAATAAACCATACCAAATTATGTTTGGACACAAATACGCGTATGTCGACTTGAATGCTTTTATTTTGAAGTTGTTGCAAACAGCACTATGTGGTTCTGAAATCACATTCAATCGTAGAATTGGAAGAGCACAATATGACTGAATTATGCTGGCATTTTACTGAATGATGCCTGTTGGCAGTGTTTAGGGGCGCCGCTAACATAAATGTGCTACGAGCTAACAGCGCTTGTGTGCGCTTCATCGTCTGGCAAAAGCAGTCCGATTACCTTTCTTCTTCTTCTTTTTCTTCCTTTTCTTCTTCATCTTCTTCTTTCAGCTTTTCCCTTCAGCGGTCGCCACAGCGAATCAACTGCCTCCATCTAAGGCCTGTCTCCTGTATTCTTTTTTCTCACTCCAGCTACTTTCATGTCCTCTTTCATTACATCTATGAACCTTCTCTTTGGTCTTCCTCTAGACCTCCTCTGCCTGGCAATTCCGAAATTATCGCAATGATGCTGTTGCTGTTCGTACTGATCACGTTTAAACAAACTATATATATATATATATATATATATATATATATATATATATATATATATATATATATATATATATATATATATATATATATATATATATATATATATATATATATATATATATATATATATATATATATATATAAAATATGTCCATTATTGTGGTTTTGCACTGTATATTCAGTACTGCAAAAAAAATAGCAGGGGCTGTATTTATTTTGTTAAACAATAGAATGATAGGAAAGATTTTAGTTGCAGCTGAAAAATGAGCCTTACTCTCCATTTATATTTACATTTATTTTGTTGCAGTCTGCTCAGTAAAACAACTGGAAATTTTGTGAAGCATTAGTTTACAAATTACATTTTGAAAACAATCTCGTTTTCTACTCGTGGACTCAATCTTGTGACATCTCGTCTCGTGGGATTTGTGCCTCGTCTCTCATCCCTAGTATCTATACAAGGACAACCTTTATCAAGGAATTGCGACTGATGTGATTGTGTGTTCTTTCTGCAGTCAGCTCATATTGTTCACAGAGAACAATCAGGTCCCACTGTTCTGTAGCACAGATTGTCTTCATATCTTTGATGCATATATTCTACAAATGCAAGTAACAACATTGTTTTGTCTTTGTGTGATTGTTTCAGGTAAGAAGGAGCTTTATATTGGCAGGGCAGTGCAGAAAGCCTACCTGGAAGTGACTGAGGAAGGAGCGGAGGGAGCTGTCGGATCAGGTAGTGTTTATTAGTGTCGTTTAATCTGCCCTGGTATTATTAGGGACGATAAATCTTGATGTGGTTTGTTCTCAGGAGCAAGCTGAACTGTTTCAGCTAAGTAAATAGTGTGGCCAGTTGGACCCGGCATCCCAAACTCCTGTTTGGAGCCTTTTTCAATCTTCATAGTTTTTGTTTGCCATTAGAACTCAATAACTGTACAAACTCTGAATGCAGTACGCAATCTAAAAGTATGAGTTTGGCGATTCCATTGGAGTCTACAGCTATCACAGACAGGCACAAGGACACAAGGCCCTGTTTACTAAAAATTCAGACAGACACAACCTTGATTGCTCACACCAACAAAACTTGTCTGTGAACAAGGCACATCCAGAATTGTGTCTGTGCAACATGTCAAATTCTCATGCAATTAATTTTTGGAGAGGTTAATGTAATAATATTCATTCATTTTTAGCCTGATTTGTGATTTGCCAAATCTGTCACAAAATATTCTCTTTTTTAAAATGCGACATATCCTGTGTTCAGCGATGCCATTTTCCATCTTCTGAATGATCTAAGGCAGTGTTTCTCAAATAGTGGGGCGGGCCCCCCTGGGGGGCGTGAGGTGATGGGGGGGGAGCGCGGCTGACCCCAGGAAAAGGCTTTGTTTTTGTCAAGTGAAGTCTAACTGTAATAATATATATATATATATATATATATATATATATATATATATATATATATATATATATATATATATATATATATATATATGGGGGGTTTGGCAAAATATAATTGAGAAGCACTAAATGCTGGCGAGGAGCCAATCACAAGAGGGAGTCATGCCATATCGCATCAACTCAACATTTCCATGCACATTTCCAAACCTGAGGAGGGCCTTTTATATACTACTTTTTCCATACTTATTCTAATAAGAATACTTACGATCACTGATACCAATACCAAGAACTGAAACCACTGGTACTTGTAGTACTGTCGAATTTCCACTAAGACTAGTGACAAATAATTTTATAGAAAGAGCTATGTATGCCATTACAGTATTTTTTTCGAAAGGTTACATAAATGGATTTTTTTCCATCTAATTACAGAAATGGGTTTCTGCCAGGCTTATATTTCTTTAGTTTCCAATCGTATCATGGCAATAAGAGTGTCGACACCAGTGTTGGTCACAGTTGCGAGTATCGATATCTTGAAATCAGGCTGGGTGTAGGCCCAATACTGATATCTGGTATTGGTACTTACCTAACCCTAGTTTCCAAACCCATACTGATAAGTGTAAATGGAGCATTTTGAACTGCAAATATTTCCCCTTTCTGGTGCTAAATGATGTTTTTGCTTCGGGGTCTTCTCCTTGTCTGTCTGCCAGGTATGATCGGCCAGACCAGGACTGTGGTGCTGTATCCGCAAGTCATGGCTGATCACCCATTCTTCTTCATCATCAGAAATCGAAGAACAGGTGTGTGAATGTGAGCGTGCACGCCTGCCTGTGTGCATTTGTAAGGTGACGCATTTTGTTGCTCTTTTTTTTTTTGTGTACGTGTCCCTTCAGGGTCCATCCTCTTCATGGGCAGGGTCCTGACCCCTGAAGTCATCGAGCCTAACGACCATGACTTTGACTCCATGTAACCCCTGGCGTGATGCCACTCATTCTCAGCCAATCACATTAATCCCACCTCTCACCTGCAGCTGTATCTTATAAAGATATCAAGTATTGGTTATGCTATACTATATATTGAAAACAAGACATTTGTTTTGGTACAGAAAGCTCTAGGGATGCAGACATGCGGAGGGTTAACTTGTAAATATTCTCTAGTTAATTATTGGAGAATATTCAATGTGAGTACACATGATATTCATGCAGAACCATGTTTTAGTTCACCTGCTTTATACAAACACGCACAATCCACAAAAACGTTTGATTCTCTTTATTTTGAAACATACTAACACTAAGTATTTAACCTTGTGTTGCTCTTTAACATGTATTTAACAGTGTTGTATACAGTATATGCTCAGTATTTGTTGTGGCGAAAACACGCAATCATCAGTCTTAGTAAGACACATCCAGCAAACCATAATTTTGTTATTCTTTACACCTTAGGCATATGATTAAACTGCCTAAGAACTAAAATATGCCTTATCACATGCAACTGGCTGATCAAGCCTTGCCGGCATCTCACAGGTGAGCTGAGGAGACTGCAGAGTTGCCATAGAGACCAACAGAGGCTTGCTGGCGCACTGAAAAAAGTCCATTGCCCCAATTTTTGGCTGTACATATTTAAGGAGACAATAACACCAGCTGTATACACTCTTATAATCAATAAAAAGATACATAATCTTTTTCTTACTCTTGTCTTTTTTGTAATACATCTTTTCTAATACCTTTTGGGAATTATTTTTCATTGCTCGCACAGATCTACATTTCTGAGCAGTGCAGGGGAAATACGCAGCCAAAAGTCAAAATGTGATGTCATATTTACTGTATGTTATAGTTCGTGCCTTTCGTCCATCCACATTACCAGGGAGGCATATTAACATTGATGGTTGCCTGAAAAGATAGAACTGCCAAACACACAAAAACATGAAACGTTTCTATCCAAGCTATGAAAATTTGAGGAAATTCCAACAAAAATGGTCAAAATTATTGGCCTATGAAATGGGGTAAAACGTTTTGGAACACCCTGTCACACACACACACAAGGAGCCGGTTTGAAAAGCTCAGGGACACACAATCATCACAATCAAAGGAAAACAATCATTTAAATAAACAAAATACACAATCCACATACCAATACATAAGTTCACCGATATTTCCTTCATTGCTTTCTTTTGTTCGTACATTTGTTGTCAGATGGGATAAGTCCACATTTTCCACATTTAGGGCAAGTATAAAAAAAATGGATGGGGGATAGATATCTTGTTATGCACATCAAAAATTATATTTGTAGGTACCCAAAAAATTAGCATCTTAAAAAAAGACAATTTTGAGCAGTGTCCTGTACATGAATCGAGAGCAAGGGAGCCTCTTGTAACATGAGACATGAGGCAGCAGCAGTCCATTATGTAACAAAGAAGGCAACTCAGGACAAATAAAACATCACTTGGACATGTTCAATTCCTCTCATCTCCCCATAGTTACTGTAATCAAAGCGGCAAATTACATTATTTTTCCCCTTGACTATGCGTGTCATTCCAACTATGTAGTGTAGTCAGTCCACCTTCCTCACTTGAACACGGTTGCTAGGCAACACAAGAGCTACAGATCTCTGGCACTTGGAAGCGTCTCACCTGACTGAGGCAGCTCAAGAGGAGGAAAGTTACTCGCTGTGAAAAAGAATTTGCCTCTATGGGTCACGGCCGCTCCCTCACGCAACCCGATGGGACGACGTGCAATGTAATGGTAAAGGCTGGAAGACTTCAGCAGCACACGATTGGGATATGTCAGAAAGGTGAGCTTAAGACGGTATCGCTGGGCGCTAAACATCTAAAGACAGTAAGGATAACTTGGAGTCGCCCTGTTTCTGTTTTTATTACAAAGTATAATTCTGCACAAATATAGAAGAAATTATTTAGTATTTTGGCACTGAAACAAATTCAAGAAGTTCCTTCAATCTTTAAATAATCCAATGAAACCTCAAATTAGATATTGTAGAAATTCAGTTTAATGCCAATGCCAGCTTTATTTAAATGTGTGCAAGGTCAAATTAACTTTGCTATTCTGCCAATTTCTGGAGCAAGTTAAACTCAGTACTAGACAATGGGAAACTTATTGTGTAATTTGAGTTTGACTGCACTCTTAATTTTTAATACTTTTAAATTTGAATTGTGTTAAGGCTGAAACTGGTTTATTTGGCAGTCAGCAGTCAATTCAATCAATTATAGAGGGGCACACAGACTATTATAACCCAATGGCAGACCTGCTCAGGTGTCCCAGGCTGTAACTCAACCACTCACCTGGTGGTCAGGTTCTCAACGTGCACCAAAGCTTCCAATTTAAACAGCATTATGCATTTTTTTTTCCTTTCAGTTCTTCAGGTGTGAACACCCTGAGTGACAGCCTCCCTAAATCCCACTTGTCCCACGACTCTGAGCTCGGTGTGGCACACTTGCTTGCCTCTGTGCACCAGAGTCCTGATTCTGGACTTGGATCAACGCCTGTAAGTGAATATGCACAGATACACACATATGGAAGTCATTCATTCAATCATTCAGTGGCATAGCCAGAAAAAAATCCTGCGGGGTGGCCACGGGAATAACTAATTAGCACATCCATATCGCATGCAAAGGTCATGGGTTCGCTTCTGGCTCCGGCCTTTCTGGAGTTTGCGTGCTCTCCTTGTGCCGTATGGGTTTTCTCCAGATACTCCGGTTTCCTCCCACGTTCCCAAAAACTTGCATGATAGGTATATTGGACACTCTAAATAATGTTTAAGTGTGAATCCTTGTTTGTGTTTTTGCACCCTGCACCTGAACCTTTTCAGACAGATACTGTAGGTACTAGCAAGCCCATGACCCTTATGAGGACAAGCGGTTAGGACAGGAATGTCCAAAATCTGTCCTCGAGGGCTGGTATCCTGCATGTTTTCCATGTTTATTTCCCTGACAATGTTAAGTCCAGGCATGATGAGAGAAGGCGCGGAGGGTAGTGAACCCAAAAGCAGGGAAGTCGAAGGAAGGTGAACTCCAAAACAATAGTTTAATATGAAAAAGAGACCAAAAATCAAGGAGCCGACAGAATACTAAATAACAACCAAAAACTCCGAAATAAACTCAGTACTAAAGACAAGACTTAAGGGTCTGGAAAAAATAAATAAATAAACTCACGAAGAACAAGTAGGACCAGGCAAATTATAGGAGCAACAAAAGCAACCCAGGTACAACAACAGTAAGACAAAGACGATGATCTGACAACTAACTGGAAACAAACTTGGAATTAAATACAATGCACGCTAATTAGAAAACACAAGACAGCTGGACGGGAACAAAAGGCAAGGGGTGCTGATTGAATGACACACATGGGGGGGCAGGTCTCACTAACGAGGATAGATGCAAGGTAAACAAAACAGTAACATAGAACAAGAAGCAAAAAACAGAAATGAACAGAAATCCCAAAGTTAACACACAAGCAAAAAAAGAACCCCAACAAACACCAGCAGAACGTAACAGACACACCTGATTCAAATGATCAGCTAATCAGCAAGCTCACAGAAACTTGATAAAGATCCTGATCATTTGAATCAGGCGTGTCAGGGAAAGAAAGCTGGAAATCATGCACCAAGACGTCTCTTTTAAGGAAGTATGTAACATGAATTACATATTCTGTACGCTATGTCTTTTAAAATGGAGCTAAGTGTGTTTATTTTAAATATGTCATATTCTGTCATGGTTGATGCTTGTGTGAAGCAGCACCAAAGTGGAGCGAGCCAATTCCTATGTGTGCAGCAAGAGAGAATAGTTTAGAGTTACATGAGGACAGGAGGTGGAAAAGGTCAGTGAGGGAGCAACAAAGCTTTCCATTAATCACCAAGCCAAATAGTCCCACATTTTATAGCATTGGAATGTGAATAAATTGGACTATAACCCACATTGGCATTCAATAACTTAAAAAGTTTTACCTCATATAATAGCACACCACCAATCACTGAGAATTTACCACCTCATAAGAATTGAAATTTTTACGAGAAAATGCTGTGAACAGCATAAGGCAAGCTTACTTCAGGGTGTCAAAGATTAAAGACCTAACCTAAACTCATTTGGATTACAAATCAACAAGTGGAGGATCTTTATAGGGATATACGAGCTATTAAACTGCATTGTGGGACGTGCAGCCATAAACACTGGGGAATAATATGCTGTCTGACTCCCATTTTTATTAAAAATACATTGACGAACACAAATCTAAATCTGCTCCATCCATTTTAGACTTGATTTGGTCCAGAAATAGTTGTTGAAAACTGTATTGCATTTTAGCTCATCCAAATTTAGTCCAAAAACAGTGGTTAATAATTGAGTTATGTTTAGCCCGTCCAAAATCACTCAAAAAAATTTTGTTCAAAACTGGATTTGTTTTAGCCTGTTCAGTGTGGTCCAACTTTAGTCCAAAAATAGTCCTTTAAAACTAGGATGTATTTAGCCTATCAAAAGTGGTCAAAGTTTTGCTCAAATATATATATATACTAGGGACTGGGACTCACTTAACTCACTCAAATTCACTTTTGCGGTTCAAAATGACACATTTGAAAGGTAAATTGTCAAATGTAGTTTTCTGATGTATAATCAACATATCAATTAAAATGTCATTTGTATGCATTTTCATTAAAATGGTTTTGATTTAAAAAAGAAAAAGGCACATTTTTGTACCAATAACAAAACCTGGCTCAAAATGACTCGAAAAAGGATTTGCTGCTTCTGAGTGAAGAAATAAAGGAACCACAAGATTTCTTATGTAGCAGGCTTACCTACAAGCGTCTAAGACTTTTGAATAGTTACATGATCTCTGGTCAAACTGACTCAGTATGTTATCAATATTCCAAAGAAGAATAGGTAATACACGGGTATGATTTAAGTATTACCTCGGTTATTTTCTGAGTGTTTCCAATAAGAAAACTGATTTTTGTACACTACTAAGACAAGTTATATTGTGTATCATTAGCCAAAATAAAGTCACTCTAACTCAGTGCTTCTCAATTATATTTTGCAAAGTCCCCCTAGAAAAGTTACGTTAAAAACTTTTCGCCCCCCCCCCCACTCGACGCACTGACTACAAATAAGTTCATTATCCGTAATAATTGTATAAGTATATCTAAATCTGTATCCTTTTTAACATTAACAAAAGAAAAAGGCAATATAAATCAACTTTCAATAACTGTTAATTACTTTTTACTGCTTTTATACAGGCTACATCTTAGTCTCAATTAGAAAAAAATAACCAAGTGCATCAAAGTGCCTGGAAAAAAAAGATAACATTCTATTTTATTGCAATTATACTTCACTTGAGAAAAACAGCCTTTTCCCTGGGGTCATCCAGCATTTGAGAAGCACTGCTCTAACTGAACATTTCTAATGAAGGTAACAAGCACATTTGCTGCTCTTAATGGGCATTTACGGTTCATAAAACTGGTGTCTGGCTTTATTCTGATTGTTTTGTTCTTTAACTGCTCCCTTTTCTTTTCCACCATTACATCCCAGCTGAAATGACATCAGATTAATGAATGGACTTTGAATACATTTTGCAAGAAAATGTGAATTAAACTCCTGTCTGGGGCTCAATGCTTAGAAGTTTTTCTCCATCACTCTTTAATCTTTCTTTATTTTGTTTATTTTTTGTAAATCTGTTTTATCAGCAATGTTTGGGTCTTTGTGTTAATATTCTTGTGTTTGAGCATTCTTTACAGGAACAGGATTAAACCTTTTGGAAAATATGCAGCTTGATGAAGAATCCCAACTGTGACTTGAATTGAGGATTGTCATGTTGAGTCATTTCGTGCCTGATGCTTCTCTCCTTTGCAAACCAGCTTCCATCCAGCCGCTTCCGGTTTGCCTCGTGGCATCACCTGCCGCAGTGCGACCTCACTGGAGATCAGCTGACCTGCCCCAGGGTCAGAGAAGGTGAGCCTCACTATGACATAACTGTGGCTGCAATTTGTATTATTATTTTGGAGGTCGATCTATTATTGCGGTTAGTGAACATTTGATGTCACTCGTCTTTTGAAAAACGGCTTAAAGTTGAATCAAGCTAAGAAATATGCATTTTATCCATCATAATTTTTGCATAAATGTGCACTGGTGGGGTAGTGGTAGATGCTGCTGCTTTCATATACAGTGTATATATATATATATATATATATATATATATATATATATATATATATATATATATATATACAGTATATATATACAGTATATATATATATATATATATATATATATATATATATATATACAGTATATATATATATATACAGTATATATATATATATATATATATATATATATACAGTATATATACAGTATATATATATATATATATATATATATATATATATATATATATATATATATATAGGGAAAATACATTTAAAATGAAATGGACTTTTATTCTAATTAGGATAATGATGTCAGATTATGTTAGGCAAGCAGAGAAGGTCTTGCTGGCCCTGAGGGTCCACCACTGAAAAAAAGATATTTGATGTCACCCAAAGGGCCATCTGATGAGGAGCTCTTTCAAAGAGAGGCAGATTCAGCCTGTTTGGAGAGATGGAGGAGGAAGAGGAAGAGAGTGGAGGAGGGTCAGAGTTTCGAAGAGAGAAGACAAGAAAATTGGGAAAACTGTCTGGTGAGTCATGACACTTAGTATGTGTGACAGAACTAAAGTCATCCCCTTCTAACTGCTGCCTCATTTCAAAAGGAGCTGAATCTTTCCTACCAGGATTTGGGTGACGCTTTCCAAAAAGAAAACTTCCTCCGCATCCTCCGCAGGTTGATCCGCGTAGAGAAACTACAACTGGTCAGCAACTCTCTCAGCAACCTAAGTTCTGTCCATCTGCCAAGGTAAAGGGGAGCGCCACTTCTTTCCCCAGTAACAACCTCTTGCAAAATAATGCACATTTCTCTTTGCATTCTGCCTTTTTCAGATGCAGGATCCTAAATATGCACAGGAACCACCTAGTGTCGTTACATCAGCTGCCAAAACTTCCGGCTGTTGAGCACCTTTGCTTGTCCGAGAATGCCGTCAGCTCCCTAGGAGGATTGGACGCATTGAAGAACAGTCCTCTGCGTTCCCTGAACTTAGCCCTTAACCCTGTGACCTTCTCGCAGGACTACCGTGTACGGTGGGGAGCTGAAAAAACAAAAACACACAGAATTTACTACTTACGCATTGTCTAGACATGTTTTGATAAGCATGAATTTGCAATCTCCTTCTCTATGTTGTCTGCTTTCACGTAGTGTGTTCTCCTGCTTGCCAAATCTTGAGATCTTGGACGGAGTCCCGATGTTACCAGAAGACCGTCTCCAGACTGGACTACACTTTCCACAAATCACAAGAATGTGCAATATTTTGTGACATTTTCCAATGATGGAGACTTACTCAGAGGAGAAAAGAAGGGGAAAACATGTTTTTTGAATGTTTAAATTTAATTATGCGTGCCACAACTATTGCCAAACTAAACCACTTTACCTAAAATACACTGGTTGGCAGTTTGAGATACAACCATTTACAGTGGACACCTGGTTTACGACGTCCCTGCCTTACGCTTTTTCACTTTACGACGTGGATGGCGACGTTTTTTCATTCCCTTTTCACGACATTTTTTTTTCACCTTACAACGTAAAAAACAACTTCTCCTCAAACATGGCAGTCAGTGTGTGTGCGTGACTGCCAGGCACACAGCGCTCATTCGTCACTACACGCGTCACTGCTTGCGTCAGTACAATGCTGGTCTGCTATTGGTCGGTGTCACGACTCCGTAAGATATCGGTCTGTTATCGGTCGGTGTCACGACTCCGTAAGATACCGGTCTGCTATTGGTCGGTGTCACTAAAAAGCTGGTCTCTATTGGCCGGCATCATTGTTTCAAGATGGCGACATGCTAAAGATTTGAACTTGTATGAGTGCTTACAATATGGTATCTATTGTGCATTTTAGGGCTTAATTCAAACTTTAATTTGTTAACCATGGGTCCCAAGATTGAAATGAAGCTGGAGATAATCAAGAAATACAAAGAAGGCAGGACTTGGTTAGGCTAGGCTCCCCTCATTAGGGAATATGGCCATAACAAGCTTGTCACATCACTCAAAGGTAAATAAATAATTTATATTATTTTTTATGTATGATGTTATTTAGTTGTATACATGAATATTATATATACATAGCACTTACTATCCTATTTTGTTACCAATTTTCAATATGTATATACAATTTTGATGTTTTTTCCTGGAGTTTTACACGCATTAGCTAATTAACACTGCTTTCTATTGCCCACTGTATGACGATTTTGCCTTACGATCCCAACTGCGGAATGGATTAATTTCGTATAGCAGGGGGCCACTGTACATGGTTAGGGGACATCTTCTTTAAAATGTGTCATATGATCGACCCAATGTGAGTTGTGTACATTTTTGTACATTTTGAACTCATATTTTATGTGCACTTTATATTCACCATTTGAAGTCCCCCCAATAAAAAGGTTGGTGTAACCCTCGTTGGCACGACCAAGTCGTTTTCTTTGACGGGTTTAAAATAACGTGTCTTTGTCACAATGTGAAAACTGTACAAAAAAATCCAAAACATACATCAATATGAACAATATAATTGAATTTAAACAATGACATTTAAATTGTTATGCCTACATTTGCAGTTGGGGACCACTGCTTAAAAACACTGATTTAGTAGTAAACAGGCTTTCACCAGAAATATGAACACGCAGAGCTTCTAAAAGTTGTTCCAAGAAAAGGGGCAATTGCTCAATTAATCAATGGAATCAACTGTCGGATTTTTTTTAAAGATGAATAAATGACAGCCTTAGGTAATTTCACAATAAAGAACCACAGTACGTTTTCACCAAAACCTTTACTAAACTGTCTAAGTCCAGACAGTCTATTTATGCATCGAGCTGGCTCACTAAAGAGCATTAAAGCAGACCCAAACGTCCACTTACATTACATGCCTCATTGGCAAGGGTTTAAGTGTGCATGTGTTACCTGCGTGTAAGTAAAGAATAGTCTATATGTTGGTGGTATAGAGACCATTTATGCTGCCGTAGGGCAATAAAATGCGAAAGACAAGGTGTCGGTCAGGAAGAGAGGCTTGTGATCCGCAGAGGGTAGTTTAAAAATGTAATAGCCTGAAGCTGTTTAACTTTACTGCCACTCCAGTACCATGAAAAGCCAATATGGTCACAGCACAATCTTGCAAGGTTTTTTTTTCTTTCTTGTATAGTGTCGCAATTACAAAAAAAAAAACTACCATACTTGCTATGGTTTTGCTTTGCTATTGAAATGCTGTATGCCCCATTCACTAGCACTTTGAAAATTAGGGAAGTGTTCTTACACATTGTTATTGGGTCATACTACTATGCATGGATATACAGTATTATTGTCTGAATTGTTAATTAGAAGAAAAGATGAAAAATGTTTAAAAATAAATAACCAGAGCAAACAAGATACAACTGAAATGCTCTTTATTTAACACAAAGTATTCAGTTGGTAAAACATGATTAATCAAAATCCCACATTTGCTTTAAATACAGTTGAAAAATAGACACATAGACAGCATGTATTTTATTGTACATTGTAATAAAAAATTTCATCAATTTGTTATTAGTTTCTTATAGTTGATTGGGCACAGTTTTATAAGGCAGAATTTGCTAGCTCATGTTAACATTGACCTCAATATTTTGAATTCAGAAATGACAGTTGACAGTTCGACGATGCGTAGGAATGGAAAGGCACGTGTCGGTGTGACGAACTTAGCTTTGAGTTGCACCTAGCGTGATTGTCAAGGGCATCACAATCAATCAGCAATAAATAAACCAACAACAAGTGATTGATCGGAATGCCGGATGAACATTTTACAGTTGCACTTTTTTATACAACGATTAAAAAAGAAAAAAACTTTACAGCCATCTTAAAAGTACATTCTTTGCATGGGTGCATAAGAGAGGGCATGAATATATACTGTATATATAAAAACAGCATACAGTATAAAACCATCTCCACCCATTACATTCTGTCCAATTGCACAGTGAACGTGGACCAGTTCCAGCGCAAGCCTTCGCCACGTCCAGACATTCTATCCCAAAGGTCCTTCTTGGAGTCTTCACTTGATGGCTGTTGGCTTCCTTTTTTAGAATGAGGAATAAGAACCTCCCAGTGTTTATTTCAGATTTACATCTCCGCCCGTCGAATGGTTCCCTTCTCTCGTCTGGGTTCCCCTTCCTCGGCTTCATCTTCCTCGTAATTCTCTTCCTCTGTGTCTTTGCCGTGGGCTTCCTCCTTGTGTGGTCCCTGCATAAAAGTGCACTTCACTCTCACCAATGTCTCAACAAGCAAATAACATTTTACAACCGATTAGCGAGAACCGCGGAGGCTGACAATGTCTACAATCCGTACACTATACAATACCGACCATCCGCAAATTGAGGTTGACCATCAAAAGTGAATGTGAAATGAAAAATTAGGCCATTATATAAGGTAGAGATAATTTTATCCTACAGCAAAATGAAAAATTATGAGGAAAGGCACGTGTCGGTGTGACGAACTTAGCTTTGAGTAATAAATAAAAGAAATAAATATTAATAATAAATAATAATAACCTAATCTCAAAATAAATCAACCTATCAAAATAAAATTCGTTGTAACGTCATCAATTTTTGAGGTATTGTTCCTGCATGCATTACCATATTTCTGAAGAGTACAAGTCGACCTTGGTTATAATTAGCCCCCCCCCCCCCTTTTTTTTATTTCTACTGCAATTTCGGTGATTATAAAAAAACGTGATTACAAGTCTACCCCTGACTTTAGTGGTTACATAGATCATGGCTGTCCAATTAAAATACATTGTGTTTGATACTAAAATCACAAAATTACAGTACTTTTAGAGGCATTTTTACATTGTATATTGAGTAACAAACTGTTGCAGTTATGGGGGGGGTGGGGTGGGGGGGGGGGGGGGGGCGCGCAAACGTGCGAGGCAATGTATGCGTAAACGAAGACGCAAATGCCGAAACTAATGTTGCACCAATAAAATGATTTCAAGATTCAATGCTTTCTTTTTTTGACACAGCCAAATTAATTAATTTGCCTACTGACATTAATTTGTCTAAAAGCCCTAAAAGTCATCATCACTGTCGTCATTTGTTCAAACAAACTCGTTACAGTTTGTTTGAAATTGAAGTCTTAACAAATGATTTGCTGATCATCTTGCTTGGGATACTCTTTACCCAAGTGATGACTATTGTGAGATCAGAGCGTGGAAGGTTGCCCTTCGCTGTTTCTCCCCCCACCTGCTGACATCCATGCCAGCTTGTTCAAGCATTCGTCCAAGGGCTGAAGGAAACAAGTCAAGCCGTATTTTCCTTTTCATAATACATCAAAGTCCGCTGAAAAAATTATCCATGCTGCCTTGTTGTTGACAACAAACAGGCAGTAATGCACCACTTGACGACGAAGTGCATTTTTTGACATTCTGTGCAAACGTTCTAAAACAGATACATGCTACATGGAATTAGCGGTATATATATCATAATTTTAGGCCTTGTAAATGATATATTACTTATTTTACACTGAAATTAATGTTATTCAAACACAGATATGCATAAGAAATGGTCTGTTTTGAGTTATGCAATTATGAACCACCCTAAAATGAGGGTTAAAAAGAAGAAGGAAAAAAACTCGACTTGTACTCGGAAAAATACGGTACTTGTATATTTCATTTTAAAGAGAAATAAGTAAGTCAACCCACCTGATCAATGTTCTCCTCATTGTATGCCTCTTCTCCATCCTCTTCCACTTGGTCTTCTCTCTCTTTCTTCTCCCCACCTGCAATGTTCTCCTGAGCCTTCAAGGTCAGAGAGGCATAATATAAAAGACTCGCACAATAGCATTAATCAATTAGATGATATGACATGAAGGGTTACCTTTCTTGACACTACCTGAGAGGGAAATTTGGCTTAACGTAGTATAAACGTTAAACAACTACAGTCGCAGAAAGTTATAAGTAGAATGGATATTATTTGAGACGTAGTCTGTACTGATGCTCACATTTTCAAAGCAGCAGAGGGGCATGTTTCCTCATGCATGTGCTGTTAAATAATTGAAATGTCCTAGTGCTTTTTGAAACATATTTAGACATCAGCATTCACAGTTAAACTCAAATGAAGCGGTTTGAAGCTAAACCACCTTTTCAAACAGTGTATCCAGAAAGTATTATTTGAAGTTAACCTCTTACCTACAAATTCTGACAATGTGAAAAAAAGTTTCATTGGACATGATTTAGAGAGGCATACGTTTGTCTATATAAGGTCCCACAGTTGACCGTGCATGTCAGAGAACGCCAAACATGAAGTCAAAACAATTGTCTATAGAGCTGAAAGACCGGATTGTCTTGAGGCACAAATCTGTAAAAGAATACAGAACATTTTCTGCTGCTTTGAAAGTCCTAATGAAGACAGTGGCCTCTATTATTCGTAAATGGAAGACGCTTGGAAGCACCAGGGCTCTTGATAGACCTGGCTGGCTTTCTAAGTGGAGAAGCGCCTTAGTCAGCGAGAGGACCAAGAAGCCAATGGTCATTCTACCAGCGCTTCAGCCTTCCTCTGTGGAGAGAGGAGAGCCATCCTGAAAATCTCTGCAGCAAACAATATATCCTGCCTGTGTGGGAGAGTAGCCAGAAAGAAGCTACTCCTTAGTAAAAGAAACATGTCAGGCCATCTGGAATTTGCCAAAAAGCACTGGAATGACTGGCGTACCATAAGAAACAAAATTCTCCGGTCGGATGAGACAAAGATTGAACTCTGGTGTGAATGCTAGGCCTCATGTTTGGAGGAAACCAGACACCGCTCAACCACAGACCAATATCATCCATATAGTGAAGCATGGTGGCGGCAGCATCATGCTATGATGATGTTTCTCTATAGCAGGAAATGGCTGACGAGGCAGGATAGAAGTCAAAAATGAATGCAGCAATACACCGAGATATCCTGGATGAAAACCTGCTCTGGAGTGCTCTTGACCTCAGACTAAGGTGAAGATTCATTTTTCAACATAACAATGGCTTGTAGCACACAGCCAAGATCTCAAGGAATTGGCTTGAGAACCGCTCTGTGAATGTCCTGGAGTGGCCCAGCCAGAGTCAAGACTTGAATCCGATTGAACATCTCTGGAGAAACCTGAAAAATGATTGTGCACAGGTGTCTCCCATCGAACCTGATGGCTCTTAACAATTACTGCAAAGAAGAACTGCCAAAAGATAGGCGTGCTAAGCTTGTGGCATCATGTTCAAAAATACTTGAGGCTGTAATTGCTAACAAAGTTGGATCAACAAAATCTTAAGCAAAGATTCTTCTGATTTAAAGCAGTGATTACTTATATAAATGTGATTTCTATTTTTAATAAATGTAAAAAATGTCCAAAAAAAGTTTTCACATTGTCATAATGGGTTATCGTGTAAAGAATTTTGAGGTAAGAGATTCATTTAATACAGTTTGGAATGAGGCTGCAAGATGGCAAAATGTGGAAAAAGTGAAGCGTAGTGAATACTTTCCAGATACGCTGTATTTGACAAAATGAACTGCACGACAGAGCAATGTGTCAGTATTTGCTAATTGCATATTCACCTATTTGAATAGTCTATCTTCAATTATACACAGAAATACTCACCGATTTACTGTTTATGTGAGCACAACCAAAGCACTTGAAAAAAGGGTTACTTTGATGCCATTTTGGCGCTAAGGAACTATGTCAATGTGAGTTGAGGAGCTTCATGACGCCCTCATCTGTCCCGAAGAACCATGTACAGATGTGTTGAAGATCTTCATGACGTGATAGAACAATGCGACGGTGTTTCGACGCATACCTCCTCCTCAGCTTCCTCCTGGTACTGATCATCTAGATTGTCTTCCTGCTGATCTGGGTTTCCAGCAATCTGGACACACACAAACATGCGTGCGCGCGCACACACGCGCTTCATCATGATGTAATATAGCCACTTGGATCAATCCGTCATCCTCATCGGGAGCTACATGTCAACTCCTGGCGATATACAATATTGCAATTTTCTAGCACCCACCACCAGCTCATCCTCTATAGCAGGATGTTCCGGGCCTTGGCGTGAGTCAATGTGCTGAGCGTGTGCTGCCGGCTCCTCTTCCTCTTCTTCCTCCTCCGCCGCAACATCGTCATTAACACGATGACGTGAGCGATCTTCCTCCGCTTCTTCAAACTCATCTTCTCCCTGGTTGTTGGGATCATCCTCAGGGTCCAGTTCACCACCGCCGATGGCACCCTGAGGCAAACAATAAAGCACACAATACAATGTTTACCTCTGCCAAGAGTGAAAGCGCATTGTAGAGCTGCCATGATTAATTAACAGTCGATTGCCAAAATAATCGATAAGCATATTTTTGATCATCAGTTACCTGTAATCATTTTGGGCCCTTGTTGGCAATTTGAATGAAACCAACAAATTTGATTGAGCCTTTACATGCAAATTGACAAATATCAAGCAGTTCCTTGCTGTGACTTTGTAGATTAAAATGTTCACCTTATTAAAAGGATAAACCCAGAAAATGACAATACAGTGAAAACCTGCAGTTTTGTAGCTTCAAACAGTCATCCAAAGAAACAAAACTTGAATATTATTGTTTTGAATTGTATTTCTTTATTCAATAGGTCAAATTCAAATTTTAAGTTAAATTGCAAAAATACATGTTTAGTATATTCAAATTTTCTGAGTAGTACCCGTATTGTCTTTGTGTTGAATCGAAATTAAAGGTGTTCAAACACTTGCTTATACTTCACTAAAACATGTTTATAGTTTTTGCCCTTTTTTATGTTACAGAGCACACCCTTAAGTGAACCATATGCTATTTGCACTGTCAATTTAAAATAATGTCCATTTTGTTTCAATAAAGGGATGGAAATCAAAACCTTTTGTCTGTTTTTTTTAATCCTATCAATCCATTAATCAACCATTTGTTTGACAGGTTATTCAATTGTTAAAATAATCACGAGTTGCAGCCCTGGTGGTTTGTTTTGCAGGACTGTCTATCAGAACAGGAATGTTGCTATTTTTTTTGCTATTTTGGGACCCCCAAGGGGTACTTTCCCTCTTTTTGGTGTATTTTCCTTTATGATGGGAATTTCGGTATATTCCTTCATTTTTGTGTATTTTTCTTTATTTTAATTATTTTATTAAGCTCTTACTTTCTGTCATTGTAGGAATTTTGCTTCATTTGGGGACTTTCTAGGGTACTTTTCCTGAAGTCATAAGGTAAGCCTCGACAGAATGGCCATATTGGTTCAAAATTAAAGGAATTCAACCATCTTAAAGAGGAAGTAACCTGGAAGTGCCTAACAAACAAACAAGAAGTGACCGAAAATTACAAGCAAGTGAATGACCTGGAAGTGATCATTAAGCACATTGTATTTATTACTCACACTTATTAAATTTTTCATAATTTTATAGAGCAATTTTCTTCAGATTTCATTCTATATAATTTGCAAATAATGTGCAAATCACTCTCCATTCAATTATTCAGCCACTCAACTTTCAACACACAATTTCTCCAGAAATAGCTTTCTCTAGTTTTCATCAAACTCTGCTGAAAACACTCACGTGACATTTTTAGTGCAAATCTATGAAGACTGTACATCTGGATATTTTTTTTCATGCCATCATATGATATTAAAAAACTTATGCCAGACATGCAAGAAAAAAACAAAGACAAAAAGGTCACCTTCTGCTGCACCTTCAGGTCATTTTGCAACAAAAGTGACTGTTTCTCTGTGAAAAAAGAATGAGGCAAATGAGCTCCACTAATGTGATCTCAAACGTATGGAACGGTGGCAAGAATGCTTCATTTTACCTTGTTTATTCTCCGTGCCATGCACTTCTTCCCGTTGGTCTATATTATCGTGCATGTTTTCATACTCGGCCTTCTTCCTGAGAACAAAGAAATAGTCCACAGCTCACCTCAGAACTATAAAAATGTCTTAAGAACAGCTCATTTCTATTGAAAAAGTGGTAATTATACTGGTAAAGAAGCTGATTTGAAACCCATCTTTACTTCACTCATCTGCAGCGTGCTTACACTGTCAGCCAGTGCGTGCATTTCATCTGACCTTTGGTGCGCCTCTCTTAGCAGCCGCTCCCGTCGGTCTGCCTCCTGATGCTGCCTCTCCTCCCTCTCCTGCTCTTCTTTCAGCTTTGCCTCCCTCTCTCTCAGCACCCTTTCTCTTTGGGCCTGCAGGGAGTCCTGTCGCATTTGGATCAACCGGCGCTCTTCCGCCTTCTGCGCCTCCAGACGCTGCTGCTCCTGCTGCTGCTCATAAGCTGATTTGGCGCCCTCTGTCTTACTGTGCGGCTCTTGCCGGAACTGGACTTCTTTCTGGACAACAAATAAATGAACCTTTTTTTAACTGTAATAATTATACGAGACAGGTGTATATAGTGTAATTCTTTCTTACGAACATATACCTTTTAAACACATTTCCTAAGATGATAAAAACTAATTGTTTGGTTTGCAGTTTAAGGGCTGTAAAACATGTTCAGAATGATAAAGTTGAAATACGTAAACTTATTCTGACATGTTGGCTGTCCAAGGCGTTCTCATCTGGCAGCTCCACCTGTAGCTCAGCTTCCTCCTCCTGTTGCTCTTCCTGCTGTTGATCTAGGTCCTCCTCCTCTAGCTTTTCAGGTTGTCCTGCTTGGGCCATTTCCTCCTCGGCCAGCTCCCTCTTCCTCTCCGCATCTCCATCCTCCTCTTTTTCTGACAAAATGTGCTCTGATGTTGTGGGGTGTGACTGGACTTCGGACAGAGAAGGGGATCTCTCCTCTTGCTGGTCCAGCTGAGACAAAATTTTAGTTAACTACAGAATTCCTTTTGGGTAAGTGAAAACCGAAAAAAAAAACAACCTGAAAACACATTACCCTGGACACAGTATCATGGTGGTCCTCTTTTAGGACAGCCTCCTCCTTGTTTAGCTGGTCTAACATGAAGGCCTCCTGTGATTTGGGATCTGGTTGCTGGAGCACAGTTTTTTTTTCAGGCTGTCCTTGGTTCGGTGACTTGTTCAGAGACTCCTTAAGCACCTTGTATTCATTAACTTGTACCTGCAATAAAAGGTACAAGACTACAGTAGGTAAAATACAGTTAGACATGGGCCGATGACAAAATTGGCGATACATCATGATTTGAAGTCACAGTTATTTAAAACTGGCCAAATCCGCCAAAACCGCTAACTTCTTTTCCCACCTTAAAGAGAAACTGCAGTATGCAGCGTGAGCCTCCTCTCATTGTGTATCATCTGTGTCTTCGGCTACAGCAGCTAATCAATAGATACTGCAGCTAACTAGTGCAGGTAATATGGCTATCATGTCATTGTACCTACTGTCATTGTACCAACTGCCCAAAGACAGCTGGGATAAGCACCGGCAAGCGACCCTAGTGATGATAAGCGGCTATAGAAAATGGATGGATGGACATATTTAAATTTAAATTGGATGTTTTCTATCAGAAAGAATTTGTGTATACCTTTATTGTTGAGCAAAACTCCTATTGCTCACTGAAAGTTTCTTTTGCTTTTATTTACATATTTAATCTTGCGTGGTTAATCTCTGCTTTTATTTACATATTTAATCTCGCGTGGTTAATCTCTGTTTTTATTTACATATTTAATATCGCATGGTTAATCTCTGCTATTGTGACACGTGTTCTATTATGTATTTTGTTTAAAAATGAAGCAGTTTTTTTAATGTGGAAAAAATGTCTGTTATGACTCATATTTTAGCGCTATAAATTCAATACCGTGTTATTGCGAGATTTTTGATCAAGCTCATCATATTATCAGAATCAAACATTGACCCATGCCTTTTATCACAAAAGAAGAGCGTGATGTCCCTTGGTCCCAAGGAGTATATGAAGCCACAATATAAAGTCATAAACACTTAAGATTAAAGTTCAAACTTCCAAGAATTAAGTCATGCAGTGATGAGAAACTATGAGATGTACTTTTTCATTGGTAAACCTGAAGTTTGTACATTCAGTGAATCAATTGTAACTATTGCAACAGCGACAAAAATAGACTGCAAGTCTTTTACTATTTTTCTCCTTTCATGATGATTTGCTCTTTTTCACTCTCTCCCCCCGCCGTCCCTGCCAGGTACCTAGCTTTAATCAGGAAATTTGGGCGATCCATCACAAAGCTTCCATAAACAATTCATCACCAACCCACACTAAGTAAGTAGTATTATTTTATTATTTGTCATCTTTTAGGTTTTCAAACAAGTAAGCTCAATTTTGTGCAAGTGCACCACAAAATGCGACAATAGAGGTTTTCTATTCAATTTTATGGTTGTTTTTGTGCTCTATAGACAAAGTTGACTTGTCTATGTGCTGAGTTGTCAAAATAAAACGTACAAGTCTGGTTACATACTGTAGACCTGCATGTGAAACAGCAACTGTCTCATTAAATGAGATCAGCGACATTGGGAAAAACAAGCAGCTTATAAGATAATACATCATTTATGGTAACTTGATGTCATTTGAGCAGACTATGAATAGACTTAAAGAGTTTGATACTAATTAGACCAGATGTTGCGGAAAACATGCAGTTTTAATTTACAGTATGATGTCATGAGAAAGAGCAAATTGACTTGAAGTTTTCTGCTCACTTGAGGAACTTGGAAATGTTTACTAATCATTTGAATGTACTTAGTAACAATAATCAATAAATTTACTAAACACCAAATACATGTGTTCACCTTGCCATTTAAAGTTAAATAACATATTCTCACAACTACTGTAAATGCTGTATAGGCATGGGCTGGTATCAGATTCTCACTATGTGATAAGCTTGAGGAGAAATATCATGGTGTCTCTGCATCACATTATTGATCTCTGTATCACAATATGCCTAATACAGTACTGTACTGTAATTAGTAGTACCTAAAACTAATGCTTGATAGATAATCATTCATTCAGTCATCTATGTATTCATTGAAGACATAAGTGAGTTCGAGCTGGAGTCACTTTGTCGCTATTCAATAATATTAGCGTCCTTTTCCGAAAGATCCAGGCAAAGCTGCTCTTATCTCAAATGCTTAGACTAATATGAGCACAGTAGCTGGCTCAAGATGTATTTCCATACTTTGCTGGGGGGGTTTTATGGATCGAAGACCCCATTAAACTGCTTGCCTACCTGAGCTGCCGCTAGCGCATTCTTGTGATCTTCCAATGACAGTGTGATCTGATCGTGTGCCGTTTTCAAGTCTTGGTGTTTTGCCTGAACAAACAAATACAAAACAACAGATGCAATTAACACATGACTGAAACAGGTTCACCGTAAAAGACCATATAAATGAAACATCAGCAAGTAGGCTGTGCATTTACACAATATAATGCAAGATTAATACGCCAATAACTTCCAATTGCCTAAAAAGCCACTGCATAAAACCAATTACAGAACGAAGCATAAGCTAAACACTCCATATGTGTATTTAACAGCCAAACAACTGATTGAGGGAGCATTTCATCTGATAAATAGATAAGAAGTCTCACCTGTGCATCCTGCAGTTGCATGTGAATGTCATGGTGGGCTTTCCTTAGCTGCTTATTTTCTTCTCTCAGATTATATATATTATCTGCAGGCAGGAAAATTAGGCTTTAACAAGAAGCCATGTCATAATCATACATTTTCTGGAATACAATATTATTCTGATGATATTATATTGCGTAATCAGCGTAGCTGCTCCTTCAAGAATATATAATGTCCCAAAAGCTATGTTAAATCCAAACACTGAGTTACATCAACATGCACACTGTAACACTCAATATTCAATCATTTATTTCACCTGAAATGACTTTTTCACTGGCCATTTTTTTTTTTTAAAGAGAACTTTTTATTTATCGATCCCCTCTCTGAAAAAAGACAAGAGAGTTTCATCAAGTAGCCCACAAGGACCGCATGGGTAGCCCATGGACCTATTCAAAAAATATAGCTCAGCAGGGATGGGACATGTGTTTTCCTAAGAATTTTTTAAAAGTGACATACCTGTCAACAACTTTTGTACGGGGAAAAAAGTATGTTTTTTGTAAGACAGATCTCCTCTTACCTATTTCGTCTCGGTCACTGGTAGCAGACGACAACGTCATCGTCGATTGCTAATATTGTCGCGGTACACTAGCAAAAGTTATCCTCGATCATGCATTTATTTTACGTGTTTATTACAGCCTTGTCAATAAAGCATGATATGTGCAAGTGTGTCACGTTATTGCCGTTTCCGTATATTTTGAAGTCAGGTATTTGTGTTGGAATCGAAGAATCAACCCGTTATAATCGTGAAAGTAAGCATGGAAGGACCGCCAAGTTGGAAGAAAAGAACTCAGGGATCGGGTCGACGCCAAAAAGAATGGCAGACTCTCCAAAGTGAATATTCTGGATGGATTAAATTGTCAACAAAAGGTCCTCAGTTCTGCGTTCCGTGAAAAAAGGATGTGAAAGTACATAAAATAAAAAATGATTTACACATATTATCTTTGTTTTTATTCTCCATATTCTGTCTTGCTGTGAGTAAATGTGCCGCGTTGAGTTTGTAAGATTTATTATAGCTTAATAAGAGGAATTGCAATCATTAAAAGGCAAGCGATTGGCCGAGGTTGACAGGTATGAAGTGATCATTTGAAAATGTAAACGCTTACAGAGATTTAGAAACAGAGCTGCAGATTGATATTTATCAGTTTCATTCTTACTTAAACATTATTGATAACTACAATGGGAAATCACAAACAACCACTGCATCACTTAGCTAAACTGTAAAAGGAATCAGCTAATTGCATGTAATTACTTGTTGAGTCACAAGGTGGAGACAAAGCATGGATAATTTAAGTGTGATACCGCTGGAGCTCAACAGCAGCATGAGAAAAATAGACATAGCCCTTCTAGTGTAATACATTTATGTTTTAGAATGAGTAAAGAGACCTTTAAGTTGGGCCACCTCCCTTTCTTTGACTTGCTGCATTTTTTCATAGCGGTCTTTGTGCTCATCAATCAGTCGACTGTGATCGTTTCCCTGCATCTGGTGCTGCTCCTGCAGATCATAATACTGCTTCTTAAGGTCCTCATGCTGGTTCTGAAAAGCAAAGTGGAAACATAAGGTATGGTCATTCCCTAAATTGACATCAGGGCGTCTATCTTTGTTGGCACAAAGCGAATCCAAACCTTGAGCATCTGATGTTGCACGTGGAGTGAGCTCAGTTTGCTACTGGAGTCTTGCTGTGTGAGGACACAAACAAAATGCTGTCAAAACACAGGTCTTTGTGGTTCAGGCTTAATAGCAAAATAGCAAATGGGAGACACGCCACACACATTGAACAATGGGAAGCAGACAAACACGATATGAATACAATTGTTATTATTTGAATTACTATATTGCAGTGGTCCTCAAAGTGGAGGCTGCAGACCGCTAGAGGTCTATTGTCTGACTGCAGTTCCATGAAAAAATTTGGGTTATTAATATATATATATATATATATATATATATATATATATATCTATATATATATATATATATATATATCTATATATATATATATATATATATATATATATATATATATATATATATATATATATATATATTTAAGTTAATTTCATTTTATATTAAATTGTGAAAGAATTCATGAGTATTCTCCAATCCATTAAAAGTATTTTTGTGTAATAATTTTGAATTTTGAAATTTGTCAAAATGCGTTTTTCAGTTTACAATTGCTCGCTAATGAGGTGATGAAGCCAGCAAAGCTAAAACACCGTTTTATTTTATAATGCTGTTTTTGACTAAATAATTGACAACTTCCTGTTTCGGGGAAATTGACCAGTTTTTTTTGTTTTTTTTTTATAAGGAGGCGTGCAATTTGCAATTTTTATTTTCCAAGCTTCACGATAGCGGAAAAGCTATATACTTGTTGTTATTAATACTCTTGTTGTCAAATTGAATCTCATGGTGAATAAAAAGGGCTTAAATGATTTTTTTGTTTTTGTTTCCGCAAACATTTGCAATGTGGGTCCTAAGAAAAATATGCTTTGTAAAAGAGGTTCCTCACACCAAAATGTTTGAGAACCCCTGCTATATCGAATAATGATGACAATTAAAGATTTAGGTGATGTGTCAAAGTCCCAGCCAAAAAGGTCTTCTTTGGCCACTTGAATGATATTGATTATCAGATCAGTCCTACTGCGGTTTACAGTTTGTCAGTGTTTTACACACACCAATACTAAATTTCCCACAATGCAAAAGTGGCGCGCCTAAGCGCAAGGCCAGCTTCATTCATTAGAAGTCATTAGCTAGCATAGGAGCAAAAGTCAACTTCCAGATACCGCTCAAAAATGGCAACATCGAAGATGCAAACTAAAAACCGGGTGTTTCAAACAATGCAGGAGTCGGATCACTCTCTCACGGAGGTTGCTGGAACACCCATGTGTCTCCAGTGTGGAAAAACTGTGGCGGCAATGAAACAGTATAATCTAAGAAGATGGCATCATAAAATGAAAAACGTGGAAAAACAAGATTGTGAACATGAAAAACGGTTACAGAAGGGGGAAGGATTCAAACGAGAAGTCTTCAAACTCGGGAGGCTCAGTTCAGAAAAAATAAATCACAAAGCAAGGCTGCTGTCTCGACAGAAGAGCTCGCAAAATCAGCCTATAGCCATTCACAGAATGGGATTTCATCAAAAATGTTATGCTTAGTTTGTGGTGCAGTTTGCCCAGACAACAGGCAACTCTTTTTAAATGTGAACCTGAACAGAAAAAAAAGATTGCTGAGCATGTCTATCGATCTAAAAGAGCGGCGTTGTGATAAAAGGAAAAGATTTTATTGCATATTCATAGCCTGGGATGAGAGCTTGACACTTCTAACATTGCCCAGCTATATCAGTTTTCCACAGAGTTGACTCCAGTTTTTAGCATTACGTCTTATGCATGGCACAACTACAGGATATGATCTGTACGGAGAGGTGTCAAGACCCCAACCCGGACCGTGTATGGTAGACGAAGGCCAAAGGTGATTCTGTCAGCTAGGTGATATGGACATTGTTTGAGTACCCGTGTGAAAAAATGCAGTGGCGGTCCGTGCATTTCACATTTATGCCTTTTGTGATGTCCAACTCGAATAAATACCCCTCAGATGCTCATGTACACATTACTGACTGTTGCATCACCTTAAATGTGTAATAAACAGGCTATTTCCTGGAGCGTTTAAATATGGATAAACCCACACCAGCAATTAAAATTTATCACTATACGTGATACTATCAAAAGTTAAAAATAAAAAGGAACTTAAAATTATTTGTGCATGTAGTTTTATTAAGTCCACCAAGAGCAGGTGAGCTTTAAAAAGATTGTACGCTTAATTACAAATCGCAGTTTAATATTAGAACATCATATTTATTTACCATTATTTGAATATGAATGAAATAAAATTGCAAAAACAAAGAAAATGAAAAAAATACATTAATAGAATGCTCGCACTCATCAAAACGGTCTCCCAAAACACAATTCAAATCCATTCTTCTTTCTTTACCCAAGAAGACTTCAATGACTTTCTTATACAGTTTGTCCGGTTGTTTCAGTTCCAACAACAAATCCTTTTCTATCTTTAAAAAAGGCCGAGAACAACCGCTATGCAGAAGCACAGGACACAGGATTGTCACAACCAAACGGCAAAGCGTGCTTAACCTGCATAGCGTCGCCTCCCATTCTGAATATCCAATCGCAATGGGTGTGCAGTACACGTCACATTCAAAAAGAGGCTTTCTAGCTGGCCTTAATGTCGCCACCTCATGATCGATTGGCTATTGCAACTGTCTATCAACTCTATGTGCTTGTTCACTCACATTGCACAGATGCAAGCAACTGTTGATTCTGAAGTCCTTGGGCAGATTTCATACAGACTGGGGACACAAGTTAGCTATTAGATAAAAACTCTAACCTAAAACTACAACACTGAAAGGAGTGTAACCAAATGGATAAAATATGACATGGACAGAAAATAAATATATATATACACACACACATACATACACACACACACACACACACAATTTTATTGGGAAAAATACATTTAGAAAAGGAATGAATAATGATGTCAGGTTATGTAGACCACCACAGGAAAAATGTGAAGTACAATTCTCTCTGGATCTGAAAAAATTACCACCAATTTATTTTTCAACTGGGTTTAAAAACTAATTCACTTGAATGAATCACAGAAAATTGCTGATATTATTTCTTTCTTTGGAGAAAATGTAACCTACTTTTTCCCTGTCCCGGCAATAATATAATGATGGCCCCTTGAAAAATATCGCCTTGTTCATTTAATGTGCATGTTATGGGGATTTTTATATAAAAGAAAGATGTCTTTTATGCCTGTTGAAAATGAAAAATTACTGACGGAGCCATAAGAAAATAATACTTTATTCTTCCTATCCAATCATAAGGTCATATATTTGTTTGGTTTTCTGTAGGTTCAAGTATGTTCACTCGCCCATGTGTGGTATTTTTCATTTTTTAATAAACATTTGATTGGTTGTAGTTTTTTTTTTTTCTTTTGACCCCCTCGTCTCCCCATTTGACTTTGACACCGCTGATTTAGATGATTAATGGGAAATAGATTACCTTCTCTTTATTCAGTGACTGCTGTGACTCCAATTTATACACGAGGTAATCTGGAACAGAAAAAACCTTGTTTAAAAAACTCATAATATCAAACTTGCTTAAAAAGTGCACACTGTAAATTTTAAAGCTACCACAGGAAAAATTCAGTATAAATGGTAAATGTAAAAAAAAAAAGTAAGCTAATCACACAAGTAAAGTGTCTATGTGACATGGAATGAGCCAGAACCATTAGTGGTCTCACCTTCTTTGGCCTTTTTGTGTTCTAACCTTTCCTTCTGAAGAGACTTTTCCAGTCTTGAACGATGCTCGTACACCACTGCAAATATGACAAGAGCAGGAGGAGGGAAACATTGGGGTCTCGTGACAAGGCAGGAAAGTTCAATTGAGGCATTAAGTACCAGTAATCATATCTGACAGATCATCGACAGTGTAAATGTTACATGTTTAAGTGAGCATGTGGCCATTTTTGTGGAATGCAAAGCCAAGCATGCCTGAAGATTTTTAGGCCTATCACTGGAACAGGGGATTGACAGTTTAGGAACATAGAAGAGAAAAATAAACGGAATAATTTGACAGAACGCACTTCCACTGCGGGACAGTGCTTCTTAGATTCCATAATACTAATTTTTCACAATTCAGCACATTTCCTATAGCTAAAGCATGTGTATGGATGCAAATGAGTACCAACAACCAATCCCAGTTAGGCAGCATGGTGGAAAAGTGGTTAACACACCCACCCCACAGTGCAAAGATCATGGGTTTGCTTCTGGCATTTGCCCTCGTGGATGGATGGAGGAATGGATGGATGGAATCAATGGATGGATGGATGGAGGGATAATCTTAGTTGCAGCTATAAGTTTCTTTTTGTAAATGAATGAAGTTCATTCTGTCTCTTATTTACTGTACATTTATACTCATCGGTAGAAATTACACAGTAACTCGCAACACCATCACAATATTTTGGCAACAATGTCATTATTATGTAGAGCTTTGGAGGTTGATGTTATGCATTCAACAATGTACCAACCACCACCCCCATCTCTGGTGAATCTGTGAGCTGTTCTTTTGCCAGGGGTAACCAAAGGTTTAAAACGCGGAATGATACTGTAAACCACAGGTGTCAGACTAAAGACCCAGGGTCCAGATCTGGCCCGTCACATCATTTTATGTGGCCCGCAAAATGCTGATTTGACTTGAAATACCAAACTTGAAAGTTGTCTTCAATTTAAAAAAAAAAAAAAATGGGGGAAGGAAAATATAAAGCATTTTTTACAACCAATCTCTCTTTTAAACAGTCAAAACTAGACAAGTGTGTGACAAACACACTTAAAATCAATTACACAGGCCATCTGACAGAAACTATAACTACAGTGTGGCCCGCAATAAAAATGAGTTTGACACCCCTGCTGAGTGTAAACAAAACTTTGACTGATTTAATTGTTCAGTGCAACATCATGACCGAAAGACAAAAATTATATCACTCTTCTCCATTTTAAATCTTCCACTCCTCTCTTGCCACGGTTGCAGCGTAAACAAATAAGTCATGTGATGTCCTAATGGCCATTATGCAAAGTATTTGGGGGAATAACACCCACAACACTTTACTATAAAATGAAGAACAATTTAAAAAAACAGGCTCATAACAATACAATGTTTCAGAGACCCAAATAAAGCACTTAATCCATAAAAGTAAATGCAGTGAAATAAGTTTCCATCTAAAATCAGATGGATATTTATATTTCACTGTATCTACTGTGAAATTAACTATACTACACACTGTGCTGCGGCCTTAATGTTTAAGATATTGGACTAAGAGTTTGATATTGTCACATCACTAGTGATTACTAATCCAAAGCGTCTTCTATAGCTCTTGTGGAAGAATCAGTAATGACTCTCTCGGTTTCAGACCAATTCCCAATACAGGCTGATGAAAGTGCATTAGCAGAGTGCAAATCAAGGCTGCACCCTATGGGAATGACCTTTACAGGTCTGCCGCTTTAGATTGGGGGATGATTGAATCTGTCGAGTGGGCTGGTGGCTTACAGCCCAAAAACTGTCAATGACAATGGAAAGAGGTCAGCACTGGTTGCTTGAATATTTTAGTATTTGCATTCAGCTTGTTCATAAACACAAGATGAGTGACTTTAGAAAGAAAGGAGATTCCTGAGGTTTTTATTATTTTTGTGGTTGATTTGAAGCTCTTTCCATACTCTTTCCAGTTATCTTCCCTCAAAAACTTAAAACTTAGAAGACAGAAAACAGCAATCGACCGTCATCCATGGATATCAAGTTACGTGGGCACTGAATGCTGGATGATTAATTTCACACAGTGAATACAAATATGTTACAGAAAATAAGGGCAGCTTGCACTGGTGTGTACTGGAAAAGAAAACAAGAAAAACAGGTACTGTATAGTGAGCTTTTTATCTTGTTAAATACTTGGACTGAAGTCTATTGCTCACCGTTCCAAAACCAGTTTGTCATCACGTAGACCACAACTTTAAAATGACCTGCACCTATTCAGCATTTCGTAATGGAACAGAAGTGTGTCAATACGAGTGAATGAGCTGGCCCTTAGCGCCAGCTGTCCCATTTACAAACCATCAATGAAATGACGCTACCACTGGAGTTGGCCTAATGGGCATAGCATTCTATTAAGCTTTCCTGGCTCGGACAACATGTGGCACAGTGCCAGGCTATAAAGAGCCTGCAAAATGGACTTTTGTCTTGAAATGGAAACTAAAACAAACAACGTTGCCCTCTCAGAGACAAATATATGAATAATATTGGTGATGGGACGAGACACAAATCTCACGAGACAAGATGTGTCACAACACTGAGTGCACAAGAACCAAACGAGACAAGAATTTGGCCGGGGGAAAAAAAAATTAAAAATCTGCAAGTATATTAACACTTTAACATGAAAATGTGAGCATAAACAGGAGAGGCAATTTTGTTACAGACAAAAAGAAAATATTAACACTTTGACATGCAAATGTAAACATAAAAAAAAAAAAAGAGTCACTTTTGTTATGGACTAATTTTTCAGCTGCAAGTTGAGCTTGTTTGACAAAATGCATGCGACTTGTGTTAGGGCATCCTGTATTCTGCAGAGTTGCTTATTTTGAGTAGTTTGGTATTCAGATTTATAAACTATATATATTTTTTTCAAGATCTGTGAAAAACAATTACTAACACAGATGGCCAAACGCCACATTTCCACTTATTAATGAATGACCAAATTTGATCTGCTTTTTTTTTGATAGTCAACATTTTTAAATTTATATTTAAATTCATACTGTGACATTTTAGAACGCTCTCTCCACGTATTTTTTTTCCAATGAGACAAAGTGACAGACCCACAGAAGACTTGACCAGTCATCAGTAGCAAAAGTCAGCATGTCAGAGTGTTAACAGCATAGTGTGCAGTTTTGATTTACATCTACAATATTACAATGAAAAATAATCTGGCTGCTCATTAGGCATGTGAGTGCCGCTAGCTAGTGGCTAATTTAGTGTAGGCTGTGCTGTGCTAAATGTTAGTCACAGGTGCCAAACGTTAGCTTGCTTATTCAGTACTTTTTTAGTGAATAACTCAAAAAAAAAAAAAAAGTCTCGCGCTGTGCAGAGACGGGGGAAATCTTGTGCTAAGGCTGATGCCCCATGATCTGACCTTGGATAAGTGCTTGATTGAATGGATGTATGAATGGATGGATGGACGATCAAACAAAAGAACGGGGGTATGAATTCTTCCACAACAAATGGCTTGAACATATTATATAAACCAAAATTAACACACGTTAAATATTCGGTTGGAGTTGGTGACCCCAGTCCTCGAGGGCACCAGCATCCAGCATGTTTTCGGAGCAACCCTACTCCAATGTACTTGATTCAAATGATCAGGATAATTAGCAAGATACAGCAGCGTTTCCTGATGAGCTGATTATTCGGAGGAGGGTTGCACTGAAATCATGCTGGATAGGTGCCGTCGAGGACCAGAGTTGGAGAACCCTGTCAGTGTTCCCTCACCACTTCGTGCTTCACCTTTTGTGGCTTTAGTGTCTCTTGTTTTTGTTTTTCCAAAAGACAGCAGCAGTGTACTGCAGTAATACTAACACGCTCAGTCCTAACGTGAAGTATGAATCAGTCTAATAGAAGACGCTTTTGTTAAAATCTGAATCACTCCCCATAATTCTACATGGACGGAGTCATAGCAGTATATAACGGGCAGTGAGGAGAGTTAGCAGCACTTACCACTCTCTGATGCACTATGTGTGGTAAAAGAAAATGTGTACACAAAAAAGAGCCAAATGCCTGTTATGCATCCGTACTACGGTTAGGAGATCATTGGGCATGCAAAAGAAAGGTCTGCAAGGTTTTATTAGCGTATTTCATACACTTTTTTTATGGATGTACGATGTCTGTCAGGGGGTCAAATCCTACGTGACGGAATTCACAAGTATCAGTTATCCCAAGTTCCCCCTTCGCCATTCTACAAGCCAGGTGAGTGCTCTTGCTTGCCTCTGTTTTTGTATTGAAAGCTCAGCTGGCAGTGTTGGATAGCTCTGGGTGACCTAGAACTGGCTACCATGACATTTTGATTGCTAAGTACATTCTCGCTTCAAGTGATTCTGGTACTTTTAGCGGCCTCCCATCAGCACCAGAATGAAAAGGCGTTGAGTTTCTCACCTGGTTCCTAATGTATGCCTTGCTAGCTGTCAAATGAGACCCATTTTGGAAAATTCGATATATTGGGTTTGAAAAGACCAAAAAATTACATTTTGACTGCTAAGTCCATACTCACGTTGAGTGAATGTGCTACTTTTCTGCTGTTTTTTTCTAGCAAAAAATTTGTAAGGCTATTGTAGGTGTTGCTACAGGCCTGTTGTTGTAGTATGTGCTTGGTTCTAAGTAGGCTTCATTTTTTTCATTGGTTGGGACTCCGTAAGTAAGTTAACCGTGCTGCTATGTGTGCCAAGATTTTGGCATGTCTTGGTGAATTTGTTTACTATTATTTACTTTATTTATTTTAGTTTATTATTTTTTGAAAGTATCAAACCTTGAAGCCTTGTTTATGTACTGCTTGTTTAATAAAAAGTGCAATAAATAGATATGTTTGATTAAATATGACGAATAACCGGGATTAATAATAGTTATTTCAATATTGACAAAAAACAATCGTGATTATTATTTTGGACATAATCGTGCAACATTACTAGCTACTAGTCTCGCATTGTGCACATGGTGCCAGGTTGCCAGATTAACTCTTAGACTCCCAACACCATGCGCATTTGATTCTTCTTCTGGGGTGGGGTGAAGGTAGTGAATTAAGGAAAACACTTCCTGTGGAACCTCCCGATGTTAGAAAACACACGCTGGGACGGAAATTACCAAATGACACGTAAAATAAGTCAGTATTTGTATCTCCTTCAAATCATTTTCAATCATATTATAAGATCTGAAAAGAAAAAAAAAAAAACATTTTGGCTTGATGGTTGATCGATTTTAAAAAGATTGGCTAGTGACAGTCCTAGAACAGACAAGGGCTAGACAGCCAAATGGATGTATGTGTTTGTGTCAGTGCATGCGAACATGTCTGGTGTCCTGTATTAAGCATTAAATCCCACTACCTCCGATGGTAAGAAACAGTCAATCCCCTTTGCAGGCAGCTGAGCTCTTTGGTAAAACCTAACCTGGTCATTCAGATTAAACAGCGCCCTGCAATAAAGGCCTTGACCTGTCTTTCGGCAACCAACCATCAGACTACAATTCACTGTATTTACAGCTAAGTTGTTGCAACTTCTTTATGCCTTCTACTGTATTTTGGTCTGTAACAATGTAGTTAACGCATATTGGTGGTCAGCTATGTAGTTCGTTGCTGTGGTGCAATAGGTAACGACAGGTAAGAGGAAGTGGGTTAAATTATTCTGGTTTGCAGTTTGTGTCCTTAATGCGTTAAGCCGAAATAAACTCAGCTTTGTTATTCTTAAATTCCAAATTGTGTTTGACAGCTAAACGTTGGCAGTCACAAAGACCGGTCAGTTTTATTTCAAATAGAGCGCTTGATGAACTAACCATGGAAAAGTCTAAACGGGTACAGTTAACAAATGAATCCAAAACTTTTAAAAATAAACAAGATATATTTGAAGCGAGGGCGCCGCAAAAACATGTCACGCGCAAATGGAGTCAATCACGACACCGTCCGTCACCGTGTTTACCTTGGAGCTGAGCCGACAGAGACTCTTGGTGCTGTTGGTACTTGAGCGCCATGGATTGTGTCCTCTTCAGCTCCTTGTGCATCTCGTACGAAACCATGCCGCCGTACATCATTCCACAGATCACGGTGACCAGCAGGAGAACCTGGAAAATCCTCCGTTGCCTCCGCGAGCATACTCCGTTTCCCATGTTAGACCCGCGCCCCTCCCCGACGCCTGAGCGAGTAAGCGCCGTCTCTGCTGCTGGAAACTTCCCGACACGACTTGCAACCTCGTCTCTCACTCCTTAGTCCTGAGACATTTCTGCGCAAGCGAGATCAATGGACGCAAACATTACTTTCGCACGACGACACTCGTTGTAGTTGTTTTCGCTACTCAGTCTCTTCAAAGTGGCCGCGCAGATTTTCTCAACGACGGCTGGGTTTGCAGAGATGTACCAAAAAGTCAAACTCCACCTTGCTTCTTTGCGCAGCGTTTTTCTTTTCTGTTTGTTTTCTTCGTCTCACGCAACCTACAGAAGTTGTGCGGGAACACGAAAAAGTTTAGTCCGAAATCGCTTAAGAGGCCTGCACTGCACCTTTAACTTGAGGTACGTGTCAACCGGGTAGATCTCTGCCATCCAACCGCAACTCAACAGGAAGTCCCGCCCCACAAGGAAACGCCATTCATATAGTCCCGCCCCTAGAGAAATGCCATGTTCATCTATTGGTAGCAAGAGATGTCGTTTATAAGCAGCCGTGTACAACTTTACATAGTGTAAATGACAAGTACTTTGCATTGACTATGTTGTATTATGTCTGTCTTTCGGTCACATGCGCTAAAAATGCTTGGCTTTTCATCCATAGGAACTTAGTCCAATCAATCAGTGCACAACACATTTTGTGCTAATTAAATCAGCGATTTCAACCTTATCCGACTATTTACTGACCTTTGTAATTATCAATGAAGGGGGGGGGGGGGGGGGGGGTATTAGAGAGATAGTCAGACAGAAAGATTTAGGAAAGACTGTTTCAATATTTTACAAATTAGAAAGGGTTTTGCAAATAAACATTTTGCAGTGGAAAGTCAAATGAGTTTGAAAATAGAAAGAAGCAGTAGCTACCCTAGTGCATTTTAGAGGTAGGCTACTGCATATTTGCTGTTCTATAAATCAGGTAAAAAAAAATCTACGCGAGTTTCGAACACCAGTTTTTGTTTAATGCAATAAATGCTGTATGAGTCAAATATAGCTCCCTTTATTTATTATTATTTAAATGAATGCTCAGATTATTATTTTTGAATGAATGATTTAGGTCATGGGTGTGCTTATAAGGCTTGACGCATCAAACATTACCGTTCAGGTAATAGTGTTTTCCTGCTGTTGTCATTTTGAGATTCAATGTCATGGATCCATCCTTTTCATTGTAGAAGAAAACTTCCAAAAACTGCGTTAGTGTATGTGTAAATTTCTCCTAAATTCGCAAAAAAGCTCCTCTTTTATTTAAACGTCTAACTTGATATTCACAAATACGTAAGTAATCATTGTTATGTGATTTTTTCCCCCCATAGTTCTTTATCTTCTCAGTGCCTCGGTAAGTGCAAATATATGCAAATGAATCATTTTGTTTACCGCAAATTCGCCTGTATTTCGACATGACATAGTGATACACCACATTCAGAACGACCCAAGTGTAGGTCAACCCCAACCACCAGTCTCCATAAAACGGCACAAGACCATGTGTTGTTTCCGATTGTAAATTCACAAGAAGAAGCGAAGGCAAATATTTTAATAGATGATTTTATTGCTCATTAAGCCAACACCAACCAGATCCAGTGCCAAGTGCAGTCATTAAACAATGCACCAGAGTGATTTAATCAAACGAAACGTTACTGAAAATACAAAATACAATATACTTAAATAGAAACGCTTAATTGTACACAATAAATTCAAAGTTAGAATAAAAGTTATTGTCATTGCCTACATGAGCAATAAGTAATTTAACTGCTCAGGATGGAGTTTTTACAGTGCAGAGGGTGACCAGATATCTCAGTTTAATTTAGTTGTCAAAGCATATCATGAGGGAAGAATTTAGTGCATATTTAATTTGTGAAATTGTAGTGTCATAGTTTTGAAAATCTGATCACCTTATGTGCATATGAAAAATAGACATCTTGAATATTCTCATATTATAAGTTGAAATGTATTTTGCATGTAATGCAAATCCTACAGCACCTATAAACATATGTATTACTAATTGCAATCTGTGCTTAATGTTTACAAGCATACGCATGTGATCACTATTTAGCAACAAATTAAAGGGCCTAAAGGCACAGCCTTGCAAATGTCAACTGGCTACTGTAAATCCAGAAAACAGGTGGAAAGTGATTGGTTGTTAACTGAGCCCCTTTAGGTACGTTGATGTCATTTTTATTCCTGTACAGTAAGTGGCAAATGGCAGCCTTCCCTGAGATGGATGAAAATGTGTGGATTTACTGCTTATTTTCTGTCCACAAGCACAATACCAATCAGAATACTGTTTTTGAAACACAAAAGAATGGGGGGTGTAAGAGGATATTTTGTAAAGAAAATCTTTGACTTGAGTAGCTCTTTTCTGCCCCGTTTTGGCAGGCTGGGTAGCCACTTCCCTAATAACAGTGAAGCTAAACTATTTTGAAATGACAAAGGTAGTCGAAAGTTAAAAAATACAACTAACAAGATACACATTACCCTCTAATTAGGTTAAATTAAGTGTTGAAACTTGAGCATTTCCTCCTGTCATCAACGCATGAGTGGATTTTGCTGGTTTCCAGTCAACAGCATTGTCACATAAATGTGGGGGCATATATAGTCAAATATAAAAAGTCGCACAGTGATTTTGACAAATTTTGTCGAGGAAGCTCAGGTGTACTTTAAGATCTACAGCTCCTCTTCCTCGCACAGAAGCGGCTCCACTTCCAGTGTAACAGGTGTAGCATATCTTTTGGCTGTGGTATTCTTCCTGTACAAAACAAACTGAATCATTATCTGGTAATAAAGGTCAAGGTTTTTTGAATTCATTAAGTTAAATTACTCAATGTTCAATTCATAAACAGACAACTTTATTCACTCCTTTCAGAGTTAATTCTTCCGACGTCATGCTGTGTTATTGACTGCTTGACAGATGGAAGATAAGCTTAGCGAGACTAAAATGTCAACGGATGACATGCACTTTAATTTGTCATGTTAAGGATACAAAGAAGTCCAGAACTAGGACTCCCACACTGCTGATGAGCCAGGCCAGATGCTTGATGACAAAGTTCTGTTTAGAGTCCTTGAGTGTCGGTAGGACCATTACGACGCTCAGCCCATACATCCCATTGCCCATCATGGCCAGTGCAAACAGCAAGCATGAGGTGCCCTCCGTTGACTGCCTTTGGAACTAGAACACAAATTGTTTCTGCAGAGAACTTATTGAGACCGTCTGTGTTATGCAGTGGTGGCATAATATTTTTGTCCATAAACTATTTATCAACTTTCATGGGTCTCAGACACCAAACGTAGCCACAAATCACATTTCAGTAGAAAATGCAAAAACAGCTTTTAAAAACCAAGGAGAGAAAAATGGTGCATGCTAAAATGCTGATAGCAAACAGGATGCCAAATCCCTTCAAATTATACTTTGAGTTAAATTGATAACTCAATTCACTGTTGCAGAGGCAATATTAACTTTGAAGTTGGATGAATTAAAATTTTCAAGAAACCAGATGTCCTTCAAAAGAAAACTATAAAAGTGTCAAGTTTGTATTCACATTGAATGAGGAGGAGAGCTTCCCTCTACAATGCTCTAAAAGAGAATGATGATGACCCAAATTATTAACAGACACGGGTAATCCAGGATGATTCAGAACAACATCACTATTGTCTTCCGATGCCTGGTTCTTATTTTGTTGCAAAATCTTACTCATACAGTGCATCCGGAAAGTATTCGCAATTTTACAGCCATGTTACTGTCTCATTCCAAACTGGGAAAAAATGATCAAGATTTGCTGAAAATTTTAGCCAGCCCAAAGTCTCGAAAGGAAAACTCCGCAGATCGCTGACGCCAACAAAGTGTTACTTACATTTTTATAAAGCTGCGGGAAGCGGGATGAGAGGTAGAAGACCATGGCCAGGTAGCCACATATGTAGCCAGAAACCTCCAATGAATTAGATGAAGTTGGCCCCTGGGAGGAAACAAAAGTCAGGGGATTAATTTTACAAAGCCCTCAACCCCCCTATTCCCACTGGCAGGCAAAAAGAGCATAACATTGCTGTCCAATAGAAACTCAAAAGTCCACGATGAGTTTCAACGTATAACTTGATGCAACAATTAATCAACAACAAACTGGGTGTCAAAATAATCAACAATTAATTTGATAATCAAATACAGACCTCAACTTAGATTGATCAAGTATAAGTGTATTGCCTCTCCATTTACTTTGGGGAAAATGATCTTTTTGCCTTTTTCCATTAAAGTCCAAACCAATAGTTTGTAATTTTTTGTTGTTGTGCTGTCACTCAAAATAGTGTTCCATTTTTGAATAAACGGATGGAAAATGTTTATCTGACTCAACCATCAATTATATGAAAAAGTAATTGTAATCAATTGTTAAAATATATATTTTGTATAATATATAAATATATACACTTGTATAATATATAAATATATACAAAACTGCAGCCCTACTAAGTAAGATCTATACGAATTGCCAAATCTCTGAAACTAAATGATAATCAAAAATGTTCTGGAATTTACGGCCTTCTCTTGTGTGGAGTTTGCATGTTCTCTCCAAGCCCGCATGGTTTCTGGGCGGGCACTTTGGCTTCCTCCTGCACTCCAAATGCATGTATTGCAGGTGTATTAGACATACTAATTTGTCCTTAAGAGTAATTGGGCGCATAAATGGTTGGTCGTCTCTGATAGCCCTGCAATTGGCTGGCAACCAGTTGAGGGTGTTCCCCGCCCACTGCCCGAAGCCAGCTGGGGTAGGCACCAGCAAGCCTGCATCACTTGTAAGGATAAGCGGCTCTAGAAAATGGATGAATGGCGGGAACTACAGTGGACCCCCGTGTAACAACGTCCCTGACTTATGTTATTTTCATGTTGCGACGTGGAACACTGAGTTTTTTCATCTCCTCTTTATGGTATTTCTCGGTTTTGCGCCCAAAAAACTGTCATGACCCTAGGGGCTTGGCTGTAATTGTAGTGTTTGGTCTCCATCTGCAGACGTTTTTAGGTAATTACACTTATTTTCAGTAGCAGTCCCTGCAACGCGTCACTACAATTCTGGTCAGCTATTTGTCGGCATCTCCTCACGGAGATGGTGGTCTGCTATTGGTCGGCCCCACTCATTTCAAAATGGCAGAAAGGTTATTCTTTGTTTGATTGTGAGTGGTTACAAAACCGTATTTATAGTGCATTTTACTGCTTAATTCAAACTTGAAGGGGTTAGCCATGGGTCCCAAGATTCCTAATGACGTTAAAGAGAGAAGATGATTTATATGGAAACGAAGATAATCAAGAAATACAAAGCTAGCCAAGCCTAGGCTACACTTACTAGGGAATATGGGCCTCACAAGCGCCACTTAAGCCAGGTACCAATTTTAATATGTACAGGTTATAAACGCATTAGCTATTTAACATAGTTTTGGATTGCCCGTCATACGGTGAATTCGCCTTACGACCCCAACCGCGGAACGGACTAATCTCGTAACACGGGGGCCCACTGTATTACAAAACGGCAAAAGAGCTTTATTGCACAGCAATGATGCAAAAAAAGAAAAGAAAATCCCAAAATAATGACATACAAGAGATTCCTTGGTTTTAATACGGTCTATGATGAGTTTGGGTAAAACCATCAAGAGAAGTGTTGCAGTAAGACACCACAGGAAGCATAGCCATTTCAACACAGGGCTCTCTAGGACACAAACACAGAAAAATACAATGCAAAGATCAGAAAGTAGAAAAATAAAACATATACAATTCAAATGGGGAAACAAACCATTTACATTTCAGTTAAGTGAGATTAAATGTGTGATGCCCTCAGTAGAAAATATGTAAAAAATTCCAAGAACAGCAGACATGAAAGCGATACTCAACACATGAAATGAATAACGTCATTGTAAAGTCAGTTCGGTAATGTTCATAATCCTTTAATGTTGTGCTATGTATCCTTTTATTGACACTAATATTGTGGTACTGTGATGCAGGTGCTGTTTATGCAGACACGGTTGCTTCGCTACCCAGCCACTGCCAGTCCCAAGCCCAGATAAAAGAAAAAAAAAAGTGGCTTGCATCAAGGGCATCTGGTGTAAAACCTTTGCCAATCTAATCATGGGAGTGAACTCATGTGGTGACGCCAGATGGACCAAGCCAAACTTCTATAAAAGTATTAAATAATTGCACATTATAACTGAATGCTTCCATGTAAGAAAATCATAGATCCATCTCAAATGTTCCCTCTTAGCTAAGCTTTTCGAGAAAATGTTACTTAAAGTCAGATGGACTTTGATCAATTTCAATAAAGTTTTTAACCTCATCACAGTATAGATTGAACTCCTATCAAAGTGCTGCATGATGTAAGATTTCGTAGATGTAAGGTTCGTGCTGATGCGGCATGGGATCACATCTGTCCCATGTTGACTACCCAACAGTTGTATGAGTCTCATTAGCTCTACTGTGTCACAAAGATGGCTGAAAGTCAACATTAAATCACAGTAAATATCGGATCACTGCCGATGGGCTTTTTTCCCCTTTGCCTGTGAGGAGCATTTCCACATGCTTATTTGGGGCTTAGTGTTTCAAAGCGCCAATCTAAAAGAAGTCTACCTTGCCTGGCAACCTGGTCAACTCTCAATGTACACCATGTCCTAAGTATTCCATCATGAGCACGGTATTCTGATTAAATTCTTTGTACAGTGATACCTCTATTTACGAACGCCTCTTGTTCCGAAATATTCAGCTTATGAAATGCGTGAGCAGAACAATGTTCACTCCAGTAACAAGAGAAAATTCAAGATTCAAAAGCCGACATTGTTGCATATGAGACACTCTTGATGCATTTGTATCATTTATTAATATGCCAGCTTGCCCACAAATCAGCCAATAGTTTCTTCCATTGATGTTTTCTGTGGTATTCCACTTTTCATCCACACTTCGCACCAACAATTTACACCGTAGAATTAACAAACAATTGACATTGAGCTAACATTGTACATATTCAAATAAAAACACATATGTAACATACCACTTTGGGTTGTCGTGTCTGACATTTGCATTGTTAGCACGTCGTTAGCCCTTTAGCAATGACATCACACAAGAAATACTTTGCATGACCCCAAACTAAACTTAAGTAAACTTACATGCTAAAAATAATAAATAAAAAATATATTATTGCCCCTATGAACTTGTAAATGATTCCTGGATCACTGGAAATGTCTAATAAAAATGTAAGATTAAATGTCCTAAAAAGGTGTCTCTCGCTGCACTCATCACCAGCACACCAGCATCATCTCAAGGCAAACAAGTAAACTGCATTCATAATGTCAACCGCTACAATTAATGTGATTAATTTAAAGGGTTTAGGAGCATATTGTATTACTCTTTACAAGATAGTTTCGATTATTATGCACTAATATAATTCCAATATGTATTTGTTGCTGTTTTGATGCATTTTTATATAGTAGTATATTACTTAAGGATTTAGGAGCATTTTGGGGGGCTTGGAACGGATTATGCTATTTACATGTAAAAATGCCGCTCTACTCATGAAAGATTCACTTTATGAAACTACTATTTCGTAAATAGAAGTACCACTGCATTGGGTTTAAGGTGAATGTAAAAAAAAAAAAAAAAAAGAAACTCCTCAACTCCAACTCCTTCAAAGTAGCCTGTATGACGCAAGTTGATTTACCTATCAAAGTCGGGCACATTTTCAAAGTGAATCTTTATGGAATTTACTTTTCATGGAATTTCCATGAAGCGGAAATTAGAGCCGTCCCCTTCAGGATATGGAATTCCTCGTCAGAAGTAAAGTAAAAATGTCAAGTAGCGTTCATCAATTTTTCCTACCAGTGAAGATAATATGGAGTGACTTTTGGCCCTCTATGTGATGTAGTATGGATACGACTGTTGGGCAGTCAATGTGGACCCTGTCATTTTCTCTGAACAGGAAGGGCCAGTATGAGAGCGCATAATTGAGCAGGAATGCTCAGAGATGTGTGACTGGAAGAAACCACCGCTTTGGGGGTGTATTTGACGAGGAAATAACATTCTAACATGGTTAACTTCTCCAAAAGTTTCATTTGAATGATACGGAACCTTTAAATGTTGTTTGAGGTTTAAACAATTGTTCCACCAGTTAAAACTTTTAAAAAGCACTTTGATTGACATTTTTTTTTTTACTCCTGACGTGATAGTGCATTTGCTACCTTCAGCAACACCCGTAAACTTTGACCCCTCAGTAAGATAGGGGCTTAATTGATTGCTTACCAGTTCAAGTTAAAAACAAAATATCAGCACACCTACTTCTTCTCAAGCTGTTCTTAATCTTATAGTAAATAAACTGTGAGATGAGAATCAGGTCTGTAAAGATGTAGAAAACCACTGTGACCACCTATGAAGACAAAAAAAGAAACCATATTCAAGAACAAAGAAGGAACAGTTCATACTTCGTTTCAAATTCTTCACTAGCGCCACTTCAAACTTCGCTCCAACAAAAGGATGAAAAAAGAAAAAAAAAAAAAACTAATCCCCAATATGGATATGGGAATCGGCATCTTTGCAGAGTGTGCAGACACGGTACGGCAGCACTCCTTCTCATAAAAAATGTTCCAATACTATGACACCATGACACCTCTTAACCAGCCAGCCTTGTAACTTCTGGGCAGGTGGAGCAAAAGACATGTCAGCTGTGTGGACATACTCATAGAACGAAAGAAAAAAAAAATGACATCACAAAAGTCAGCAAATTATACTCTGAATAATAAAGGCAGGGCTTCGCACAAGTTGTGGCAGCAGGCCAGTTGAGCTAACCACATGCTCATCACAAAGCTATGGCAAAGAAGGCCACAGGTGGGTGATATGCTGTGGCAGGTCTGGGACCCGCCCGGCCCTCCTTTGCCCCATGCCCGGCCGCATTAGCTTTCATCTGACAGCATTTTTTGCGAACTGTGATGATACCTTAGGAAAACAATATGCTTAAAGTAAGTGTGTTTCTTAACCTGAATTGGCAGCTGTCTGGTAAGGTAGCAGCCTGCAAAGCTGGTAACATCGCCACTGAGGAGGAAGAAGAGGAAGCCAAAAGACAAGGCCTCATCCACTTTACCATTCTGATAGGATTCATGGACTTGACTGGTAGAAAGACAGGAAAATATGTAAACTAAGAGACAAATACTTTAGCACAGACAGACGATATACTGCGACCGTTGATTGCCAAAATGTGGTACCACCACCAGGACTTTTAGTGGAAATTAAATAGTCTAAATACGGTTCATTTTTAACTAACCATCACATTTTCATGTAAATGCAGTCCATTTATAATATAAATTAAAACTATTAAATTTACGAGTAATCTTCAGTAGAATAGATTTGTTTTAAATGGACAGACATTTGTTTTTGATAGACAGACAGACAACATAGATAGATAGATAGATAGATAGATAGATAGATAGATAGATAGATAGATAGATAGATAGATAGATAGATAGACATTTCTACAACTCTATTTCTACAACTCTAATAACTCTAATAAATAAAATAAAAATAGTACGCCTGCATCTCTACTCACGGCAAAGTGGAAAGCAGAAAGCAAAACATAGAGAGGAGCCCGATCACTACGCTGCTGTATTCCCACGCGTTATCCACACACTCCCCCAGCAGGTAAAAGATCCACGGCGTTCCGTTCACACACACTCGTCTGTCCAGGGTCGAGGAGCTCCAGTTTGCGTCCATGCTCTTCCCCGGAAAACGCGCAGTAGCCATGGTATTGAGTGCTAATTGTTTTTGTTCTAATTATTTTTTAACTCCATTTCGAGGTTATGAGCGCATTCTGCCTTAATGCTTATTGTTTAGAAAATACTTCACTTGTCAGGTGGGAGTAAATCCCGCACACTTGACTAAATGGACACGACACGGAAACTCGAAATTGTTTGAAGAAAGTGATCATTTACTTTCCCCATTTGCACGATTGAGTAACTAATGAACGCTAGAGTCGAACAAAATGTCAAGTGTCCTCCCAGAAATGAACATCTCTGCTAGCATCCACCGTTGGTTACAAACATTTGTCAAGGTTATTTCGAGTTTCAGCAAAACATCCGGTGACATTTTTCAGAATAAAGTCGATGACGCAAACCTGTCTTATTTTAACGGCAAAATCGAGCTACCGTTTCAAATACGCATTTTTAATTGTTTGTGATGGACGAGGATTTCATCTATTCGAATTACAAGCAGGTCGTTTCTATTATCTAGCATTAATTCCAGTATGAACAAGAAACTGTTTTTCTACCATTCTCGTCTGATTTTATTCAAATATATTGGAGCAGCCGACTATTCAACAGATCGTTGTGATGCTTCTAATTATGTTTTCGGTTTTGAACTATGCGGCATCGGCAATTTCACATTTCAAATAATATGACGGTGCATTGAATGCCTCCGCTCTCGCCCTCCCGCCTCTGTTGAAAACAAACGCGCAACCATAAGACCAACCGTTAAAAAAGGGCTACAGACACTGCCAGCCATGTCCTGCCTCTAAACATATGCTATGTTTTTTTTTCAGGCCATTTATTCACCCCAAATTGTATTTTTGGCCCTTTTTGTACCCGTCATCCATTTGTAAAGTGTAAAAACGTCGTGCGTGCTTCCCGAAGCAGCGGCCATGTGTCTGAGTGAGCTGGGGGAGCGGAGATCTGACGTTCGGCTGCTGCTGCTGTCGGCGGTGATGATGCTCTCGATCTCTGGTAAGAAGCACACTGCCCTACCTGACAAGAGGGCTTCAATCAACAAGCATATTACAGCATCTTGTCATTATACTTATGTGAAGTGTATGAATTGCAATAAATGGCGTCGCTCCATCAATAGAAACGTAACATATTTTGAAAACCGCTGTCTTCGCCATCTTCTTTCTGATTTCCAGGCCTAATACCCCGTTTTGCCCTCAGTTGTGATGTGTCATTAAACCAATACATAAGTCCACAGGTTGCAGTGGAAGCCTCACTCACACGCAAAAAAACCGCAACGTCATCAACTCTTAAGAAGATGCCCAATGGCCTATATGAGCCTAATTAGAGATTTACCTGCAGATGATGCTGTCATGTTAGGTCACATGAATGTATATACTGTAGTCGCAAAATGCGCAACAAGGTGTTTTCATGTCTTCATAATTGTTGCTTTTAACAGCTATCCGGGCACTTTGAAAAGTCGTCATAGTGGTATTTAGATATTCAGTTTTTGACAATATGAGACCCATATTCAAAAAATAGTTCCTGTGTGGTCATAAACTTTTTCCGTGTTATATTGGCTGTATCTTAAAGTTGAAAAAAAGGGAGGGGGGGGGGGGGGGGGGGGGGGGGCCTCCTAACTTCTACATTTCCATCCAGACCATAATACATGGAGACGAACCTATTTAGAAGCAATGCAATGAGCAGTGATTATGTGGCCAGTTCAGTTATCTACTGTACTGTTTTTGTAAAGCCATACTTTTATTTTTCAACAAGTTTTGTGCCACACCCTTTTCTGTCTCCATGACAACAACTCAAAATGTTGTTCTGGGAGGAAGTTTGCGGTGTAAGTACACCAACAGTTTTCTTTTCTAAGATGATCAAATATTGCAGCATTGTTTCCTGGTTATGGAAACTCAGATAACATTTTATTTTCGTTTCTATTCATTTGCATGTGGAATTCAACAGCAGCTCTAAGTTACTGATTGCCGTCACGAGAGGGCAGCAACGGGCCACTTAACTAAATTACGCAGCTTCATGTAAAAACTGCGGGATGTCTTATGTTTCAATCTTTTGGGCCTTTTATTAAGCAGGAGTGTGAGTTTAATGGTTATACCATTCTTTTTTATCAGGGCGTTTGTGAAAAGTAAAATAATAAATAAGTAAATATTTGTTGTATTAATATCACTCACATGCAAAGGCTCCTCTAGCATAAAAAGTATCACTCACTAGAGTTGTTCACTTCTTGAATAGTAAGCATGCACGTCGATCTTTCAACTGTTCAAACTTGTCAAAAACCCCTTTGTCAAAGTCCAATAATCCATGAATGACTTCATTGGCAATGGACAACATACAGTCGCTAGTGCATTTAATATCTGCTGGCCCATTGAGTTTCCTGAAAATGTCTTGATCCTTTGTAGTGTTCATTGTTTTTTTTCTGACTCCATGGCTGTCATTGGTTCTGTGATGATAAATATGAGCAGTGACAAAGTTTCAGATCATGCATCCATCACCGGTGCTGCCAGTATGCAACTCTTGAGTGATTGTGCAGCAGATTTTAGTTGTACATTCAAATTCAGCACATGGAAATGATTTGCTGAACTTACTGAAAAGTGTGCTCTCCACTTGCTGTAGTCCTATACGGTGATCACTTTTGCAAAATCTCTCCTCCTCTTAAGCCAATCACGGGATCACAAGCTTCAGTCATAATTGCTCTAGTGTTTGTGTTCCATCGGCGCTGGCTCTCTTGAAAGATGTCATCCACGTTTTGTATCTTTGAATCTCAACGTTGTCCATGTAGCATCCAGTGATTCTCTAATCACAGTTAACCATGTTCCTCTCGAATTTTGTCCACCCCTGCTTGAACGACATTTTTGATTTGCAGTTAGATGAGTGCTTTGCAACTTTTTCAGTGGAATAATTATCTTTCCACAGTCACTATTGTAGCTGCCACAATTGAGCGCATGCATCTGTGACATTTTCATCTCTGGCACAGCTGAGATCAAATCCCTTTTCTGTCCGTTCTCCACCGTTGTGAGCTATATAGTGGAATCAACGTTTCAGTCTGACAAATCTGTGGCTGCCACAAACACCCGTATGTCTGCCGACCACATAGTCAAACAGCCGCAGCCGTAGCCAAATGCGCCCCCTCTCCTCCTCCACGATTTCACATACACTTACGAGAGAAGTTTAAGTCTTAACTTTGCCTTTAATCGGATGTTACACAGTTTAAAGTATAAAATGGAATATTTCCCTCATTTCATAACTGTTTTGTTGCTGTTAAACAAATCATGTAAGTGACTTTCTATTGCAACATCTAATTACACATTGTCTCTCCTTTTTTTCCTATGCACTTCGATTATTTGGGCAATTTGACATGCTCACATACCTGTATGACCTGGGGTCATACTAATCAGTTTGCCCCTCCCCCTTTAGAGAGTGCGAAATCAGTCACAGGAGGTGTACGTATTTTGTATAATTATTTGTAGTAACATTAATTGGACACTGCTTGAAATTTTAATCTGTTAGCTTTTTCATTTCACTGGAGCCTCTCAGTTTACTTTTTTGAGGGTATAGCGTATTGCATATCATTCATAACACATGGCATAATGGAAGATGAACTAGAAGTCAATGCGCTGTACATTTACCTTCACGTTTTCTTGCATTGACCTTGCATGGGCAATGCACACAGAATACACAACGACATAAGAGATACATGTAGCCGTTATAAAGATGGAGAGGTATTGTAATACTGACTTTTTGGGTACCAGGAATTGGTATGATTAAGAGGAGGAGGAAAGTGAAGCGACCAAAGATGGGAGGGGCAGAGGGACTGAGGTATGCATGAGGCTGCTTCACTGCAGTATTTCATCTTTGCTGTCTTGTAGTGTATCTGCCCCTCTTTCCCGAACTAGACTGCTGAGTCATTGATAGAAATTGGACAGTGGATTTCGAATTCCTATGCACACCTGTTCAAATGTGTTTTTTGTGACAAAACAACATGAGATCAAGATGAAATATTTCAAAACCTTTTCTACCATGAATGTGATTTATGAACCTACTCAACACAACTGCAGATACAGTAACACAAATACCGCATATCATCGAACACAGTTATCATTGTGAAATACTAAAATGATCAGCACCTCTTCCAGTGCCTTCCCTCACGAAAGCACTTTTTAACTATGTACATTCAAATTAGCAAACATTCCATTAGTCATAAACTGCCTAAACAGTTTCTGTAATGGCTTTTTGCAATTCTTGACATTTTTGTTCATCTTTGTGTGGCAGTATTACTGTTGTGGTTTTTGTTCACTATTCCACACCACTCGACATCTTAAAGGACTTAAGGGCACTGCACAATCATCACCGATTCAATAATTACATTACGACTGGTCATCTATACTGTGCCACCACTCTCTGATACATATATGTTTCTCTGCGTCAAGCTGCGCATGTCTACCAAATTTTTAAATGTCAGTCTGGCCTCACCCTGACTACGTCTGCGCCTCAACAATCGCCAGACCTGCACCTGGTCACTAAAACAGAGCCCTTTGATTTTGTTGCATCAAGATCAAAAGCCTGAATTAGGTCAAATTGACACCCGCGGGTTAAATATGATGGACCTGGCTGTGTAGGAGTTACTGTGGGTCAGTATGTGGGGAGGACATTGACAGCAGAGCTTGCATTGCTTAGCTCATTGCTGACAATGCACACAGTTTGTGAGAGTGCGGGGGCAGGCGTTTGCGTGTGGACGGAGGCGCACATTTTGTGCAGCATCAAAAAACACCTTTTCCACGGTGTGCGTGTGATTGTGCCAGTGTGCGTGTGCGCGCGTGTGTGTGTGGTTGTATGCGTGTGTGCGTGAGCGTGTGTGTGTGTGCGTGAGAGCACACGCACGTGTGCTGCGGATAGGCAGTGGTGCAGCAGCAGTGGGAACCAAGCCAAAAACACCCGACTGCAGTAGAGAATGGTGCAGTCTCATCACAAACGCACACCCAAGCATACGCACACTGTTTGGGGAGTGTCAACCCATGCTTACAAAACTTGTTATACATATAGAAATATATATGTACTATCAGTTCAAAGTAAACATGTCAAAACTTCACTTGACTTCAAAGTTGCATTTTGTTGAATTTGAACTGTTTTAGAGAAAATATTGGAAAAACTAACAGTTACATAAAATATAGCAGTTTTGCTCTTGCAAGTTGACTCATTTAATCTATTTTGTCCTGGTAAATTGAAATCCTTCCATTTGTGTATTATGTTTAAGGCTTAGATAGATTTTACATTTGTACACATTATCACATGTCGTTCAGCATGGCTACACCTGTCAAAACAGAAACTGATCATTACGTTGCACCCCCCAGGGGGCCCACTCCACTATTTGAGAAGCACTGGGTGAATGATAGATTTTAACCCATCAATTGATATTATTGTCTGTCTATATGTGCCAAGATCCAACTACGGTTCCCTGTTTTTCGGTCAGTGTAGCCTCATTATTTTGTTTGAAAGAAACTGATGACATGCCAAAAGAGACCGGTGTGCATTAAAAGACTTTGCTAAGGTTGTTAGGGTGTTGAATGAAGAGAGAGGCTATCAATTTGTCACAAAAATGTCGTGATGGCAGAATCTAACCTCATCTCCGTGATGTGCCATTGGTCAAAAGTGTACTATTTTTCTGTTGTCTGACCTCTAAACCACACTCTTATCTTTCCAAAGGACGGATAGGTCCAGTCATTTTTGACAGGCAGTCATCTATCAGCCTGAAATTTCTACAACAAACCATGTAAATAATGTGATGTCTAACTGGTGCAATTGTGCAGTGGTTCTAAAACTTTTTGGAGTCAGGGACCCCTTTTAGAAAGCAAATTTTCCAAGGACCCCCCATTGCAAATGTTTGCGAAAACAAAACAAAACAAAAATGTTTTGAAGCCAAACATACTCTAGGTGCACTTTTTATTCAGCAACATATTCGATTTGACACCAAGTATATTTGTTACTTTTCAGCTACACTGAAGTTTAGAAAAGAAGTAATAACAAACCGGGTCAGTTTCCCCCCAAAAGGTTGCTGCCAATTATTTAGTCAAAAACAGCAATAGGTTTGCTGGTTTCATCGCCTGGTTAGCAAGCAATTCTAGACACAAAACGCATTTTGACAAATTTAAAAATGATTACAGTTTTAAAAATATATTCAACTGGTAGAATTGGTTGCCTTATTGAAGAGTCATGAGTACGTTCATAATTATAACTAAATATAAAATAAATGAAATGAACTCAAACATACTTTTTTTTTTAATAACCAAATGTCCTTTCTTTCCTAGATGTTACAATGGCTTGTATTTATGTAGGATCCCACTAAATGCACTATCAACAGCGGCCAAAGGGCGCACCAAAAAACAAAGACTCAGCCAAACTAGGCAAAATTTGTCACTTCAAAGATGAACTCAATCAGTTCCAGGACAGCCAAATTATTTCACGGACCCGTGAAATAATTCGGCACGCCACAAAACCCCGGCAGTCTGCGTACCCCACTTTCAGAACCACTGCAATAGTGGACACTTTAAACAAATGGCAGCAATAGAGGGCAGCCAGCATTATGTTTTGTCTTCTTCACATGACTTTATTCATTTGTTTACATGGTTTATTATTTTTTTTATTAGTACCTCAATGGAAGAGTACCAAAATGATATGTGGTATGAGTTTCATGGTGTTTTTTTTTTTTTTTTTTTTACACATTTTATAACATAAGAAATGCTAAAACTAACTTATTGCATGCATAACATCAGTTACTTCTGTGCTACATGTAGTAAAATGTTTTTGTTATCTTTCAGGTTGTTCAAGCATGGATGTTATCGTGCCTGGTAAAATCAATGTAATGAATGGATCAGATATCAAAATTCCATGCACGTTCACGTCCTGTTATAAGATAGACACAAACAAGTTTGTCATGAACTGGACCTACCATGAATCAATCAACGATACAGAAAAAATGGTAAGAAAGCTGGCCAAATATGCAAAGGAAACTTTTAAAACTGCAATGACCAACTATAGTTTATGTTTCCATAGTTTTTAGCATACGACAGGAAGAAAGGAATGGTGCCTTTGCTTCCAGAGCGATTTGGAGAAAGGGTGCAGTTTGCTGGAAACCTGGAAAAGAATGACCTGTCAATCACCCTATTAGATGTTCAGGAGGAAGATGAAGGGATTTACAACTGCTATGTGATAAATCCCCCGGACCGCATACATGGACATGGAGCCATAAAGCTTAAGGTTTTTACTGAACGTAAGATACTAACCCTGCAGTCTGTGTAATTAATTGTCCACATCTTAATCATAAACATGCTCTTAAAATACAGTAAGTAGAGGTCAGGTGGTAGAGTGCATTCTCCCTTTTCTAATATGTTTCACAAAAAAAAAAAAGTTTATTCAAGTTATTTTCACCTAAGAAAATTACGTTTTTTCACCGTATAACATGTACTGCGACGTTTTTTGTCCCCTCTTTACACCATTTACTTCATGTGCATTTTACTGCTTAATTCAAACTTGAATGGGTTAGCCATGGGTCCCAAGATTTCTAGTGATGTTAAAGAGAGAAGTAAGAAGATGATTTTTACGGAAACAAAGCTGGAGATAATCAAGGAATACGAAGAAGGCTTCCCTCACTAGGGAATATAGTCATAATAAGCTGATCACGTCACGCAAAGGTAAATAAATTATTTTTAAATACAGTGGACCCCCGTGTTACAGCGTCCCTGGCTTCCGTTTTGCGATGTGGAATACTGAGTTTTTTCGTCCCCTATTTATAGTATTTTCCCGGTTTTGCGACAAAAACAACGGTCATGACCTTTGGGGGTTGCAGGCATTTTTAGGCAATTGTACCTATTTTCTGTTGCTGTTCTGTTATACCTATTTTCTATTGCGGTTTAACGTCCTCTATGCAACGCGTCTCTACAATGCTAGTCTGCTATTAGTCGGCGTCTCCTCACGAAGATGCTGGTCTGCTATTGGTTGGCCTCACTCGTTTCAAAATGGTGGAACAGTAAAGCTTTGTTCTATTGTGAGTGGTTACAAAACCGTATTTATAGTGCATTTTACTGCACAATTCAAACTTAAATGGTTTAGCCATGGGTCCCAAGATTTCTAGTGATGTTAAAGAGAGAAGTAAGAAGATGATTTATATGGAAACGATGCTGGAAATAATCAAGAAATAAAAAGCTAGCCTAGCCTAGGCTACCCTTACTAGGGAATATGGGCATAAGAAGCGCCCTTCAAAGCTAAATAAATATTTTCTATATGTTTTACTTATGATGTTTTCTGATTGTATAAATGTATATTATATATACGTAGCACTTACGGTACTATTTTGTAATATGTATGTACAATTCGGATGTTTTTACCAGGGGTCCTAAACGCATTAGCTATTTAACATAGGTTTGGATTGCCCGCCATATGTGAATTTGCTTTACCAACCGCGGAACGGATTAATCTCCTAACACGAGGCCCACTGTAATTTTTTATTTCTGATGTTATTTAATCGTATACATGTATATTTTATATACGTAGTACTTAATATACTATTTTGATACCAATTTTTAACATGTATATACAACTTTAATGCTTTTACGTTGGGTTTTACACGCATTAGCTATTAAAGATAGGTTTGGATTGCCTGCCATACGGCGAATTCGCGTTACGATCCCAACCGCGGAACGGATTAATCTTGTAGACCGGGTGCCCACTGTACAGTACTTGGAATGTGTGAACAGGTTAAATGCTAAAAACAGCATTTTTTTTCCTCCATATTTGGGGGGCGTCTAGAGTCGTGGTTGTCTCACATGCCAAACGTTGTGGATTTGAGCACTGCTAGCTAGCGTCTAATTTATGTTAGATGCTTTGCTAAGCTCTCACAACAGGCACCACACAGTACGACGCCAGCATAGATACTGTAATTCCCCAAATAAAAGACACAGCTGTGTATAAGACGCACCCTTAATTTTGGGGTCAAATTCTGGTATTTTCTCTGTTACTGTGTATAATACACACCAACACTTTGGCAACAATGTAAAATCTATAGCAAAACAGAATTATCTGTAATCTCGTCTTTTGTAAACTCTTTATATTTTCTTTTGTTCATATCCGTCAGTGATAAAGTTGTTGCACGTTAAGTTAAGCATGTTTCGGATTCCCCACATTGTGAGCAGTCAGTGAATGCCTCGGCAGTATAACATTGAATGCACTTTTTCTTTTCCTTTTCCTCACAACATGGTTCAAGGTCATTTTACCATAAATGCCCGAAGAAGCATCTGTGTTTCACCAAGTTTATGAGTTTGTGAATATGCCAAAAGACCGCAATTAATAAATGTGCTCAAATCAATGTGCTCAAACCAGTGCACTCTTCATAGAATCAGCTTGAGACATCAAAACTTCTTCCTCTCGGTTTTAGTAACATTCCCGTGTCTGGACTCGGGTGTTGGTTTAGTCTGACTGCTTCTTTTATTGAAAGGATTTCCGTAACAACTTCAGCTAACTAATGCAACAGGCATTTGATGCTAACGGCCAACTGACGCCCCACTCCTCTAACTCGTTCCATTACGATAATTATTGAATGTAAGAATACGGCCGATATGAAAATGCAAATCTGTTATCAAAACTTTGCTTATATGGCTGACAGATCAGTCTTCATCATATGGTGTCGTATTAACAAAAAACAAAAGATCACATTTTTAAGTTACCGTTTATAGGATGCACCTATACCTCTGGCCTTCATTTTGGGGAAAAAAAAGTGTGTCTTATATGTAGGGAACTACAGTAAGTAGTTTTTTTAGCATCTTCAATTGGCGATTGAACGTAATTTCAGAACAACATTGTGTTGTTCATATTGGGACAATAGAAAGACGAGTCAAGTCAGAAGTTCTGCCTTCAAAATACAGTAAAACTTCAAATTAAAAGCATACCACCAACTTCAATATAAAAGCTTACCATTCTTGTCCATATGTTGTTTGGCATAGTCATTTTTATTTCAAAGTTGACCTCTTCAACGCGTCTTCTAATCTTATTCATTTTGATACACCTTTACCCAGTTGAGTCAGTTATACGGTATACAGTAAAATCCTATCGTTAACATTTCTTTGAGTTTTTACTAAATACTGTTAATGACAATTAATAACCATACACAACAATATGTGCGTGTGTGATGTGTCTATCTTTGTTGCTGCGGACCTTGTGCACATGTCAGCTTTTTATTTATTAATGGCCTAAGAGAGGCTGAACTTGGTCCCTCAGCATCTTTATCCCACTCACACAGCAGCCAGGCTAACTCAGCAGCACTTTCTTTCCACTCTGTTAAATCAGCCCAAGCGAGCTTTTAGCCAGCACCGCACTCCATCTCTCGTCTATGGGATATACCTACTTAACTCTCTCCTTTGCTTCCCTCAGTTCCCCCACCGAGAGACTCGACGATTGCCGTTGCGATCGGGGCATCAGTGGGTGGAGCGCTGGCTCTCCTGATCCTTTCCATGGTGGTTGTGAAATTTCTCCGTCATCATCTCAAACAGGATTTGACCTCAGAGGAGAAGATGGAGGAGGAGGGGAAATTAGAGGCCGAAGGTGCCACAGAGGAGGAAGCAAAGTAAGGCATCACAAATTCAAATCAGAAACTTACAACAGCAGCGCTTGCTTCAGGACAGCTCGTCATGTGTTATATTTAAAAGTACGCCCACACTTGTTTAACTGACATCATGTTGCCCACATACTGGAGGCCATTACCTGTCAGATAAAACCAGAATCAAGGGGAGCTCTCTAACTGAGGTTGTCTTGCGGTAACCAGTGTTGGGAGTAATACATTACAAAAGTGATATCATTACTGTAATGCATTCATTTTTGCTATAAAGCGGTAGTGTCATGCATTTCACACACAAAAATAGTAATATTGTACAAATGAGAAAACCGCAATGCATTACAATTTATTTTTAACCTGAAAGTGGTGTTCTATTCCCCAAATTCATCAAAAACACCACGAGATCGAGAGAGAAACGTCTGGGGCAAAATGTTTATTTTCTGGTATCAGTACCTACAACAGCAGAGATGAGCACGACAGCAGAAAACCACAGGTTGAATATGGACATTACCGACACAAGATGGTCATATCCCATTACTTTCAGTTTGTGAGGGATAAAGCTAAGAAGAATATAATAGTTAGGTGCACTTTGTGTGTGACACCTAAAGAGCGGTCCACTTTGCCAAAAAGCACCAGAAATTCGACAAAACATTTAGAGCGGAGCCTAAGTAACGTGAAGTTAGCTAAAAGGAAACATGTGGAGGATTAAGTTTGGGGATAAAACAAAGTAGGCAAAATTGGCTTAAACCAACCTTTCATTAGATGTGTAATGAGCATAATGAGCTACATTTAGAATGGCAAATCCATATTCCAGTTATGTTGGTGAGAGTAATATAAAAGTAATGCAATAGTAGTGTATCGCATTACATTTCAAATACAGTAATATTGTAATGTAACTAATTACTTTGAAATGACAGTAATAAGTAATAAATAATGCATTGCAGTTTGGAAGTAACTTGCCCAACTCTGAGGGTAACCATAATGTGCAAAATGTAAAATGAGGCAAACACACGTTCGACATTGCTGAGATGTTTTTTTTTTTTTTTTTAATCCTATTGGACTGTTTTTGTAATTCTTGAATGACCGCTCACCCAAAGCTACTTAACCACTTAATACAAAAAAAATTGCCTTCAAATCACGACAGTTTCATAGTAAGATGTTTCCCGATTAAAATTGGATATTGAAACCATTTTGTGACAGCCTTTTCGGATGAATGGCAATGAATTTCTTTTGGGTGGCTCGGTGGATGAGTGGTTACCACGTCCGCCTCACAGTTCAGAGTCCCGAGTTCAGTCCCAGCTCACTCCGGTCCTTCTGTGCAGAGTTTGCATGATTTCTTGAGCCCGCGTGGGCTTCCTCCGGGAACTCTAGCTTCCTTTCACACTTCAAAAACATGCATGGCAGGTGTATTGGACACTCTTAATCATAGGTGTCAAACCCCAGTCCTCGAGGGCAAGTATCATGCATGTTTTCCGTTTTTCACTTCCCAACACGCCTAATTCAAATGATTAGCTTATAAGTAAACTCCACAAGAGCTTGAAAATGATCCAATTCATTTGAATCAGGTGTGTTTGAGAGAGGGGATTCGAAAACATGCAATAAAATGGCCCTCAAGGACTGGAATTTGACAACTGTGATCTAAATTGTCCTTAGGTGTGATTGCATACATAAATGGTTGTTTGTCCCTATGTGCACTGCAATTGGCCGGCAACCAGTTCAGGGTGTCCGCCACCTACTGCCAAAGACAGCTGGGGTAGGCACCAGCAAGCCTACGACCCGAGTGAGGATAAGCGGCTATAAATAATGGATGGATGGATGGACATTCTTTTTAGGCAGGAAACAAATGCTTGTCCGGGTTCAATTTGATTTTGAGACAAATTCTTGAGACTGCCTTTTTTTCTGATTTTAAAGCACTTTAAGTTTTCTAAGTAGATCCTTCTGCTCGGTAAGTAAGTGGTGTCGTCTCAAGAATATTCCTATCAAAATGGCAAAGGTCAAATATTAAGGCCTTAGGTTAAAACAAGTTAGACAGTCAGGCTTTTTTTTTTCCGTGTCAACTTGTGCCCTGTGATTCACTGACAAGTAGTCCTCCAAATATGACACAGTAAGTGGCGAAACACTTTCTACCAATATTTTAAAATGACTTTATTTTTCTGCTCACAGATTGTAAAGCATTGTAAAGCAAGTTTTACACCCTCTGGTACTCTTTTCTGACCTTTGCAGACAACCTTGAATGGGCCATCAGAACACACAAGGAGCCTGCAGAGCTGTCGGCCCAGCACCTTTCCTGGTAAATCTCATTTTTATAGCTGTTGACATTGAAAACGTAGAGGGTCTTAAAAAATCGTTTTCAATCACACTTTTTGCATTGATTACCTGTACTAAGTGAGTAATTATGAATGCAATACTTTTTCCAACCAGTGAAATTTTAATGAAACATCAATGTGTATTTTATATTTTAATGTGGGCCTTTATAATATGTAGGCCAGAGGTTGTCAAACTTCTAACATATGTCAAGGATGGATCAGACCTTTTAATCGTTAGCTCCCTTTTTTGATGGGATGACTTAACATGGCATTACAGTGCAGTTTTGCTTTTTCCTAAATTACACTAACACACACCAACAGGGCAGAAGATATTCACAGAGCCCGTATACAATTATAAAACATTTACAAAACCTTTATCAAGACCAGCCTTGTGTGCTGTCAAATGGGTTTTCCTTTTTAGATTGCCATGGCAACTTCCAAAGTTTAACTCATTTCAGTTATGCAACATTTGTATTTATCACCTCTGTTTGTATTTATTCTGTGAATATTTTCTTTTTCCTGAGTCAAACTACTGTCAATGTTTAAACTCAATATAAAGAGCCTCCTGGATCTGCTTGTTTTTTTGTCCAGAGAAGTTTCAAGCCTTTCTTCTGTTTTCTTTCAGAAGTAATGCGTCGTCATTTACCTGCCCATAAGAACCACTGAGTGTACCATCAATCACCAAGTGCAACTGTTCCCTCTGCATGTTTGTGTGGACACAAGTATGTTTTTATGTGTGTTTGTGAAAGAGAATAGAGTGTGGGTGTTTGTGTTTACAGTGTGTCTTTACAGACAGCAACTAACATCTGCATCTTAACTACTGGTTTCTACTCTTCTTAATGTTAATGTATCCTAGGGGCAAGTTTGTCTTTGAACATGTATGAAACTGTTACTTTCTAACAATGTATACTGTATGGACAAAAGTATTGGAACATCACCATGCAATTGCAATGAACGATAAGCATATGGATTTGACCGCCACTGATTTGCAGACGTTTGACCTACTGTGTATGTTTTAGTTCGCAGATTGGCAAATCTCCATTCTAGATCATCCCAACTATTTAATTTAAAATGATTTTGTCCGTGTTTGGTATTCTACATTTTAAGATTATGCCTCGTAACATGGAAATAACACATACCATCACAACTGCTGATGTGTGACATTTAGTACAGGCCGGAAGTTTGGACACACTTTCTCATTCAATGCATTTTCTTCATTTTCAGGATTATTTATGTTTCAGATTCTCGCTAGTTAGAAAACTATTAATGAACACATGTTATGTACTTGACAAAAAAATGTAAAATAACTGATGAAAAGTTGTATTTCTTCCAAATAGCCATCCTTTGCTCTGATTACTGCTTTGCCCACTTGGTATTCTCTTGATGGGCTTCAGAAGACCTGAAATGGTTTTCACTCCATCCCGTGAACAGTCCTGTGACTTATAAGCTTTAGTTAGTGGAATTCCTTGCTTTATAAATTGGGTTGGGACCATCAGTGCAGATGTGCACAAGTCAGGTTTATCCACAGCCAGCAGCCCTGTTGGACAACGACTGTATAAACATTCATAAAATAGATGACTGTTAAAATTCATATTAGGTCAAGAACCAGTCGGTTAACTAAATGAACCAGTGGTCATTATTATTTGAAGAAATTGAATGAGGAGATTTGTCCAAATCCTATAGTGTATGGCGGCAACATTTTTTAGATATTTGAACCTGGTGGCTAAACCAAGAGAAGAAAACGGTTCCCGAACTCTATGTGATAGAATATGAGCTGTGTGTAAAAAAAAAAAAAAAAAAAAACCCTGCTTGTGTCTCACAGTTTACAATCATGTGTGATAATTAAGGTGATGTAAAACTCACATTAACCGGGTTAAAATAAATATTTTACTTGAATATTATTTTGAAAATATAAATTATACATTGTTGAGCTTCAACCAAATATTGTTTTTCAAATTAAAAAAAACAAAACGAAGCAATACACGCAGTGATATCTTTACTTTTTGACTATATTTGTAGACAGTGCAATGGCAGTCGAGCGATAAAGCTGGCACACACTTGATTTGGGAGAAATTTGATACAGTACATCTCTTTTTGCTGTGCTGGGCATTCAAGCGTACCAAAGACGTTGCCTTTGACGTGCGGTGACCATTTGATGGCTGATGGGAGGCTAAACCTGAATACTGTTGGAACCATAATTTAAGTACTGGCGTGGGAAATGATGCAATTTTGGAGACAGATCCTGCAATGGCACAGCACACTGCTAAATATCCATGATAATGCACGATAATAAAGATGCGCTTGTCTACAAAAATCAAGCTCTATGGTTTTAAATGCATGCGCAGTATACATGTGTACATGTTGAGTCGTCTTTGACTTTCATTATTGAAAGGACAAAATCCGCCACTGACTTCGCAAAAAATGTTGTCTTATGTTTCTTTGTGGTGAGTTGTGTTTTTTTTGGGGGGGTGGCGCTCTGGTGCACTTTATCTGATTTTGCCTTTGCATCATAATACAATTGCTCTCGAGTTATACGCTGGTTATACTGTCCCGTTCTTCCCTCTGTAATATAAGGACAATATAACCACATCAAGGTAGAAAGTAAAGAGCTCAAAAACATCACTGATTGTATATTGTCTAATCTCAGCAGTTGAACAGACTTTTTGTTTAGTTTTGCACCATAGCTGCCATATTATAGAAAAGCATGCACAATGTAGTATGTTGCTCTCGGTGCATGTTAGTTCACACATTTCAACCAATTTAAGTCTTGTCAGAACGAGAAACAAACAGGAATTCATCTGCGCATGCTTAAATGTTTCACACTGTGTAGCAGTCAGCACGTTTTATTCATATAGCACTTATTGTATTGAGGTACAAGGAACTTGTTTTTGTAAAGAAGAAAATGCTGCCTAGATGTTTTTTTTCATTTCGTGTAGTTCAAATACTAATACGAAAGTGTGACAGAAGTATAAATCCAAGAGGAGTCCCACTGTAACTGCCTTTTATGAACATTCACATTCCAACAATGCAGCAACGCAAAAGTGTTGCATCTGTGCATGTGTGATTTAAAAATGTTCACCGTATTCTCTCCTGTCTCAAAAGTCAAGTTCCTGTTTTGCACATTGCCACATATTTCACATCAGTGATTCTCAACTCCTGAACCCAAAGGGTCACAAACCCATTTTTGTGTGGCTCGTGAAAAATTACATGGACTGTATTTGCATTCAGATTTAGTTCAGATTAATTTTAAGGTACACTTGTCAGGAAAATGTTACCCACTTGTGCAATAGTCGCTAACGATACAAACGAATATAGTGCAGCTCAGCCTTTGGCGAATGGACTTAATACTGTGGATCATAATCTGCTTTTTGCGGTATGTCAGAATCGTTTGAAACTGCGTTTGAAAAAGTAACATACTGTACATGTATTTTCTGAGGCGATTTTTAAACAAAAAAAACATTTTATTGTTCTTAATTTCTACACAATGGATCATGACTTTGCAGGAAAAAGGAAGTGTGGGTCCCCGAGGGACAACAGTTGAGAACCACTGGTTTACATCTTACTGTATTTAATAGCATGTGAAAAATAGCGGCGTAAAGGACTAAATAAGATTAAAAAGTTATGTAAATGGATAACTGGAATGTGGAGACTGTAATCATACTATGGCATGGTGATTGTATGCTAAGGAAGATATATACTGTATATGTTTTCCATTTATTTTTCACTTTAGCATGAATGTTGAAAAAAATGCAGTCTTAATAAAGTATTTCATCTTATTTGGGTGCTTTATTACTGGAATGCTACATGATGATTCAGTATGCACAATCAAACAAAACATTATGAAACTATTGCAACATTAGTTTTATCAGATTAAATATGTCTAATTATGTATTTTTTTTAAAACAACACAAATGTTGCTGATTTTTGATGATAAAAATAAATTATTACTTGTGTTATACAGTAGCTGCTAAATTACACACGGCGCATACAGCAGACTCATAATTTCTTGAACTTCAGAGTTGCTCATTGGCACATTTTCAGAAATGTGCGTCTCACCCAAAAACTTCACACCAGATGGCCGGTTTTATCCCCAAATAACAATTTGCCTAAGAACAATTAAAAAGTCCGCAATTCCATTTTGCAAAGCCCCCCTCCAGGGAAAAAGAAAACATTTCACACACCCCAACTTGCCACGCCAACCATAAATAAGATTATTATCTATAAAAATTGCATAAGTATACCTAAAACGGTATCCTTTTTAACACTGGCACAAGGTAAAAACAATACTAAAAAAAAAACTTTCAACAACTTTTACTATTATTTTCTGTCACAGTCCACCATTTCAGCCACCTCACTTCCAGCTTCACCACACCCGCTCAGCCCTCCTTCTAATCAGCCTCGAACACCAACACCTGCAACCATTTACCCGCTCAGTATAAAGCCCGGTCACTTCCCTCCACAACCCGCCAGATCGTCTCTATGCGCTACGCCGAGCTTTCCAGCAATTCCTCCTGCCAGCCTGCCTGTTGTCCGACCCTGTTCGCCCTTGACCTCCCGATTGCCTGCCGTATTGACTGGATCCTTGGTATTTCGACCTTGCCTGCCTCTGACCACCCGCTAGCCTGCCGTCTTTACCTGTATGCCCGAGCCCCCCTCCCGTCTCGCTCCCTTTGCCCGACTCCCAGCCAAACCCCAGCTCTCCCGACTCCAGAACCCCCCAGACGTCTGTGCCACGCTCCCGTCAGCTCCCACGACTACCCGCACCTTCTGTTCAATAAACACTCTGCCATTGCCCTTACCAGTGCGTGCGTGCTCTTGGGTCCTCCCTCGTCCCGCCGTAACAATTTTCACAGCATTTTTACAGGTTAAGGTTTGTCTAAGCCAGAGGTGTCAAACATATGACCAGTTCTGACCCACAAATGTGTTTAATCCGGCTCACGAGATAATTTTGTAAAGTAAAAAAATGAGCTGAATATTTTAATAAATGAAAAACTTGTAATGTTTTATGATTATGAGTAATATTAACATTTTATGATCAATAGTGAGGTTGTACTTTTACTATTTTGGACAGTAATGAAAAATACTAATACATTTAAAGTTGTTGGTATAAAGTTCTATAAATATATACTATACAGCCCACTTGGGAATAGATTTTCCTCGAAAAGGCCCGCTAGCAAAAACCAGTTTGACACCAATGGTCTAAGCAGAAAAAACCCCTAGTTCATCAAAGTGCCTGGAAAAAAAGATGCCAATCCTTATTTTATCACAATGACACTTCACGTGGCTAAAACAAATCCCTGGAGTCATCCGCGCCACCCCTGGTATGGCCTCGCCCCCCGGGGGGCGAACCCCACCATTTGAGAAACACTGTACGACAGCGAGACCCGCAGTAGTAGTCCCGTTTAGAGACTTGTATAGTCTAATATTGTCTCACTTCATATTATATGTGTGGTTGACAGAGAGGGAGGGGGATAATTATGATAATACTGTATATAAATAACAAAATATTCAGATGTATGGGACTTGCGCAGCTTGTGTGCTGCAGTGCATCTAAGGAGTAACCGCGAGAGGCAAAACCAAGCTGCATTTTGAAGTCAGCTGGGACAACCTGCATTTGCATTTTTGCAAGCATGCGTATTTTGGTTTTCAACCACATATACTGCCAAATGTACTCGACTTCCGCGTGAAGCATAGTCATTTCTTTACACTTGTCTGTGCAAGAATATGTCTGATTTGTTGATACGGTCAGAACCAAAAAAGAAAAAGAACTGCGGCCACTGATAGGACCTTTAATTACATTTCAAACGCACCCACAGTTTGCTCCATGTTAACGACCCATTCACAAAAGATAATAACATACAATACAAACACACCCATTAAGTTTGACAGACTGAGTGTGATTTGCTCCTGTTTTCTCGATAACTACACAAGGCAAAGTAAAATGCTTGCTTTGCGTCAACTACACTGTTGCGAACCATGGCCCTTTGGAAGAAAATCTTTCACTCAGTTCACCTGTTTAAAATGAATGCCGTTTTTGCTCTGCCTTGTTCAGTGTATTTTTAAATGGCACTTTTGATTGTTGATTTATTTAAACTAATGTAGTGTACAGAGCGACAAGGTACCTTTAAATAAAATTCATATTATTATTATTATTAGTATTATTATTATTATTATTATTATTATTATAGGTGGAGGAAATTGTCTGAACGTGAGCTTTGAGTCCTGACTGGAGATGCAACCATCAGTAAACTACAAATCGTCACCAAAAATGTACATTATCATCTCATGTCTCCAAATTTGAGCATTTCCTCACTGAGCAACACTGATCTGGTGTGAGTGGCTTGAAGAGGAAGTTGACTTTGTATTTATTCATTCATTAATGTCACATTCAAGCCACATTGTTAGTGTGATCATTCTGATACCATCAGAGACTGAGCATAAGTCGTGATGTGTGTGTGAATTTTCACAATGATTTGTCAACATTTTCATGAATTGACTGTTCTTTATTTACATTATGAATTTTCCAATTTTACACCAGTTTTCATCGCAACATTTGCTCCTCCAACACGGCCTTACACTATTTGTGTGTGGGTGTCAGCTAATAAGACATTTTTTATCAAGTTAATCTCCGCCATATATATATATATATATATATATATATATATATATATATATATATATATATATATATATATATATATATATATATATATATATATATATATATATATATATATATATATATATATATATATATATATATATATAGAGAGAGAGAGAGAGAGAGAAACTAGTGTCTACTTTGTAAATTAACTTATTGATAAAATATATATGTTTTTTTTATCAGTTTTATGTTTTTTATAAGTTTTTTATGACATAGACGGTATGTATCTGCTCAATTTTTACGCGTTAGAGCCACACATGAAGCATGGAATTTTTTAGTGTCATGATTGCTGTCAGTCATGCCTTCCATACACAGTGCTATATATCATATCTACCTATATATCATATCTACATAAAGATTTATATCACATGATATTTGAAGAAGGAAAAATATTTTGGTAAGCCCAAATTTAAGTGACACATGCCCTTGAAATCTACAAATAACATTCAACATTTGGATGGGTATGTTAAGCGATTTCAACTTGGGTAATGAACACTTGTCAAACAAACGTTGGCTTGATTAATACAGTATGTTCCTGTTAACCATTTCCACTGTTCACACATTATTATTATATTATGATTATGCTATATGTTTGATGACTGGAATTGGAAGATGTTCTGTTGAGATATGAAAATATGAACAATAATCTTTTTTTTCTTTTTTTTGCATTTGGAAAATATCAGCCCCTGTTATAAGAAATTTCAGAGTAAAGGAAAGCTTTTCCTCATTAAGATCTGGGGGTAAGCTCAAGTCTATCCCTGCACAACCGAGACGAATCCAAAGTCAATAGTAGGACAAATGTTGACAAATAATTATTTACACTCACATTCACATAATTTAGAGTCTCAAATTAATTTAAAATAGATCCTAAAATGTATGTTTTGGGAATATGAAATAAAGTCAGAGTACCCAGAGAAACACACAAGCACAGGGAGAACACACCAATGTCACTCAGCAGGGCCCTGAGCTGAGATTCAATCTTCATCAATTGCGAGGCAGACTTGCTAAATCATAAACCTATCTCTGACTACAACTTTTCAAAGGCCTTTGCCCTTTCCACCTAAATGATAACAATTCAACAAAATCAAAAAAATAGTATATTATAATAAATTAAACTAAATGGTTTTCGTCCTCTTAAATGGACACATAGTTAGTAAAAAGTATCATTTGAACATACTGAGATTTTTTTTGGTCGGCAAGTTCAAGTTCATCACAGCCATTTTAAAATGATTGTCCTTCATCTTAAGGCCGACCGCACAAATTCTGCACAATTCTAACATAAAAACTCACACATTCTTAGCAAATATTTCATGATGACGCATCACTCAAGTCTGCAAACTTAGAGCGAACACCTCCAAAACTTTGAGTCCAAATGCGTGACACAATTTTAAACAGGACTCACCTTTTTCATTCATTCTGTTCCCCACCAACTGTCAGATGGGACGGCCTTTAGGAAAGCGATTAAAAAAGACGTAAAAACCACAGAAAGACAACACAGATGAAATGGTGGACCAAAAACAAGAGGGGGGAAAAAGAAAAGTCGTGTTAAGAAGAGTGAAAAGGAATATGCTCAGATGGGGACAGATCTGAAGATGAGGCTGAGACGGGGCCACTCAGGATGTTCTCTGAAATGTGCTCACTCACCGGCTGGTGCAAAGTAAGGGAGAGAAAAATAGGGGGAGAGGGAGCGAGAGAGAGAGAGAGAGAGAAAAAAAGAGGATAGAGCAGGCCGAAGTGTCGGGTGATCTGAAGGTTAATCAGATAGTCCCTTATGTCTGTGGATGTGGGGGGGTCACACCCGGGAAGATAATGTTGACGTGGTACTGAAAGGGTTACAACCTGCGCGTGTGTTTGCGTGCGTGTTTGTGAGAGAGTGAGATGATCTTAGCCATGTGGCTTCACTGCAGCATTTCAGTGTCTTGGCCGTCCCAGAAAGAGATCCTCCACACCCACCCTCTCTCTCGTGTTACTCCCTTTTGCCTCCTGTCAAATCTACTCCCCTCAGACCTTTTCTGCCTTTCCGCAAATCCCCCCCCAGCATTATTCTCTCCCGCAGCCCCCTAATATTCCCCTCTCCCCTCCTCTCATCAGTGTAATGTCCTCTCTTGCTCCGCCTTCCAAGCATTCCAAGGTCACCCCGTCCAGGAGCAGGTGTGCGTGGACATATGCCACTGCCACTTGATATTACAGTGCACATGCAAAGATGAGTATGTTCCCTTGCTATGCATGTGAAGTCTGTGATCCATACTGGTGTGTGTATGCATGCATGTGTGGTCATTCATATTTAAATCTTAAAGTACTAACCGACAGTTGATAGAATGATAGAGTGGCATGTCAATGACAGTTTGAAGAGCAAGCTGTACTCTGCAGATACATTTGGAACAATATTTTTTTGGGTTGATATAAAATTGGATACCTTTGTGACCTACCTCATGCAAATACATGTGAGGCAAAAAATCTCCAACCAGAGCAAAACACTCCTCAAATTGCAGCCGGGCCATGCTGTATTTACTGTAAAAACAATTAATGGCATATTTTAAAAACAAAATTACTTTATGCTACATTTTGCCAAAATGATTAGTGCAACTTGGCTGTCGAATTGAAGTTAAATGCTGCTGGTTGTCCCCCCTAATGAGCAGTATTGCATCTTATAACCTAATAACAAATGGAAATTATTGAGCACAATTGAGCAAATAATAAAGTAGGCTATAAAACAGAACAAAAACAGGAATAGAGCAATAAGGGCAGTAATAATGAAACACTAATAAATAAACAGACTCACATTCTGAGCATATTATGGAGTGGTCCAAGATGTGATGGATTTAGCAGCTTTTCTACACTGTGCAGGATTTCCTACACTGTGCAGGACTTGTAAGGTGCATGTGTGCATTTCCTACATTGTGCAAGACTTGTAAGATGCATGTGGTAAAGTGACTGGTGATGAGACAGATAAGGGGTTTGTTCACACTTCCACTAGGCCGCCCATGCAAATTGACCTTTTTATGGTAAATTTAAGAGCGTGAATCTCTTAATCATAGCTATCGTTATTTACAGTATTCCCTCATTCATCACTGGGTTTATGTTCCAAAAAAGACCCAAAACAACAAGTGATATTTTTCATTGTTTTTTCATTTCCATTGTATTTTCTTCTGTGTATTATTCATTTGTGTAGTGAGGTGCTATTTTTGTATTATGTTAATCTCATTCATCTCTATGCTTTCTTTATGATCAATAGGTCAATGTCTATGCAATAGGCTTTATGTGCTGAAGTTTTTGGGGGTTGGAAAACAAAGTTCAAATCACATCCTTAATTGGAGGCTGATTGGCTGTTATTGTGTTTGGCACAACCTGATCCAGTTGTGGCTGGGAGAGCAAGTGTGGGAGCAGGAGCAGAAGGAAGACATAAAAATGGAGGAGCATGTGGGAGTTAGCGGTCCGATGAATTGACCAAAAAAAGAGCCGGGGTGGCATCTTTAATCAAGGTAGAGTGATATGCATTCTTTATACCACAGAAGCAGCTGAAGTTTAGCCTCCCACCTAGCTGCATGTGCAGCCACGGCTAACAATAGCAAAAAAGAGAATGTACCGAGCCATGGCTAATCCCTTGGCCAAACCAAACACAAGTGCTTGCATGGGTTTTGGCCTCCCAAATTCCCCAAAACATGCATGGCAAATTGGACACTCCAAATTGCCTCTAATTTGTTATTTGTCGTCAATAGTTTCTCACCTCTGTGGGCCTTGCGATTGGCTGGCAATCAGCTCAGAGTGCACCCCGCCTACTTCCCAAAGATGGCTAGGATGCACCAGCAAATCCTATTTGAGCGCTTAAGGAGATTGCTGAATATTTCTTTTTAATCTTTCGTCTTGAGATTAAGTAATTCCGTGCTCACCATGACTAGTCGGTAGTCATTTTAGCACCCTCTATTGATAAACTGCCACTATAATGGCTCACACTCCTGATGCATGCTAGTCAACTGTGTTAACCACAACACAACCAATGGCTGTCCTTACACACAGCCACTGCGTAAGATTCTGCTTTTGTCTGGAGCAGGGTACTGTAATGATGGTTTAAAGAGACTAGCCAAAAAAATCGACACGTGCCGAAGTCCCATCTCCTAGCTAAGAATGTGTAAGTATTTGGATCAGATGTTGATGACAATACTCCATGTCATTAAGCCAGGAAGTGATGAATCCAGTGGCGGAGGTCAGTCTGCGCATTGAGGGTGTGTCCCATAATCCCTCACTGCCACTGCAGGGTTGTGTAGGTGGTTTAGATGGGATTTATGGAAGGTCTCTTTGTATAGTGTAATCTTGGTGAAGGACTCATTTTATGGGTTCAAGTAGGTTTCCATCAGACAAAGCATGTATCTTCGGCAGCTAAATTTAAGGCCACAGGTAATTTAAAAATTAACTATGTGTTTGTCATTGATCGTTACTGTTTTAAAATGAATAAACACATCATTAACCAAGGAACAGTTGTAGACTGAACTTTGATTTGATTGGACTTTGTCGTGGAGCATTACTGAACTGTAAGAGATCATCAGGTATAAAGTACATCTTTAAGTATGCCAGAATGTACTTTAAATTTGTCATAATCCTTGACATGACAAAAGGGGGTTGTTTGTTCTTATTCGTGTTTTCTTTTGTGGAAATGAATCGAGTAAATTTTGGGGTGAATGAAAAAAAAAAACTTGCTCTGGTCAGTCAGAATGCTCAAAATTGGTAAGTAGTTCCTCTTTTCTTAATGGCTGGCACTAGAAATGTTCAAATGTCCATCCTTTTTCTACCTCTAACCCTATTTCAGGGTCACATGTAAGCTGGGGCTGAATTTTGGCAAGAGAGTTCATTTGTCCAAGTAACATTTCTTGGCAGTGTAAAACAGACAATAGTCAGCTTGTCACCATGCACATCAAATGACCACATTCCTGGTTCGATAAACATTGCAAGCTTTTTCATTTCCCGTCTGATGTTAATGCACGAGGCACTCTATTTGTGAAGTGGTGAGCTTAATGCAAGAAGCACTTAGACACTGTGGTAACATTCTGGAATGATGTTATTGCTCGAATGGAATACTAAATAAAAGGACACCAATATCGCATTCATAACAGATTCTGGTGACGTCTATATTTTGACTCAACAGTTGTTGTTATTCGCACACGGTTATTTCTTGGACGTAAAGTGTGTTGTTTTTGTGTGTTGTGTTTTTATTTTTCAACACTTAAGCAAATGATATTGTACATAAACATGTGACAGGAATTTCTATGTCTGTGAGCTGCCACCAAGGCATTGAGAGTTTCAGTGGCAGAAATACAGGAAAGGGCTTAATTATTGGATAGAATCCATAAGAGCCAAAAATGATAACAATGAGTCAACTTAGATAGTGTAGTTAGCTGCTAGCACTAGCTAGGTAGATTAGCCTTTGCATTTTGCAATGGTCACTTGACGTATGAGTTTTATTTGTTTTGTGACCCTGCTCATCACTGAATTTAATTGTCCAGCATATCAAATTATGTTTTTTCCATTTAAATTCTTAATCATCTCCAGCCCTCCAACAAAAAAATGTTTGTTACTAAAAACTTAATCGTAATCAATTAATTACAGTACTAGTTAATGCCTTTTTTAAATGTAATATTCTCTTTTTTAATCTCTAACTTATTGAACCTCTTGTGCTTGAATTATGTGTGGTTGGAAAACAAAGGTCAATAACACCCTGAAGTGGGCACTAATTGGCTGTCATCTTGTTTGGCATGACCTGATTGGGGTTGGAAGGTCAAGTTCAGGAGCAGAAGGAAGATGTGAAAATTGAAGAGCATGTGAGAAATGTTGGTCCAATGGAATGGAATGGAGGGAATTTAACTTAAAAAAATGCCTTGATTGTACCTTTGGTAAAGGCATCCTTTGTAAGCATTAGCTTGCTTCTCACAGAAGCAGCTCAAGTTTTGACTGATTGAATTTATTGAACATAAAATGAACACATTTCCATATTTGAGAACAAAAACAAAAAAAAGAAGCAAAAAAAAAAAGTCAGTACAAATTCAGTTCAGCGAGGTATATATGTTCAAAGAGAAGTTGGTAGTAAAATCTAGTCCTACTCCTTGTGTTCTATTTACTCAACCCTAACCCTACCAAATCATGCCTTTCACTGCCTTTGTGAGGACTTGGTGGACCCCACAAGTTCAGACAATTTTGAGGTCTTCCTTTTAGTCTATCGGTTTGAATTACATTTGGGTTGATGTTAGGTTAGACAGTCTTTTGTAAAGGTTAAGGTTACGGATTCGGAAATGCATGATGTCAATGATATAAACGATATATATACGATAGAAAACCCCCGTGTTTGTGTGATGGGTTCCAACCTTCTTGTATGGTGTTTGCATTTCCCCCTGTGCTTGTGTAGGTCTACAAGTGCTCTAGCATTCTCCCATGTTCCAGAACCAAGCATGTCATGTCATTTTTGTGTTCCCTGCTATTAACTATGAGCAGTCCCTGAAGTCTGCCGGGATAGGTTACAACTAACCCTTAATGAGAAATACTGCATAGAAAACGGACACACTGATGGGCATCTCGGATGCCAACGGTTCCTCTTTCATGGATACGCTAATGGACTTCTCTGATGCAGATGGTTCCTCCATTATTTCTTTTCGTTTTTTAACTTGAAGGTTCCACTGGGGTCCGTTCGGGTTAACAGTGATATTCACACAGACCAAGATGTCTGTCTTACCATTGAACAAGGTCAGATGGTGCCAGTGCAAGATTGCAGGTAGGAGCGTGACGTAAAAGCCGCATGGACGTGAGCTAGACCGAGAGGATGCAGTAAAGACGGCGGTCATGTGGCATGACTGAAGCAAAGCACTCATCCTGTCTCCAACTCTCGTAAAGTAAAGCTGACTCAGCCAAACTGTCTTGAATTGCTGTGTGTATATGTGGCATTGGTAATCACCTTCACCTCTCCAGCACACACTCCAAGCCACCCCTCCCTCCTTCTCCCGCGGTCCCTCTCTCTCTCTCTCTCGTCCCCTCTCTCCCTCTGCAGTACCTCTTGCACTCATTTTTCTCTTCGCCGGCCGGGGAGACGTTGGCTTTCTGCTTCTCTGCCTGGCTGCACTGTACCAGCATCATTTTTTTTTTCTTTTTTTTGTGCCTCTTTCGCTCATGCTCCATCCAGCGCTCCCACAGCCTTCGTCTCCCCTTTGTGTGGCTTGCAGGCAGGTTCACTCCCTGGCGGATACTTCTGCTGCCAGATTGTTGAAGCTGTCTGACACCAGAGCATGTTGCCAAATAGCATCTGAGCTGTCTTTTTTTTTTTTTAATTTGCTGGCTGGATCCCCACTGAGACTGCTGACGGAAAAGAGAGAGAGAGAGTAAGAGAGTAAGGAGGGGAAGACGGGGACAGAAACAGGGGGCGGGGGGGGCAGTTTTCTCCAGCCTGGTCAGAACTACTTTAGGTTTCCTTCCTGGGACTGAAGGTGGCGAAAGGAAGGCGCTCAAATCAGGACCACCCAGCTCCAAAGACGTATAAGAAAGTCCGATTTTGTTTTTGCCTAAACTCAACTCTGACAGGACAAGGGCAACATTTAGAATTGGGGAAAAAACAAGGATTCAAACAAGATAGATAAGTGGCATCATGGCGTCATTGGACAACACTGGCTGGAGTGTGCCAGGTCTGATGCTGGCACTTCTGCTGAGTAAGTTAAGCTGGGCTCTCTAAATAACACTTTTATATCTTTCTGTGTGTCGGTAGTATAAAATGTGTTTGTCCACATTCATAGCATCTTTTACTTCATGTCATAAAAATTGTATTCAAAGTGCGGTTCATTGCAAACGCAGTAAATTCATACCTCCAAGTCCTAACGTTAGGTCTTAGTCATATGATCCTCCAAAGCAATGGCTGAGCATTCACTTCCCACACCACATAAAATGATGACACGAGAGGCGTCAGCTTTTGCTCAGCACATAAAGATTTCAAAATTTTCTGCTCTAATTCATTTTGGATCCTATTATTGGTGCAAATTGACACTTAACTCAGCTCAGGAGGATGGAACTTTTCATTGGTTAACACATTTAGACATAAAGAAGTTTGGCATTGGGCAAAATCTAAACAAAAACAGCTATGTGTGTAGCAGGCCTAAGCTGCAATGAAAACAGTGTAGCGTTAGTTTTAGCTGTGCCTTAGATATTTGCCATGTGTAGTGTAATTATGAAAAAAAAAAGGATTGCTGTCTTTTTTTTTTCAGGAACTTTGATGCACTTGGATTTTTTTCTGCTTAGACAAACGTTTAACCTGTTTAAATGTAAAAAAAAACAAGTAGCTAACAGTTGTTGAAAGTTTTTTTTTTAATATTGCTTTTTACTTGTTTCAATGTTAAAAAGGATACTGTTTTTGGTATACTTATATAATTTTTAAGGTCACCATGGTAAGTGGGGGTGTGTGAAATGTTTTCTCTTTCCTGGGGGCGGCTCTGCAAAATATAATTGAGAGACATTGCTATAAAGTTAAATGTTATTGGGTTGAACTTTTATTTTGGGGACTGTACAATCAATACAATTTATGAAAGGAATACATTTACCTTTTGAGCAGATACATTGCTGATTCCATATCAACACTAAATCTCAGTGGGTTGAGTCCCCCCCCCCCCTTCTTAACTCCTCTTCACCTTTTTTTTTGTTCCTGGATCTGTCCAATATCTGTGAATCGCTCTCCAATTGGTTGTTTTTCTATGGTGGTTTCTTCCAAATCAAATTAGAGGCACAAGATGGGTCCAGAGAAGGGTGATATTTTCATCGATGATATTACTAATGTCCATTAGCTAGGTAATTCTGCCCGGGTTGACAAACAGAACAAATATAAAACAATTGTGTTTTTTGTATTTTTTGTTTTTTCCAAATCCCCCCCTCTTCATTCTTCTAAAAAAGTGTGCACAGTGCAAATTCAAACAGACTCCGATCGTAATCAACTTATTGGTAGAGTTTATGTATGTGCCACAAACATACCTCGGGCTTACTGCTTTGAAAAGCTAAATCTTACTTAAGCCATTTCTGGGCTGAGGTTCCAGACATAGACCAGGTGCAGGGGACCTCTGTGTTCTAGCTGCAGAGCTGTCAGGAACACCTGGCCTTAGAGCTATTTTTTTTTTTTCATGAAGAAGTAGACACTATTTGTGGAGCCAATTTTATTTATCAGCTGCGCAACTTGCAGAAAGCACAATCTGTCCCGCACTATTGCTTCCTCTCCCCTTTTTCTGTGTTTTCCCCTTTAAGGTGCCGCAAATCCCACACCACTTTCTTTGTCTTACAATAGTAGCTAGCAATTGATCTGCTTGGGCTGCTTTTTTAGGCAGGTGTGTGCGTATATGCGGTAAAAAGCTTTCAGATGCTTTCAGCGCTTTCAATGACCCTGCAGGACTCGTACTGGGTCATATGGATGCAGCACTTCCACATTTGGTGTTAAAATGGCGCGTAAACTCCCAATCAACATGTAGACACATACTGTATTACAATGTGGGAAAGGTGTTAAAACTCTTAACTAAGTTGCTGCTGAACATAATGGCACAATGCAGTGTTGGCTAGAAGCTTTCAACCTTAAAATGTACTCCTGCTGAACAATTAAATATACAGACACAACTCTGGGTTTATCAGAGGGTTTTTTTCACTCAGCTGGCATCTCAGAAGCATGCACGGCATGTTTTCATAGCTACCCAGTACAAAGTACAAATTTTTGGACCACAAATTAACGATCAACATGTCTAGTTCCACTCATACACAATCATCAGCAAATGGTTCTTAAATCCTTAACCCTAATCGCTTTCAAAAGGATATATGATCATGTTTTTATGTCTCATAGCGTTACTAAAGAGCATAATTTGTTATATGTACAAATGCTGAAACAGTCACTCGTAGTTTGTGACATCTAAGTTATCTAAAAAAAACTCCCAAATCAATTTAATGACTCACTCACTCACTCAAGTCCTGCCAAATCTGTTACTGTAAAGCGGTCATGATGTCATTATGAATTCCCATCACTAAAGATGACCACTCATGCAGGCCATCATATCATTTGCGCCTTTTCCACTTCTAAACATTGCATAATGTGTCGGGTCCAACCCCCCACTACCTTTTTGATCTCTCTCTTGCTTTCTCTTCAAAATCCTATTTTCAAAACCCCTTCAGTTTACTTTCAAGCCATGTACCATGAGTGGTGATTCAAATGGGTTTATTTGTACTAAAAATGATCCATCCATCCGTCCCTTGGTCCATCCATCTATCCATCCATCTATCCATTGACTGTTTATCCACATGAGGGTCACAAGGGTGCTGGAAACCATCCCGGCCGTTTTCCATCAGTGGGAAGGGTAAACCCTAAATCAGAGGTCCCCAACCACTGGTTTGCCACAGTACTGGTGCGTGAATCAACTGGTCCGCACAAGGCCGCACCCAAAATAATGAACTTTTGCCATTTTATGTATTATCTGGGGTGGCGCAGTGAATCCCAAGTTCCGCCCCACATTTAAAAGGACCTGAGTTCAAATCCATCTCTCTCCGGCCTTCCTGTGTGGTGTTTGCATGTTCTCCCCGAGTCTGTGTGTCTTCTCTCTCAGCACTCTGGTTTCCTCCCACACTCTAAAAACATGCAAGCTGGGTGTATTGAACATACTAAATTGTCCTTAGGTGTGATTGGGTGTGTGAATGGTTGGCTTTCTGTCGCCGATCTCAGCTGGCTTTCCGGCGGGGGGGGGGGGGGGGGGGGGGGGGGGCACCCTGAACTGGTTGCCAGCCAATCGCAGGACACACAGAGACAAACAACCATTCGCGTACCCAAGGACACCTAAGGACAATTTAGTATATATATATATATATATATATATATATATATATATATATATATATATATATATATATATATATATATATATATATATATTTGGGTGTGTGTGTGCGTGTGTGTGTGTGTATAAAAATAGGGTTAGAAGTTGCGATTTTGTAGGGTTAGATTCTAGGGTTAGATTGCCCAGAGAAAACCCCTGTAGGCTCGGGGAGAACACGCAAACTCCAGGCCAACGTAAGATGGATTTGAACTCGGGTCCCCAAACTGTGAGGCAGATGTGCTGACCACTGTCAGCTGTACATTAAATAAAACAAATTACAAATTACTGCCCCACTGAGCCGCAAGGCAATATGATAACCAGTAAAACCGCAGTATCAACCGTACTGCATCACGCTGAGTGCTATTTATAAGGCATTATGAAAGATTATTATCTTACTTGAGACAGATCTTATATTGAATATCTTCACATCGTGCCTGTCGTCATAATGGTGTGGCAGATCAGTGTGTATTTGCAACCATTTTAGTTATCATAACCTGTCCTTGTCCTTGGCTAGGATACTTTACACATCTATGTGGTGTTTGCAATAACTCCATAACTTGTAATACAACTTACCGAAAATTGTTATCGACTGATGCACGTTTGTGGGAGTTCCTTCACACAAGTCATTATTCATATCAGTAACCTACACATGCCTGTCACTGCGCACCAGTGCACTTCTTTTTATTGAATCAGCTAACTACTGCTGTCATTTTCAGCTCTGCTGTCATTCAGTCACCTTGGAAAGAACATTTCATTTCCCTTAACGCTTCCTGTCCACCTCTCTGCTTCTTCCCGCTGATGCCCTCCATCCCCTCTCTCACCCATCCCATCTAGCTCTCCACTTTATTCCTTCCTCTGTGACCATTCTCTCCCTTTTTTTTCCATTCTTCCCAGCCGCAGTACCTCACTCCACTCTCTCGGGTGGTAATTGTGTCCTCGGTCGGTTCTCTGTGGGTTTGCTCAGAAATACCTTAACCCTTCAATGTGTGGCCTACTTAAATAAAACACGCAACCTTGACTGTCGGGGCAAGGACAAGACATTGTAGCAATTGCATTTCTTTCCATTAGATGATCTGATTCAACTATTGAGGGTTTGTTTTTGACACAGAAACTAATAATTGTAGCACAATGCAAAGCTATAAAATAATAAGGGATTGTGGCATGAGAGGAAACTGATATCATCAGGCTACAATGTATTATCAGTTGGGATAATTGTCACTCAGCTCACTTAGGATCATATGGGACCTCTACAACACCTGTAGTATCGGCAGGTTGCACATAATTTTTTTCTTGGGTTACTCACATGAGTACTAGGAGATATTTTTCATTTCGCACCCTTTCTCTCATTTAAAACTGTCTTCCTCAATGACCTCTTCAATTTTGCTCCTATGTTAACAGCAGCACCGGCTGTGGGTTTACAGTGATTAGCTTTGTAATCAAGTTATTCAAGCCTGCGTCTTCGAAACATTTGATAAGTCCATTAATTATGGTTTGCGGGGTTTGTTCGGGACCCAGTTTAATTAGTCTGAGGAAGTCAGAGGTAAATTTACCCTCACTGTAGACATCTCCTTCACACTTTCACAAGAATAATGCGATGCCCCGACTGCCAGTCCAAGCCGCTTCAGTAAACAAATATCCACAGAACAGGGAGAGATTAGACGAGCGTTCTTACCTTTACAGAAGGTGAGGAGAAAACGATTACACAGATGTTACATTATTCCTGTAGTTTGTCTCGCAAGAGAGTGATTACCTATTGCTTCTCGAATAGCTTGTTTGTTGGCAATAAGTTCAGCTCCATTTACTTTCTCTTTTCATAGTTCAAATAAAGGATGACTGCAAAATGTTTACCCTGTATCAAACGCAGCTGTTTTGTCTGCAAGCAAAGGATATAAGCGGTAAGACTCGCACCACATTTAAGGCTGCTTCAAACCATGAAACATCTTGGAGCCACTTTAAAAAAAAATTAAAATGAAAAAAAAAACAAAAACCTTGTGTTCAGCTCAGGCTCGGTTGTCGACTAAGCATTCAATGTCACACATCAGGGATTTATGTCGAGCATGCATACCTGCATACCAGTTATGTACACTCTTGGTTATAGGTCTTACTTGTTATATATTGTATTTTCCAAAGCGTCTCTGAATTTCAAAATGTACAGCCTCATTTGACATAGAGTTCCTTTAGGTTGACAAGGTCCCTTTAGGTCCCTCTAATTTTTATGTAGTTTCTTCTTTTTACAGGCTTCAAATACCTGTCCCTCCCTGGTTTTTTTCATGTCTATTCTTTCCCATTTTCCAAAACAGGCATGTTAGATTCTTTTAAAACTCAGAATTGTGTAAATTGTCTCACTCTTGACCCTTGTGAGGACACAGCACTATAGAAAATACATGGATGGAAATGCTTGCTCTGGCAATCAAAGCTCTAACCATCTTGGAAACATTTTGAATCCTTGAGTGACCGTTGGTAATGCAACTTAGCAATCAAAAGATATACACATATACTATCTTGCAGTATCCTTTTTCTATTTCTCTCTAAAATCGGTGCTAGAACTGTTATTGTCTTATTGTTCAGAGCAACGAGACGCACAAGCTAAAAATGACCAAAAAATGACTAAAAAATAAATAACAGAGAAAAGATCCAGGAATGGAAAAGAGTAAGGTGGACCCTAACAGCTCAGAATGCTATTGAAGGCGAGTCAACTTGAATGCAGACAGAAGATAAAAATATCCACTAGTAGAAGTTGAGATGAAAGAGTAAGATCAGGAGGCAGAATTAGAACCAAACAACAACTATGAAGACATGAACTGACACACAGTGTGATACTAAACACATTTGCTTTTACACACTTGAAGACTACAATACACAGATTCTGACAGAAGGAGACTGAATCTGCATTTTAAACTGTATCAAGTTCAGTTTTATAATATTGTTTTTTGTGGTTGGAACACGAAGGGAAAAAAAATAACAACCTATCAGCTATGAAACACCAATTTACAGGCCTAACATCAAGTGCATGCGCTAATCTCAATTTGCACAAAGTGCAATGCGATCCCATGATGGTCAGTGTAGAAAGGACAGGGTTTATAAATAGGACTCAAGTGAAAACAGATGCCACAGTAATAGTGTGAGGATTCCTGCGGTTGTCATTGAACAAAGACTTCGGACGTGAAATATATTTCATCTCATGTCAAAATCCCCTCCAAACAATCATCCACTTCCTAAAGTGGCATTCTGGCCAGTCTAATAAATACATATATTTTAAGCAACTATAGTGGGTTCACGTCAGGTAATGTTCATAGTGAAAGTGCCATTGCAGTCAGAATATAATCATAAAATGACTTATTTTCCGTTTCTTATTCCTCTGTCAACCCATCGAGTCACTGACAAACCAGTGCTTTTCAAACACGCTGAATCAGTGGTGTTAAGCAGACGGCCCGTAGGCAGGGTCCAGCTCGCAGGGAGGTTTAATTCAACCTGCAAGATGATTTTCTGAAGCATTAAATAAAAATGTATCAGACAGAATTCATTAGTCCACTGTCCATAATCAATAGACAAAATTTCTTACTTTTGCAAGCAAGACACAGATGAGCATTGCAACTTACAAGCAGAAGGGACCAGTTGCCACACTTGTGAGAAATTGCGATGTCTACTGCATTTGTTGCAGTTGGTGATGCATTTTTATTGTTCATTAACCCGCTTGCCCACAAATGAGACAATACATAGTTTTTTCATTGATGTTTACTGTGGTCTTCTATTTTTCATCTTTACACGCTTCATCCATAATTCCCAACAACAATTTACATCGTAGCACTAAAAAAACATAAAAGTGACATTAGCTATGGCTAACATTGTACATTTTCACATAAAAACGCATATGTAACATACCACTTTGGTCTTTGTGTCTGACGTTAGCGTTGTTAGCGTGTCGTTAGCACTTTAGTAAGTGGGCCGAATGACATCATACAGAAAGCACTTCGCATGACCCAAACTAAGCTTAAATAAACTTACATACAGTACATGCTCAGTATAATACAAAAATAAATATTAATGCTCCTGAGGAGTTGTAAAAGATTCATGGATCACTGGAAATATAAAATAAAAACGTACAAATTAAACAACCTAAAAAGGCACCATTTTAAGCCAAACAACTGAACTGCATTCACATTGTCAACTCCCACAATTAAAATGGGTATGATTAATTAAAAGGGTTTAGGAGCATCCATTATTATTCTTTACATGATATATTTTGATTATTATGCACTAATGTAATTGTAATATGTATTTGTTTCTGATGGATTTTTATTATTAATAGTAATCATTTAAAAGGTTTAGGAGCATTTGGGGGGACTTGGAAAAAACTAGGCTATTTATATGTTAAAAGCGACTCTACTCATGTAACATTCACGTTCCAAAATTACTTCCGGAATGAATTAATTTCATAAGTAGAGATACTCTTAAGTGAAATCCATTTAAGGATGCTCAAAATTTTGATTATTTTGTTTGACATCATAAAGCACTACCAGAATAAAAAAAATCAGGCAAATTGAACAAGTGTCTATGGGGAGGTTTTGGTGATTTGTGTGAACTGACATGAAATGAACCAAGACTTAATGATTAATAAAACACTAGTTACTTAACCTTTATTTGGCCAAGGCCCATTTAGCATAAGAAATATTTACTGTAAAAGCACACCTCCCACCAAAATTGTCACAAAATGTAGACGCAGTGTCCTGAAAAAAAAGTATATTTTGTCTTATTTTGTCCCCAAATTTGTCCTTTGAAATTTGTTGTTAATGATTCTGATGATCTCTCAGGGCACATTTCATCTGTTGTCTGCACCCCACTCCCACAGTCTTTGATTCAGATGTGCTGCATGTTCGTGGACTGGAGGTGTCAACGGGAAAAGTGTCATCAATTGAGGCGGTGAACGGTTCTACTGTGCTATTACCATGCATCTACTCCTCCTGCATTGGCATTTTCAAGCTCTTCTTCACCTGGCATTACAACAACAATGGCACTATGGACAAGGTACCGACCACGCACTCGTCACCATCCATGTTGGGAAAGTTTATTTCCTATACAAACTTGTTCAAATAATCTCATAATTTTCAAAATAAACTGGTTCAGGCCAAAGTTAATTTAATTTTTTTTTTTTAATTCATCACTCCAAAAATGAATTAGTTCATATTTCAACTTTTGTTCATCATACTCGTTGAGGTACACCACTGATCACCACGTTGGTGAAATCTTTATTGTCAGCTCTATGGCTATGTAACTGAGGCATGTTTTCTCATGTGTTTCTTTAGTTATGCGAAGGGGTGGTTCCTAACGAAGGTGTGGAGCCTAACGTGAAAGTGGAACATGAGCGAATAGAGTTTGTAGGCTCTTCCAAAGGCAACAACATCTCTGTCCTCCTGTGGAATATCACCTTTGAAGATCAGGGAGAGTACACCTGTTTTGCAAAAAACCCAAAGGAAAAGGGTCGAAACCACAGTACTATATTCACTCTCTATGTGGTGGATAAAGGTATGCACCATAATGACCTAAAAAAAAACTTAACACAGACTATCCTGTGGTGTTGAATTTTATGTTTACTACCGCTGATCCAATGTCTCTTTGTCCACACTTTCAGTGGTTGATGTTGACAATACTTTAACTGTCATCATTGTCTCTGTATTGGGCGGAGTCATTGGCTTAGTTATCATTATTATGGTGATAAAAGCCTTGGTGGTCCAATTCCTGCTGAAGGGTGATGAGAAGAAGTAAGTTGTCACAAGATGGTGAATGAATTCATCACAACATGCATGCTTTACATGACCAGTGACACTTCTAATCTTATCCTTGACCTACTAATAAGAAAAAACACACTTGATATCAGATATTGCACAATAATGTTTTGTGTATTTAGATCTTAATCACATGGACCATCTCAATGTACACAAGCCTGCAGTTCACAAAATGGCCAAGGTGAAGCAAGGGGCAAAAAATGGAAAAAGCCGTGAGAATGAATCGCAGGGATCCTCCCTGTCAAGTTCAGTAGAGCAATTAATCAAAGAAGAGGACCCCAAAACAGACTGAATGACAAGAATTTAATAATAGCAAAGTTTAGCCACAAAAAGTGTACAAGCAAGGAAATACAAAATACAAAAGCATTACCGGAAAATATCAACAAAAAGCGATGTTGGCAAAGTCCAGTGCGTACAAAAAGAACAAGTACTACAACAAAAGTATGCTTTTTGTTTAGCTTTGGATTTCGGTAAGCTTCCAAGATACATGCATGACAAAAAGGATGAGTGCAAGAATATTTAAATCAGTGGACAGTGCACTGCCCTCTACAGTACTGTACATCCGATGTTGGATAAGTAATATTGAAAGAGCTATTTTATTAAGTTTTATTTTTTAAACACCAAACTTCAATGCAATGTGTGAGGCATTTTTAAAACACATGAGCCGTTACATGTTTTGCCAAATATGATGATTTCCATAGAAAAGTTCTCAACAGAGTAAACAGTTGATATAATAATCACTTTATTATTTAATACAACCGTCCATTCTTTATCTACCACTGTATTTGGAGTCATGTCGCGGGGGCAACAGGCTCAGCAGGGAAGACCAGACTTCCCTTTCCCCAGACACTTCGTCCAGCTCCTTCAAGGGGATCCCCAGGCATTCCCAGGCCAACCGTGAGACAGTCTCTTTAGTGTGTCCTGGGTCATCCCCGGGGCCTGCTCCCTGTGGGACATGCCTGGAAAACTGTCAGAGAAATCTCAGAAAAGAAGACTAGGACAAGCCTAGCTGCTTAAACAGCAAAAAGAGTAACTCAGACCAGCCAAGATTGACTTTTCTACGCCGGCATAGGGAAAAAAGGCTTGGGCAAATGTAACTCGTGGGTCTTCCAACGCCAGTTTTCCACTTGCCCAGCCGTTCCCCCCGGCTTTTATTGAATAGAAGCATAGCAGATTACAAGACACAACAAAAGAGCCAGCCGGGCGCCACCGGCAGCTGGGCCAAGGTCCCGGCTCACACTTTCGTGCGTCAACAGTTCTATCTAAGGACAGGGTCAAGATGAACTAGGATTGCATAAATGGGTAACAATGAACTAAGAACATAATGATAACAACCTAATATATGATTCCCTTCACAAAAACCTCACCAAGGAGGTGTCCAGGCAGCATCTTTACCATATGCCCAAGCCACCTCAGCTGGCTCCACTCAACGTAGAGGAGCAACAACTCTTCTCTGAGTCTCTCCTGGATGTCTGAGCTTCTCTCACCCTGTCTCTACAGACATCCGACAGAGGATACTTATTTTGACCGCTTGTATCCCGGATCTTGTACTTTTGGTCATGACCCCATAGCTCATGACCATTGGTAAGGGTAGGAACATAGATTGACTGGTAAAAATAGACCTTCACATTTCAACTCAGCTCCCTCCAAACCATGACAGACCGATACAGTACGCATCACAACAGAGACTACACCCATCCACCTGTCGATCCCACGCTTCATCCTGCCCTTATGAACAAGACCCTGGGATACTCTAACTCCACTTGGGCAGGACCTCTTCCCCGACCTGGAGAGCGCACTCCAGCCTTTACCGACTAAAAACCTTGGTCTCAGATTTGTAGATGCTAATCTTCAACCCGGCTGCTATACACTCAGCTACAAACCACTCTAGTAAGAGTTACAGATCATGGGGTAAAGAAGTCAACAGCACCACATCATCTGTAAAAGCAGAGATGCGATGCTAACACCCCCAAACTGCCTATAAATTCTGTCAAAATGAAATGAAAAAGAACACCTTTGCATACTTAATACATACCTGTTTATTTTGGCTTTAAAAAAGGAATAATTTACAGCCGAAATGTTTTTTTTTTTTTTTTTTTAAATAAAAATGCTCATAGGAAAATATTTTTTAGAAATCTTTGCAGTAAAAAAGAACACTCCGGACAAAAATACATACTCGGATAAATTATTAAATAAATTACAAAAATTTAACTGAAATTGCCAAAATACAACAAAAATTGAGCAAGGTACGTGGAACTAGAAGGAGAAGTAGCTGAGAGAAATAATCCGACAATGTCTTTTAGGGAATAAGATCACTGTCAAAAAGACGCACAGTGGGCACCCGTGTTACGAGATTAATCTGTTCCGGGGTTGGTAAAGCAAATTCACATATGGCGGGCAATCCAAACCTATGTTAAATAGCTAATGCCTTTAGAACCCCAGGTAAAAACATCAAAATTGTACATACATATTGAAAATTGGAACCAAAATAGTATAGTAAGTGATACGTATACATAATATATATGTATACAATCAGAAAACAACATAAATAAAAAATATAGAATGGATTTATTTACCTTTGAGTGCCGCTTGTTATGCCCATATTTCCTAGCAAGGGTTATCACCAGCATCGTTTCCATATAAATCATCTTACTTCTCTCTTTAATATCAATAGGAATCTTGGGCTAACCCTTTCAACTTTGAATTAAGTAGTAAGATGCAGTATGAATACGGTTTTGTACCCACTCACAATGGAACAAAGCTTTACCGTTCCACCATTTTGAAACGAGTGAGGCTGACCAATAGCCGACCACCACCTCCGTGAGGAGACGCCGACCAATAGCAGGCCAGAATTGCAGTGACGCATTGCAGAGAGGCAAGTGTGATCCGGATCCACTGCAAAGTGCACAACAAGCTCACTCCCCTCCCCTTGCACGACTAAAAGTGACTTCACAAAAGTGATCATCTTGACCCCATGACAAAACGCCTAGCGCAGAGCGTAAACGACGCGCTCGGATGCTTTCCATCTGAACGCGGCAATACGCGTCCATCGCGTTGCCCGATGCGCCATCGCACCCGATCGCGCGAACTCCATTGACTACAATACAAAACTGTCCGCTTTTACACCTCCATCGCACTACACCTGAACGCGGCATAAACATGACGTGGTCATACCGAGAAAGTTGTATTCAAAATATCTTGCACTCGTAAGTTTTCAATTCGTAAACTCAATTTAGTTTAGCCCTTTCAGGCTCAAATTAAGTTACTTTTTTTTTAAACTTCTAAAAAAAAAAATGCCTCAATCAATATTAATGTTGAATACCTAGGGGACTCTCATATCAATGTTGCAAATTTGCAATGCATTCCGGGAGAGGGTTAGAGTCGTCCTCATACGAAAACAATTCAAACTCAACACAATTTAGAGTGTTACGCATATGAACTGCCACGATCTTTCTACATAGTCCCTCTATTTTGACCGCACCTAAAGAGTGTGCTGCTGATTGATGGTTCGCTCGTGTGCAAACGAAGTCTCCGCCCCCCAGGTAGAGAATCAGGAAGCTCTAAGACAGACGACAGAAATAACCACAAGAGGGAGGCCAAGAGCAGACACACAACACCCTCCTGAACGTCTTGGCTACAAAGGTTGCACAGTGGGCAACACTTATCACATGATATGATGTGGACGACTGCGGGGTAATGTCTATGCAGAATCTTCCACAGCAACAGCCTCAGTTAGCTCTTCTGAGTAGGGAGGGGTGGGGTGGGATTTAGGGAGAGAGGAAAAACAATTTCCAAATTGACCTAAAGTCAAAACAAACGATCCTATAATGAACTATTGTAAGTCAAATGGCGGCTGTCATAAAATATTTATAACAGGCAACATTTTAATATTTAGAAATGCCATCCAATTACAAAGATAAGTTATCCTCTGTATAATAAAACCATAGTAACATAAAAAATAGTAACCTTTTGAAGGGGCCTCACAGAGGAAGGGTTTTCAAAAAAATACCAAACTTTTCACCTCATGATATTGCTAAATACAGTTATCCACTGCACAGCATGACATCTGTGCGAATGATGCTAAGTCAAATGTTTGAATATCTTAGCTTGCACAAATGAAGCTTTGTTCAGTATGGCTTATACAGTACATGTTGTATTTGTGGCTCAGTGAAAAGTGTAGTTCTCATTGTTGCTACCGCTGCTTCTGTATGCTAATCTTTGGTTTCGTTATCGCCCCACAGTAAAGAGTGCCTGGTTAACGCCTCAGGGAATGACAATACAGAAAATGGACTTACAGGAGCCAAAGCTGACAACAATGCAACACCAAAGGCATGAGCAAAAATAACACAGCGTATGTTTGTATATACAGTACGTTACAACAAATGTACACTATCATTGAATGAACTGCTTATCTTCTTGCTAAATAGTGCACCATGCAAATGTACAGGTAAATCATTGCTTGATTGTTAAAATGTCTGCAGAAGGCAGGGACACGCTTGTCTATGTTCATGGCAGCCCATTTGTTGCCATGTTCACCATCATACTCTGAAGTCTGAAACGTTCACGAGTAGTTACCTACACTATTGGTGTGGAACTCAAATCAATATACTGTTTATTCTTTTTTCTGTTTAGAGCTTATCTGAATCCTGAACATTACTCAAACATAGTAACGACACTCCGTTTGGGATGATTGAAGAGTAGAAAATATCTGCAAAGCCACCCCCAAACCTGCAGGTCAATTTGAATAATTATGAATGTTCTGAGCTGCACAGTATTGGAGGTGAGAAGAAAATGTGCCTCACAGTGAAAGAATCTGGGTTTGAGTGATGGCTTGGAGCTTTCAATGAGGAGTTTGCCTGTTATCCTCACTTGAAAAGAGTCAACTAATTCCTACCTATCAATATAAACGGAAACCTACAGATCAATAGAGCAGAAAGTCCTAATGATAATAATGCGTTGATATTGAATAGGAAGTTGAGAATTTACAATACGTCTTGGTTTAAAATAAGGAATGTCTCCTCAAACTACTCGAAGTGGACGACTGCGTAAGGACATACACACACTTGCTTCGCCTGTGTGTTGAGGTGGATCAAGCCATTTTTTGAGGGAAAAGGGGGTTAATGTATTTTTTTTTAATATTATATATTGATATTATAATATAATATCTCAACCCAGCAATGCATGGTTTTAACACTTTTCTAGCTTCTGAAAAGGACACACAGTACATCTCATATTTTGGGGGTGCTTGGTTTTCTTTCATCAAAAATGGGACTGACCCAAATATCCGGCAACTGTATTTTGAGTGATGACGGGCTAGATTGTAACTTGGCAAACGAATGATCCACGACTCAATTATTTTAGTTTATTTACTGTTTGTTTTGGTCATGCCTGTTTAGCATCTCCCACAGTTGACGGGATGATTTAATTGCAGTTTTTTTTTTTCTTCAAATGAACCCTCATTCAAGACAATCCTAAACCTGCTCAGCTCCCTAAAGGAAATTAAATGAAACATGCTGCTTCTGACTTGTCGAAAAATGTAAGCATGCGCGCATTTTAGAAAGCTCCATACATGTATGTCGTCCACAGCAGAGGAGGAACATTTGTGTGAATTCTGGAGGTTGCAAATATCCCTTCATATACTCGAACGAACCGTTTTTGGCACCTGAACACCATCGTCAGTATAAACTGTTAACCCCAACTGAAATCTCTTTTGCACCACCATCTACCAGTACAGACACAAATTTTAAAAGTATCATTTAATTTCTCCATTTTATTCACAAAAAAAATCAAAATTGTTATAAAGGGATAGATTTGATGTCATCCTGCTATTGCCCATTCCACCCTCTGTCCTCTATGCAACTTTACTAGAGATTTGTTTGAGTAGTTGGCACGCATGACCTGCAATAGACCTTCACACATACCAGGGATAGACGGGGCAGCTGGTGACACACAAAAACACACACAATACATATCCAACACATACACACAAGTATGTGTAAGAGGGGTGCACAGGCCTTGCACACAAACGGGACAGCACTTTACCACTGTTTGGAGTGGCTGCACAAATCAAATGAAGTCCATACTTCTTTTATTATAAAACAATGAGAAAAAAAATCAGTAAATTGAAATGGTCATATATCAGTTTGTGTGAGTGTCAGCAGCCAAGTTTTTTGTGTTGTTCACATTTGTCCTCCAGGCTAACCTGCTGCTTTCTTGTTTATGTTATGTATTTCCATTTTTTGCTTTCAATGGGAGCAATAATACGGACATTATTATGCAATAATAATATGTTAAAGTGCACTTTAGAAATGTGTCAGGTTAAAAGGCCTGTCGTAGGCACTGCTACTGTTGGAAAGTGTCTTAGTGGGCTGCTGCATTGAACATATTTATATTGCGCAGAGATGGGAAAATCAGGTGCAGAAAGTTAAAAGCCTGCCAGAGTTTGTATTCAATGAATCACCTGTGGCTAAAGCCAAAAGTTGGCTTAAAACATAAGAAGACATAAGAGGCCTATTTGCGCCTAGATTGCTGATATTTGGCATATTGGCTTTGAATCCCTCATATATTGATTACTATTTTTGTTGAATTGAATAAGTCTTGTACTTCTTCACTTCTGGCTCTACGTATGTTAGGAAAAGGCAATCTTACAACAAATATGTAAATAATATTGTCTCATTGATTGTATCCGAAGCAGTGAATGTCAAAACGCAACATCACAAAGTTGAGTATTGCTTCACTTTTCATATTTACTATTGGACAAATGTATTGAAGGGCACTTGACACATTTGGGTCCCCCTGAATCTCAATTCCTCAAAGTAACAAACTTTTTCAACAACAGCAAAAATTCTCACAGATACAGTGCAAAAATCTTGTAAGGAGTAGAAACTGTAAAAGTGGGACTTATTCATTAACTATGAAGGCAAGGTAGGTACAAAGTATGTACAGTATATATGTTGTATTTTATAATACTGCACCATCACTTTAGCAGAACACATAATTGCAAACTCACCACTTTATTTTTTCACTTTACTTGCAATAGTGATGCAGATTATAAATTCCATTAAAATACCATTCACCGGTTTGAAAGTTAATGTTCATTCGGTAAACCACCGTCCAAGATAAATCATTTCCTTCATCGCAACCGATTTATTTTTCACTAAAACAAAGATGCCATTTGTATGTAGCAGCTGACTAATCTCCAAAGGTAAAAATAATAGCAGGTTTTGTAATTACAGTGTGATTAATATCAATGTCAGACAAAAGAAAGTTCTCCAACAAACACAAGCAACCGATTTGATAAGGACAAAAAGCATCACCAAAATTTGTTATACCTCGAATGTAATGCGCACAATACTGTTGAGTGTGTTTGTTTCACAGATTTTTGTTCCTTTTTTTTTTTTTTTAATCATGGTCAAAAAAAAAAAAAAGTCTGGCTGTGTGTTGTGACTGTCAAAGTTCTAGCAACATTGTATGTTCCGTTCATCCCACAAATGCATGTTGCTCACTCAAAAATCAAAAGAACGGTTATCTATTTGAAATATGCTGTACAGGCAGTGCGATGTTATAACAGAGAAAATGATGTTTTATCAGTACAGAAAGCCATTGTTTACATCTGCCAAAAATAGCTCGACTGAATGATGTCATATATGGAGACATGGTTAACAGTTAGTGGTCATACAACGCACACTCCCTCACCTTTGTCCCTTTACTCATCCTGACCCGTCTTTCCGCAAAATGACAACCTACCATCATCTGTGTACAACCATTGCTGCAGTATTAACTATAATAAGCTGTATAATATCCATCTAGTCGAGTTGGCATGAGAGACCTGCTGTCTCAACTCAATCAATTAAATGTGTACTACATAAGAGACGAAATATTGCATTAGGCAAAAAGTAGTGTTTTCACATTATACTTGGCTACAATATGAGTAGAATTATAAGACTTTGGTGGCTCTTTTTGACAGATTGTTTATTGTCACACGTCTGTGCCACATATTTTATCGATGTTTGTATAAATTGTAAGGTTATTAGGAAAAGGGACCACAAGCATATTTGGAAAAAAATATTTCAAAGTGACAGCTATAGGCAGAAGCCATGCCATTGAATAGTGTAACTATTAAGGCAATATCGTAAAATAAAATGGAGAATGACCATTACGTTTTCTTACGGTAAATTGTTTAAACTGCCATAGCAGCTGGAACTCATACTGCCAGTCCAGGAGTCTCATGTCTGCCCAAGTATTACACTGACACCTTTTAAATCTACTGTACGTCAACTGTATTGAAATGATACCTGTAACAGCTACTACTGATTTGTTAGACTCCACAGGTACAGTAGTTGATCGTTGATCACACTGCCAGGTCTGCTCCCACATTCCATTCAAATCTAAAGGTCAAATCTCTGATCAAAGCACTTAAACTTGAAACAATTTTAACAATTAGAGGATGAGAAAAAAACAAGTTTACAACAAACCTAAATGTTCTCTATTGTGAACTATTAATGACAGGTCATCATACATACAGTATAGGGTTTAAACACAAAATGTACAATGTTTAAATGTTGCAGCAATTGTTTGTATTTTATTTGAACTATATACTGTCTACTCAATGTTCTTAACTATGTCATCACCGACACGCAACCCCAGATTTTCTGGATTAATGTTCCTCTGAATGTCACCGTCTGTTCTCATGATGCTCATGCTCACCTCATTACTATGCACTTATAACTTGACTTGTTAAGGAAAAATGATTATGTAAATAAAAGGATTGTAATTATCCCAAAACTCTGTCTGAAGTGTCACTGCCTGTTTGTGAAACAATATATATTTGCATATAGTCAGTCATGGGCCCTTAGACACGGGACCTTAACATACGGACTTTTTTTCTCTAGTGCTTTTAGTCTAGTTTTTAAGTCCATATATAGAATATATGTCAACAGATTCACAGATTTCAAACTCAAATAAAATGAAAGATGCTGATATGTTGATAGAGATCAACAGTACGGTTGACATTACAGTATAATCTCATATGCCAGCATTGTGTATATCCTGTAAAAGCCCTAGAAATGTGACAGGACGAACTTCGGAGAAACTTCGATGCTGTGCGCCTCTTCAAATGTGGAAATATATGCCCACCAAACGAGAGCAACATTGTTGTCAAAGCAGATCGACTGCCAAAATACATATGGTAATGAAAACTCTGGTACAAACGTTAAGTGATGAGAGTACAGATAAAACTCAAAAGTGATGACAGAATAATGAACCAGTGTTCAATTTGCAATTCACCTGTTTATTGTTTCAAGAGATATTATTAGAAAAGTAAACAAGCAGCTACATTGCCTTTCATCCATTTGTAGCAACAACAATGTTCACAATGAACGTAGGAAAGAAACGTTTACAGATAATGTGGCAGACAATAATGCTGCATAGTGCGCCACGCAGGCTGGGCTGGAAGATGGCGCTTGTCAAGTGAGGTGGCCAGACTCGGTGCTGGGATGTGCAATTTAAATACGTCCCCTAGAGGCTGTGAGCGGTACATGGGATTACGTCAGCACAATTTGATGGGAGAAATACAATACAGTCCTACAACTACAGTACTAATAATGATGACAGAAAGACAAAACACTCGCCGCAAAATTTACTCCCCTCTCATGCCCACTGGAACACACTGGAAAGGTTTATTATATATGACAATGAAAATGATTCTAAATGTAGTCACATTTTCAATTACACATTGCCATACTGGAAGATGTAATGATTATTATAAACCAAGAAAATTGACTTCTTGAATGTATTGAATAGCTTTAGAGATATGCCTCCAAAAATGGTGCCAAAATAAAAAAAAACTTTTTCTGTAACTCGGCAAACTAAGAGGTGTAGACAATGTAACTGGTACATCTGACGTGGTAAGTTTTTAATTAACAGCGAAGTCCCAGCTGCCTCAATGAAATAAGTCTTATAAAACAACAATGAAAAAACAAATGAAATCATTATTATTTCAAGAATAATAAACAATATTTACAGTCCTTTGCAAAAACGGTGAAAAAAATATTCCAGGTTCGGTCACGGTAAATGAAGCTTCACTTTAAATAAACTTTGTTGTTCATTTGATGACAAACATTTGTGATCACAAATGTCTTTGTGGTTGCTTTTAATTTATTTGTTATATGATGCCCCTTTGCCTCGTCTTAACCAGTCCCGCCACGGGGCCTGGGCCTTGTCCTGATTAGATTCCACACTCCAAGGAAATGCTGTCCTGTTGGTCTTGCGGAAGAATGACATTCCTTGTGTGGTGATTTTCTTTTGTGGCTGCTCTGACTGCTGCTGTGACCTCAGCTGCTGGTTGATGACGATCTGGATGTCGTCCTAAGCAAACGCAAAGACAAATTGAAATGGACATTACCAGTGGTGCGTACTACAGATTTGTGAACAAAAATTGATGTGTATTATAAACAAAGGGAGAAGCCATTCAACCCTGGTATGAGTTTGGGATTTTTCTCCACACTAAGTCATTTTTTCAACAACGTATTTGTTCTTCTGTGAATAGTGCATAACTCATGTACATTTTTGTTTAGATTCCATTTCTTTTTTTAAATGAAAATTGCTAATGCTTTCAATGTCAAGCATGTACAATATTAGAAATAAATAAGTAAGAGACAATGTAGTTGTATTGTATGGTATGATATCATTTACATGCACAGCAAAGCACACAAAACTTGGAAAAGAAAACTAATGTTTGGCTATGGCTACATTGTGATAGTTGGTCACTGTATCTATACTCTCAGGCTTCAAAACGTGAATCTGCAGAATAGAGGCTGACATATCTTATTGTATAATTTACCGGTGATATAATTTATGTGTGTTCAACTGGCAAAAACAATGAGCCTGAATGTGCCAGGGTGTAGCAAGAGAGATTTTACAACTGTCCTGTTTAAAAGGTGAGCATAAGCTTAATGTAATAGTTGTCTTCAGAAAAGACAAGTGTGAAATGAAATGACTGAATTTTAAATTACTACATCATAAATTGCATTTTTTTTTAAATTGGTCATCATAATGAAAAACGTTTTATGTAAAGTGCTTAAGCCAGGTGATGGATTAAATTCAACAGATGATACTGTTCACCTTTGACTGCTGCATGATCATTTTTTTTAGGAGTGTGATGATCTCATATATTTATATAAAACATACGCCAGTTTATATCGAGTTTGACAGGTTTCTTGACTGGATCTTCTGTACAAAGCCGAGCTACAAGACCAAGGAAGGTGAAATGTGAAAACTGGACCACAAAATGGGAATGTAATTTAAAAAAAGCACACACACATTACTGTAACCTTTTCATCAGATCCATATTTACACAGTATAATGTACGTGCAGTTTGTTGAAGGAGAATTACAAGTACAGATGGTACAACAGTGCCGTGCTTCCCCATCAGTATTTTGGCACTGCCAGTCATCCAGGCTGAAAACTAAAAACAAGTGCATATTCTGCAAATGCAAGTGACTCCAAAAGACCTTTTCACTGTGACAAATTGTCAAAATCTATAACTCTTTTCAGTGTAAACAGAACCCAGAAGAACCCACATGGGAACAGAAATGAAGACTTTACCTGCCAGGCCTCCAGCTCCTGCGAAAGCTCCAGTTTACGTTGAATAGCATCTAATAATTGGTTGTTGAGGCACATCATTTCATTTTTACTTCGGACCAACTCTGCCTCCATCAGTGTTTTCCTACAACAAATGAGTATGGAAAATAATTTAGCATTACATTTCATTCAATATTACTTGGACGTTCTTCAAGCACTACCACTTCTAAATGAACAGATTAGAGAAGGATTGTGAAACCAGTCAATCGCGGTTGACTTTGTACCGGGCCACGATCAACAATAACGGCACACCCGGAAACCCTGCCTCCGGGTCCCGGTGTCAGGTTTCCCACTGGGTCAACAGTGATTTATTTTCTCTCAAACTCTTGAGATCCACCTGTCCCATCTGATTCAAATGATCAGGGCATCAGCAAGCTCAGCAAAAGCCTGATGATGATCGTGATCATTTCAATCAGGTGTGCTAGGGAAAGAAATCTGGAAAACATGTTGGACAGCGGGCCTCGGGGAACGAGTTTGGACACCCCTGCTGTATATAGTATCTGTGTGCTTTAGGACAAAATGTTGGATCATTCCATGTCATCGCACACACTTTCTCTACGGACACCTCTTCAAACACTTTCCAATCTATTCATGACCATCATGCTTAACAAATAAAATGTAGAGCAGGTATTATGTCATGTACGAAGGGTTAAAATACATGTAATAATGTGCATTACATTGATATTATCCTGACTTTGAATCAGTACTTGTTTTTACCTTCATCAACAAGAAAGAACAACAGCTAAACGAGACTTTTTCTAGACTTTTCAGAAACGATCCCAAAACAGTGCAATATTTAAAAGGTATAATTCATCGTGAAGGAGTCGAATAATCAATGTTTTCATTGGCTTGAAATGTTGATGAAAGATGACTGTTAATGTAAAAAGGTCATTCCTGTCATCATGTGGCCACATGGCCAACAAGGGGTCTGAATTAGCAGGTCTGAAAGGGTTATTTTGGCCGGTAGCCATATTGAAAGTACTCTGGTGCCCCGATCAAAGGCCCGGGTGACTTGAAACTTCCTAAATACATACTTGACAAGTAGGATGAGAAATCATTTAAAACCCCACCAACACATTTTTTTCACAATATGGATCCCCATAATGTCAAACAAATGTTTTGTATGATGATCATAACTCAGAAAATAATAATCCAAATAAATAATAATAATCCAAATAAGGTCCCAAATTTAGCGTGGCAATGCCTAGATGCCAAAAGTGGGTGTGGCAGCCAAATTTTGAGGGCCCAAAACTCAAAAAACGTTTGAGCTAAGATGCTCAAACACAGGGTTCTTTCCTTTGAAATAAGAAACTAAAGGAATAGCCACCACGCAATTCGAGGTTCTGGGGATTTCTGTGAATTCAAATGGGATGAACCTGTTCTGACTTATTTTTTACCTGTAATCGTGGAGGGCTTAAAATAAAATAAAATAAAAAGTGTAAGTGTAAGTAGGGAGAGTATTTTTTTCCTGCAAATTATTTAAAGCAGTTACATACAATCAGTTTTATAGTGATTGCAAAGTCCTCGCAAATTCCACAATTTCTTAAGAGGGTTGTCCGATGACAATAAATCAAGATTGTTGCATGTTAACAGCAGATTACAGAATTGACTTGCATCACATAGGATAAAAAGACCTTAATTTTGAATAAGTAATGTAGTACTTTTGGGGCTTTTTAAGGATCAGTGAACACACATTACAAATATGATAGCTGGTTGTAAGATTTAGCAGAAAGGATGACTGACTTGGCAATGGCTTCATCTCGGTCTCTGATGGCCTGTTGGGCAACTTCGGCCTGCTGCTTGACACTTTGCAGTTTCTGCCTCATTGCAGCATTTTCCTGCTGCAGCTGCAAGTTCTGGGAGGGGAAAAACAGTTTACATCTTTATTTAATTCCATTTTAATCTCAATGTTTACACTAAAAATACTGCACTACGAGAGCATTAATGACTTGAGTTATACAAGTGAATCCATTGAAAAAGGACTTTCAGAGTTAGTAATCTGTTTTATTGATGTCAGAAATTTTGTTTGAAATTGTTCTTTTTTATATGAATAATTTTAATCACGTCATAACTGTCACAGAACTCCGCTTGATAAAAGAAAGATAAAGCCTTTTTAAAGAATTCCATTTTTATGTAAATCGTACAGTTGCACTGCATGGTTATGACGCAGAGAACGACTGAAATGAGAGCACCCAGATGAGACCTCTCATAAAGACCCACTTGGGTCACAACCCTCCCCAGCAGCACTGTGTCACCTGATATCTTAAACCATACACTGCACTCAAATTCCCACATGGATCCCGTGCCCAGGCAACAAAGCATGATGCAGCTCCTGGAGCATTACAGGAAGAACAAAACGATCAAATGGCAGGAACGCATTTGTTCCAAACTGCCGCTCAGAAGAGATGCTGACGTTTTTAGTATATTTGTATACTTTTCATGGCAGACAATGGGCCGAGAAGACATAATGAGTTACAGGGATAAATTGTTACTGTCACGTAGTATAAGCACACTGGCATTCAGGAAAGGCTTAGAAAAGCATTTTACTTATCTGTTGTAATGATTAGCCAATTCATATAATAAACAGGACAAAGATACACGTAGTGTAATGTCTTATTACATAAGACTTCAGTATTTTTAGTGACAAGAAAGTTGCTGGGTTGCTTATTGCTTGTTCAAGCACACGTCCAAGGGCTGACGGAGACAAGTTAAGTTGTCTTTTCCTTTTGATAGTGCGTCAAAGTCCGCCGGAAAAATGATCCAATCTGCCTCGTTGTTGACAACAAAGAGGCAATAAGGCACCGCTTGATGAAAGTGCATTTTTTGACATTCTGTGCAAACACTCTAAAACGGATGCATACAATATCAAATTACAGGTATATACAGTATAATCATTTTAAGCCTTGTAACTGTAATTATAGTAATTATTTCATATTCAAATTAATGTTGGTCTGTTTGGTCTGTTTTGAGTTATGCGGTTATAAATCGACCCCCCTTAACATGGGGCGTCCAAATAAGGAAAAAAAAACTCAACTTGTGCTCAGATAAATATGGTACACCTTTTCTGGAGATTCCACCATACCACAGCAGCAAAGAAAGAAACAAATGTTATAGTTCCTGTCACCTGTGCTCCGGAATCTTGCGTCAGACTTTGGGCCACTGTCTTCAGTTGATGCAAAACCCCCTTGAGGTTCTCCTCTGGATCTGTAGCCGTGCAACATGTTGCACTGTTTTGGGCTAGTGGCAGCAGTGACTGAAGTATCAAACTGATTTCTTCTGTTAGCTGCATTGAAAAGGAGAAAAGGCAGATTATGTTGATCGTTAACTTCAAAGCATGTAGCAGGTATACCTCGTAAATCAGAAAACTGCAGACGACTTCATTTACTTCAGTAGTTCAATTCAATTCAAAATGTGTTTATATACAGAAGTAATAAAACATGCATGTGGTACATAAAGTGAAATTTTTGTTGCAGAAAAAAAACAACAACTCTGAAATGTGTAACAAAGCAATTACCGATAGGTAGAAACCTAGAAAATACAGTATATGTACGGTAAGTTCCATTCTGTTGAATGATATCGTCTAAACATAATTGTATAAAATGGCTTTTTGCTGAGATTATATTTTTTCAATACATTTTCATAAAGTAATCTCTTTTGCCAGATGATTGTGTGTATTTGCAAATATTGAAAACAATCTTCAGAGACCTGACATTCATTCCCATGTATTTAGTCATTATTTTTTAAAATATTTATTTAATATCTAGTGTATGGGTACTTTGTATCGGTATAGGTGAATATTTTTTTAATAATTATTTTTGTAAATATTTTTAAATATAAGGGTGCCTGAAAATAGCCAAGACAGAATTAGATAAAAAAAAAGGCTTTTATGAATCTGACTGAGGGGGGAAAATAAATAAATAAATAAATAAACAGATGATTATTAAAAATAATAGCTGGTTGTAGCCCAAATACTTGTCAAGTTATAAGGTGGCAAACGTTTTGCATGTACATGTGCTGGAGCATCAGAGCAACAAGTGAAAATACCAACAACGCAGCTGATAAACAAAAAAACTATTGAACAGCTCATACTATTAGTAGGCCTGACTGATTATGATTGTAGGGTTTGATGATCTCCCTAGTCATTTTCTCTTATTTTTCAAAGACATTAAATGTATTTTAAATTAATTGGTTACTTTATTTAGTAATGCATGAGAGGAAAATTACATCATAACGCTTTATCAGGTCAACGTACCTTGGTCTTTGAAGCACATTAGAGCATAAACAGATAAGTTTTGCACAGTACAACAGTACAGTATTTAGGATGTCTCAGAATATTGACAGACATAAAAAGAGTGGTACCTCTTCTTTACTAACTCCTAGGTCAGCCGTGTCCAACTCAGAAAGTAGGGACGCATCGCCAAAGCTCTTGGATTCTTGCAGGGACACCTGTTCTTCAAGCTCCTCCACCTGCTCTTGAAGCTGGTGCGAGCGACATCTTGCCACCTCCAGCTCCTGTAAAGCTTCAGCAAGCTGAAGGAAGAAAAAAAAAAAAAAACACAAGCGAGAGATCAAAATATTGGCCAGCATGTCAAAATCCTGAAAAGTAAGGATATACTCCAGGCAGCTGTTGTTTGTTGTTTGTTAGATTACGGGAAAGCAAAACTGAAAGTGTAAGATTGTAAACAACAGCAACTCCAACTCCTTTAAAACAGGAATTCTCAAACGTTTTTGGAAAGCAAGTTTTTCAAGGACCCGCAAATGTTTGCGGAAACGAAACAAAAAAAATAATTTCAGACAAGCATAAGTGCCTTTATTAGTCACCAACATATTCAAATTGACAACAAATATATTTGTTACTTTTCAGCCAAACTGAAGTTTACAAAATAAATATTGCAAATTGCATGCTTCCTCATCACAAATTGAGTCATTTTTCCCCCAACAGTTTGCTGCCAAATATTTAGTGGCTAAATAATCAAGCTCGCCAAGTATTGGTATCTGGCCTTATAGATGGTATTATCACAATGGCCATTTTGAAAGAGTTTCATGATAACAACTAAAAATGACAAGTTACAAATATAGAACATTAATTTCATGAAACATTAAGGAAAATGCTATAAAAAGGAAGGTTTTTCTACTTTTGGGGAGGAGGTAGATTTCGTGTATGAAAAGTACTAATGTAACTAGGTAACTACTCAATAGTTTAGTGCTCGTACGTCTATCGGTCTGAAAAAAGTGGTATCAAACATTTCTAAATACGATAGCCTGGTTAACATAACAGCTTTGAATGTACAGAGTGTGGTGTGCAGCCCACCCAGCAAAAAACAACACATACCACACAAATAAATTGGCTTCATGAATATTCCTTCCAAACGAGATATCTCGCAAAAGCATGAGATTAAACATGAGTAAACAAACATGGTGGATGAAGAGGAGACATGACAATAGTTATTTGGTCTGACAAAAGCGAAAAAAAAGGCATTGGTCAATAAAGAAAGAGACCGCGCCAGCCCGGATTTTCTGTTGCTGTGCAAAAACTATCTCGATTCGGGATTCCTTATTGAGCTTCCTCGCCTTGTCACTTCACACTCATTGGCTGCAGGTCACTGTCAACCGGCTGTGTGCTCATTTGTCATCGGAGCACACCATATACGGTGAGAAGTTGGGCTAAAACAATCCGACATGTTGAATATCGCCGATATGAGGTGAGAGTGGTGCAAACATCCTTCCAAGCGGTCAAGATCAGCCTGAGGACACCACACACGGCAGGAAGATCCATTAAGATTATCTTTGGAAACTTTAGGAGAATCGGAGCATTGGAAGAGAGGAATTGGGGCTGAAATCTGGCTAATTATCCAGCCGTGTGATCCGGGCTTTAGATTGATGGTGATAGATTTCTGGAGCCACAACTTTTTCAACTCGTGAGTGTGAGAAATCCGGACATGCCAGATTCCTACATCCACTTAACATAAAACTTGATGAGCGTGTGTTATTCAGACCTGCAGGTGAAAGTTGCAGCAAATAGAAAACAAGTAAATCCTGTAATCAATGTTAAGTAACGATTTTCAAAATTCCAGGAAAGTCTCAGCAACCCTGAGTTTAAATTGCTTTTGTTACTGGAATGTGCTCGATGGGAATTTTATTAGGATGTAATAACTTTTATTAAACACATCTTGGTAAAGTGGTGTGTCTACTTCTCGTATATTTCATTTGCATGTGTGTCTTCAGTCAGTCACTAGCAAAGACTAATGTGTGTGTGATGTGTGGGTGCCTACCCGTTGGTTATTCTCATGGTTGAGTTGTTCTTGCATTGTCAGACGTGCGTTCAAAGAGGCTAAGTTGGCTCTCAGCTCTGCGTTCTCCTGACAAACATGCTCCAAACGCTCCTCCAATGCCTTCTCCCTCTGCGTGAGGCGCAACACCTGGACTCACACAGAACTACAACTTGTAACGTGCTCTATAAGGGATGGGGAGCTCCTTAAAACCGTCAAGTTTGACTTGGGACACATATTGAATGATATATGAGATCATACAAAAACAATAATAATGATGATGGGTAATGTACGCATACTTCCTGTTAACCTCACTACGCCATATATAAATGATTTCTCTCGAAGTCTTCGTGTGCCAAACTAAACAAAAAAAGAGATGGAGACCTTGCATTTTGTGAACCGCTCGACCGCAATTTCCCCAGGTCTACTGTCCCTCGTTCTAACTAGAAGAACTTTCTGAGTGAACAGAACCCCAGTAAATGATATTTATTGTGATCAAGATAACAAGGCAAGTAGGTAATTATAATATAGGAATGAAATCCAACACCCTCTATTTCACTTCACTACTTTAATTTGAACAATAACTAGAGTATGTTTATGAGTGAGTTTAACTTGTTACAGTGCTTTTTGAAAAATATTCATTGATGCACAGCATGTGCCAAAGAAACTTTACTAGACCCAACTACAGTTTATGTTTAAACAAATTTGGTCTCATATATGTTAATGTTTACCTGCTCTCTCATGGCGCTGATCACCTCCTCATCCTGAGGTCTGTTGTGGTTTGTAGGTTTTTCCATGTCTCGTTTAAGCGTCTGCAGCTCACTGGACAAGACCCTCTCCACTTCCATTGCCTGGAAACGGTACATAGTACTTACTGTAAACACCATGTGTAGGTTTTTTTTTTAACTTATAGATGGCAACATAAAGGAGGGGATACATAATACAAACATAAAATGGAATGTGTTGACTTTAGACCTAAAATCTGCCCGGGGCATGAAGTTTAATAGAATTGAGACCACAATCTCCAAACTAAAAACAGCTGTAGCTAGTATGTCTATCTGTGTGTGAGCTTCTCAATCTTATTTCGGGTTTATGGGAGCTTTGAGACAGGAGGTCTCAGGTCAAGCCCTGTTATTGATCATTTATCCACCTTTTTTCTATCTAAAGACAATGTTAAGTAACAATATGGTGTACTATTCCGTTGTTTCCATTTATTGTTTTTCTCCTTTGAAATGTGAGGACAATGTGTGTTGGGGTATTCTGTGACCGGCTCCTTGAAGTATAATATGATGTACAGTACATGGAGGTAGTACCAGTCCAAAAAGTATACATATATACATACATATATATATTTTTTCCCTACTCATAGGAGATTGTGTTGTGGAATCCAAGCATGCAAACAATAGAGGCCTCATGATTTTGGCCTCTCTTCAACACTCCCATCATGTCTGGGACCTTACTCAGCAGTTTGGAGGGTCGCTGTCAGGTCCCATCATGGCCAAATAATACAAAATGAAAAGTGTGCCATGTGCCAGATGGAGCAGAGGACTTCTTGGTAAAAATGATATCATCAAGCAATATTGGACAACAATGTGTCAGAGAGTTCAAATGGTGTACATCAAGAGGCTAAAGGGGACAGCTTGAGTGTACGTGTCTGGAAGCGTGTAAACAGGAAGTGAGGCAGGCGCGAGGGTGCATACAGCACATAATGAACAAGAGCAAAACCTAGCTGCTTGCAGACGGACAATGAAGAAGAGAAGCCCAATTCCTGCAGATGCCTTAATTACCGGCTGGTTTCATCAACACAGACCCCTATCACAATAGAGGCAGCGACCCGCCAAGAAAAAAAGCAGGAACGAAAATGGAAGGAGAATGCTCCATTTGTTAGAAACACAAAGACTGAGATAATATCCCCTCACATGGAACCTGGGGCCCCCCAGCCAACCCCAAAAGCTACAGTATAGGGTAGATGCCAAGCAAAGCTACAGAAAAGTCCCTCATAAAAAGAATGGCTTTCCCTTGGGAAGATGGGACTATTTGCGCTTTAGATCCACCTAAAAAAGCAAATGAAAGTTTTATACCTTTCCAATACTGTATATGTCTGTTATTGTATTTCCCTTTCTGCGATGCTTGCTTGCAAAGAGATTACTGTACTCCACTGACAATTTCCTCTGAGAAGAGAAATCCAAAGTGAAGGATTTTTTCCCATTAACAGCTTGTGAAACTAGAGTCTCAGATTGGATGCCAATATTTTACAGATTCAGCTATTACACAGCCCAGACTTGTAGACTTATCGCCATGATGTCAAACTGATGTTAAGCAGTAAAGTCCACCCAGGGTAGGAAAACATGGGAAGTAGTCAATAAATAGTTACATTTGAACAACACTGTCCATATTTGACTGCCCATTGACTATCGATGTGTGTGTGTTTGTATATCTATGTAGCACATCAACATCAATGATTAAAAAATGCCCTGTCAACTTAACAATCAAGTGTTCTAGAAACTGCTGCATTGTACATTTAGTAATGTAACAATAAAAGTTAATAATTCGTAAGGGTAATATGAAACACAATTGGCCATTCATGGTTTATCAGCAAACTTCAAATGTAACATAAGTGTTAATAACACACAGTATTAGTTTGTAGTTTTCTGTGTTGTTAGTTCTTTTGCAAAGTGCCCAAACATTCAACATTAAGCAAATGATTCACATTAAAAAAAAAAAAAAAAAAAAAAAAAAAAATATATATATATATATATATATATATATATATATATATATATATATATATATATATATATATATATATATATATATATATATATATATATATATATATTTATCTACATCATCCAACATAAAGCTTTTGTTTACACGGTCTCAATGTTTGCAATCTAGGTTACACTAATACACTTATACAGAAACCTACAAATACCTGCAAAATCTATACAATCAATTTCCAAGGTGGAGATCATTTAAAGAGCGTGCAATGACATGTACAGTCCAATATCAACTCTATGACAGATTCTCATAACTGGGAGAACGGTGAACAATCATATCTAACTGCATATTTCTGAACACTTGAGCGACTATCTAAACAGTCACTGCTGCACTGGTGACATTGTTTTCATACAAACATTTCCTCAATGTTATAGCAAAGCTTTCCTGTTCACATCGGTTTGCTGCTCCCTCTACATAAGCAAAACAAATCCACTCAAGTGGTCCACACACGCAAAAAAAAGTCTTCTTCTGAACAAAATGCAAAAAGTTTGGAAATTGGTCTTTGGCAGATTACTATATTTGTGTATTATTGTGTATAGGAGAGTTGAGTAACCTCAACTCAAATAAACACTTATGGAAAAGCTTTTGTGTGCTTCTGTGTGACAGTGACCAAATCAACAACACTGAAAACTCTGACAACGACTGAATATAAAATTCCAAAATGCCTGGTTTATGCTGTTAATACAAACTAGAGGTGCCCCACTGTACACGCAAAACTACGACTGTACTCACCAAATGCCTAGCACCTTCCACCAGGTCAACACCGGGTAAAGAGATTTCATTAGTTCCTCCTCACACTTTCTCAATCCTATAACTTTTACAACACAGCACAAGCCAAACAAAGCAGTTACTCCAGCTCTTTCGCCTTCAAAAGCCTTTTTTTAAGATCTAAATTGGCTTTTTCCTGCACTTTCAGAGTTTCTGGTATCCAGAGTAGGCTCTAAAATTGAACGACATCACAATCTGTTATTCTGTGGACCTTGACACAGAATTGGGGAGTGTTATTCTGGATTCATTTTTAACCAAGCAAGAACTAAATACTTGACTAGCTGCTCTTCGTCTCCGGCACAAGGAACTAATCTGTAAACATGAGTTCCCAACATTTCTACACATGAAATACACAAGAATAATTTTACACTTACTTCCTAGGATCATAAAGCCCAATCAGCTTCATATATCAGGTGATAAGAAGTCCTTAAATTACGTCACTGCTACGATTAACTTTGCACTAAACACTACCTCCTTAGCATCTAACAATGTTTGACTGATCACAAATGAATCACCTGAATACTGCCACATACATTTTTCCATTAAGACGTGAAAAACAAGGTTGCTAAGGACAAACATTGTGTTCCAAAATAAGCTACACTGTGATACGGTATCATGTAGTACTGCAAAACACACACACACACACACACACACACACACATACACACACACACACACACACACACACACACACATTTTTCTGTATATAAAAATTCAGGTCAGCAATCTATTTGTCAATCTTCACATTTTCAATTGTCACTTGGTCTGTAAAGTTATCAAAGTATTTTTTTCCTCATTACCTTACCAAAAGAAGTGAGTATTTCATCAGCCTTTTTTTTTGTCTTATTTTATGTGTAATTTACATCACACCGCTTTCAAGTGGTTTTGGGCTAAAGTGGAACAGACTCAATATGACACCAATCACATGAATGTATAAATCAACTTTGTGAGCTCTGATACTTTAGGATATACTTTGGGATATATTTCTTTTAAATCATAGAATTTAGGAATGCGCAAAATCTCTGCCTCAAGTAATATAAACACAGAAAGCATTTCGCTTTGGTGTATGATTGCGCCATTCTAGGGCACAATAAAACAATCATTGCCAAGAAATATTTAAATCTCAATCAACTTGAATAATTTATTTAAGCAGATGAGCTATGACAAGTTGAAATACACCCAGAAACACATCGGTTATAGTCCAAATTCTCTTGATAACATTACTCTGCTCATGACAGCATTGGCATTAAAAAAAAAAGCTTCCTTGTATCCCACTAAAACAGTGGTAGTTTAATTGGTCTTTACTGTTTGAATGAAAACACACATTGCTTTATGATGAGAGCACAAAAAAAAAGTCTGTTCCCCTGAGCCTTGTGTGTCATAAAGAACACAGTGTCCATGTATGAGGTGGACTGGGTCAATTGCTTGACTTATCTGCTTTGGAGCTATGTCTGTTGTTACTTGATTACCTTGTGGGCCTTTCAATACATAGAAGTAAACTATTCTGACACACAGCCTGACCTGTGTGTGTGTGTGTGTGTGTGTGTGTGTGGGGGGGGGGGGGGGGGGGGGGTGGAACTCACTGTGTTGAGCTTCTCTTTCAGTTGCTGCGTGTTTTCACTGTAATCCATTTGAGCACGTGTCTTATCCAACTCAGCCTGGCACAAGGCCTGAGTGAGCTGCTGCACCTGAGCACTCAACTCCCTTGCATCCCTCTCCAGGTAGCCCACCTGACTCTCCCACTGAGACTGGCAGTTGTTCAGCTTCAAGCGTAGCTCATGATTGCTCTGTTCCAGCTCCTATGTGAAGGATTGGGAGTTGGGAAGGGGTACACAAACACCACATGAAGGATAAACATCTTCAAGTGTTTTTTTTTTTTAAATTAAATTCAGGGAAAAAAAACACTGATTCAATGCTGAGGAGCTAGGTTCATTCTGGTAAAGAAATCAATTTTGCACATTGCTACACCAATAGTGTCTGCATCAAAAGAAGTTCTGAAATATTATCCACTCACAGTAAAAACATCACTAGTCTAATAGTATTTGATTAAAATGAAAACTACAGTATTCAATCTTGATCAAACTTTGTTTCAACATATTAAGGGTTTGCCAAATATCACTCAGGAGGACAGTGTTGAAGTTGCAATAAAATGTTCCTCATTTTCAGTTATTTTTGTCCCTCTTGTCTAGCTCAAGTAGAAACACTGCACAACTACATACATATACAGCACCTGAGCACCCACTTTTGAGATACGAGAAGTCAGAAGGCATGCTAGCTATCCGATCTCAAATTGTACTTGGACATGTACAATCGTGACGGATTCAGCGGTCCCCAAAGTAACATAGTACGCTTGCCATCCATTCATCGAGCAGCTAACCCTCACTATTTGATATTTTAAGAGTTGTACAGTTAAATTTGTAACTGTGCAGAAATGGCAAACGATTTTTGATTGATTGCCTCGATGCCTTAAACAATGCTATATTCGATTGTATATTGAACGCGTTATTTCAGATTTTGTCACATTTTAGGTAAACGTGAAACATTTGGTACGAGTCAGAATAAAATAATAAATCCATCAAATCTGCGGAATCACGTGAAGGAAAATGGCACTGATCAGTGATTTTCCACACATAGAAATCCAGTTTAGAAAAGAGCACACACTGTACGTACTTGTAAATCCCGTCTGCTGCCCAAATTAAGCGCTCCAATTAGACAAAGCCCCACAAACAGACCTCGTCTTTGACTTTTGAAAAGTCTTACCTCCACCTTATCCACGTACTTCTCATGTAGTTTGTCGCTCTGCTCTTTGAGTTGACGGTTTTCCAGGAGCAACGCGTTTCCCAGCTGGGCAGCCAAAATAACTTCTTCCTCCTTTTGTTTCAAAGCGGCCACAAGCTGACCGGGGTCTTGGTAATCGACTATTTCCTCCTCGCCGTAGTCGATGAAGAAGTCCTCCTCCAGGCCCATTTGCTTGGCTGAGAAGCCCCACTCGCACGGCCGGTTCATGACTCCTTATCCCTCACTTCAAAGTAGTGTAAAGTATATAAGCGAACGCAGCACGCGAATGGCAATAACGTTGCGTGATCCATGACACCTGACTGACAGTAGTCTAGTACTTATGTGGGGCGGGGAGGGCGTGGGGGGCACCGTTGTCATCTGCAGCTGACTGTTTGCGCAGGGCGTCGGCTTGTATCACCTGGCAACCGTTTGCGTTCTTTTAATTAAGATTCCTTTTTAATTGCTCTCCGCGATTTGATCTATTATTGTGCTTGGGTGCTTTTTGCGCCAATAATAATGATGATCTTATCAACGATAACGGGATAGCACAGTGAAAAAGCGGTTAGCACGTCTGTCACTAGATTGAAAGCACGGGGGTTCAAATGATGATCAAGGCTGCCAAGTAGAGGAGAGCGTCTGCTGGTATTGTGAGGCTTGCTGCTTAGGGTCAGAGGTCGACCCCCAGAGGGCAATATCAAAGGAATAAAAGCATCGCATCCTGACGCACGGCAAGCTTTGTTGTCTGTGGGACTAAAGCACCAGCACATATGGCGGTGAGGTCCCAGCAGGGAGTTGGTACACGCACACAAGTGCATCATGGCTCCTTATGCTTCCATTGTCTTGAGTTGCGTCTGAAGCGTGCAGGAAGGCCTGAGCTGATATTCAAACCTCCTTGACATAAGGAAAATAGTGCTAAGCATCCAGAATTGCTTATAATAACATAATATATAACGTAATGCACAGGTCAACACACTGTAATGCCAAGAAAAGTAAATTGTATTTTGCTGTTACTACATCAGAACCCCCCCCCCCCCCCCCCCCATGGCTAAATTTTTGAGATACTGTGTTCAATTTAAATGCTAATAATAAACAAGCTTTGACACAATATTCTCGTCATGCTACAGCTTTGTTGAAGCTGTACTATTTGTCTTTTCAAGCATGTGCTACATGCTTACCCTCTAACCCTGTGAAAAAGTAAAAAAAAAAAACAACCTATTTCTATATTTCTCTTTTCTATTTATGTAACAATTCTGCTGTAGAATATCGTTTCGATTTCGATCTAAAATTCGTATTATATCGTCGACGTCGGAAATTAATTCTTCTTCCCATGAGTTCACTCTCCGGACAGCAGGGGGCAATAGACAAGCAATTTGTTGTTCATTTCCTTCAAATCAGGAAGTGAAACAAGTAAACAGAACTATTTCTGTTTTTGCAAATACTGTACCAGAACATGCACAAACGCTCATCTCATCTGGTAAGGAATAGAGTCAATAAAACATGGAGAGGAGTCCCGGGATGATTTCTGTAATTAAAGCGTTAGGGTAAGTAAGTAGTAATATTTAACTGCAGTTGTACGATTTGAGCTGCCATGTAACTTCACATTGGTCTGTTTTAGACTTTGGCAAAGTGTACGTACAACAAACGCGCATCATAACCTTGCTTATTTTTTATGTTGATTGAATTTCCAATGCATTAAATTTGAACTTATTCTGTCATTATTCTCTTCCCAGGTACCAGGGCGGTCGCTGTGTATCAAGGTGTACATGTGACGAACTTCCATGTCCACTGATAGACTGGCTTGGATCCCAGCTGAAGTGTCTGTGCCCGGAGCTTCAAGGTATGAAAGCACGGTACAGTAAAACATAGCTTCTACCCACTTTACAACGCATTAGTGACGTGTTTCTAAAGCGTTTTGGCACACTGGCCAACATTCAAATACATTGGTGTCCTAGGTCAGTTGTTAATTAAAAAAAAAAAAAAAAAACAGGCAAAAGGTTCATTCATAAAATGTGTATTTAACATTTATGTAAGCAACTGTATTAATGCTCAGTTTGAACTTTGACCTTAAACTGTACTTGATGAATAATAAATTATTATTGCACATAAAAGGTAAATAGGGCGGCTTGGTGGCACGTCCGCCTCACAGTTCAAAGGTCCCGGTTCAAATCCGCCCTGCTACGGCCTCCCAGTGTGGATTTGCAGGTTCTCCCCGAGCCCGTGTGGGTTCTCTCTGGGTGCGCTGGCTTCCTCCCACACTCCAAAAACATACATGGCAGGTGAATTGGACATACTAAATTGTGATTGGGTGCGTGAGTGGTTGTTCGTCTCTGTGTACCCTGCGATTGGCTGGAAACTAGTTGAGGGTGTCCCCCGCCTACTGCCCGAAACCAGCTGATAATAGGCGCCAGCAAGCCTGCGACCCCTGTGAGGATAAGCGGCTCTATAAAACGGATGGATGGATGGATAAAAGGTAAATGAAGTTATATGAATGGATAAATATATGAAAATAAAAAGAAGTTACAAAAGATTAAATGGAAATGTATCTTACTCAACCTCGTGAGCCTAATGAGGATAAGCTGTATTAAAAAAGCATGGATGGATATTAGTGCAAGTGGTCCCTCTGCCTACTTCAAATTTGTTATTGTCAACTCCATGTGCCTAGTAGTTTTTTTTTTTGTTTTTTTTTTTTTCATACTGCAGACTCAGGTGGGAGATGCAGTGTCTTGCTAGTGAGAGAACTTCAAAATATTCTCTCTGACTTAAAGTCTCCTCTCACCGGTCTGACCTCACAGACGTTAGAGCCTTCTGTCCTCTTCAAAATCACTGGTGAGAAATAATTTGAAGGGCCTTTTCGTTTAAGGTAAAAGCAGCTGTTTGCACTACTTATGTATGTTTGAAGATAGCTTGTCCCAAAAGCCTTAGATAACGTTAGAAACCCTTTAAATGTTGCTTGAAACCTTGCAGAGTTCCTTGTCTCAGAATTGCAAGCAGCACACATAAACAAGTATAAAGAGCTGCATTCTGGTGATGAACTTGCTGGAGAAGAAGCTGCAAAACAGCAGAGAGTGGAAGAAAGGACCGTGTATTGTCAGGAACGTGAAGACAGTGATGCAAACAATAACCAAAGGACGGCTGAGATACAGACGGAGTGGATTTTGCTGCTTCACGATCTTAACATGGATACATCCTCTCAAATGGATACATCCTCTCAACACTCTGATGTGCTGCATGAGGTGAGATGGTTTACAGAGGACAGGCTTTAAGTGAGTCATTACAGACTGCAATGATACAGTATGTTATGGTGATATTATGTACAATGCAGGTGAAGACAAGAATTGCTCGTCTTCCTGGGGAAGCCATGCCAAATCCTCTTCTACGTGCCCTTCTCAATACAGAGCAATGGGTATGGATATTTTTCATTCTGTAGTTTGTCCTACTTGACACCATTAACTTTTTTTTCTCTGTAATATAGTGTGGTTTTCATATTTTACTCAATGTCTTCATACCTTTAGAGGCAGCTGGAACAGATCAATCGAGTTCTGACTGACGACTATCGCTGTCGACAGCAAATGATGGTTAAACGCTTTCAAGTTTCACTTGAGTCATTTGCTTGGGGAGAAAAACAAAAGGTAGGAATGTCTTAAGCACAATAAAAAAAGATAATATTACTTCGTCTCACAAATGATCTCACTTGACTTTTTTTAGATGCAGGGTATTAGACAATTTCTTTCTCTTTTTAGTTGTGAGCAAAATTAAAGCATGATGGTGGCGGCCAGCAATTTGCAGTTCAGCAGACAGTGAAAGATTCTTCCAAAAAAAAAAAAAAACACTTGAGTGCTTGATTTGAGTTCATTGTTGCAACTCACAGTTGAGTCTTGATTTAAAACTCTAAACAAACCATATTCTACATGCGTTACAACAGTGTAGCTTCATACCAAAATAGGTGTAGGTACATGACCGACCTGCCAGAAGTTTAGACCTGTCTGTCACTGAAAATGTGCGGCACATTATGAAGTGTAAAACATGACAACGGAGACTTAGCATCTGAAGCTGTACATCAAGGAAGAATGGAAAAAAATTCTACCTACAAAGTTTCAACATTCTTGTCCAATGTTAAAGTGAAATGTGATTTAACATAGAGGTGAACTAGACCCCGCCCCAGGATTTTTTGGAGTGTCTTTATAATGTCTTCAATTAAATATGCAGTCGTTAATATCTAGTTGATTGAGATGTAATTGATGAAATTGAGATGTCTTGAGTCGGTTGTCAGGATACTTTGATGACCTCAATACCATACTTTTGAGGAAGTAGAGTTTAAAAACTCTTAATCGTGAATTCAAACATGGCCAGAAATAGGTGGGAACATTTCCCACACCTGGTCACCTCCCTTTAAGTCAAATTGAGGTTGTCATTTTGGAAGATCGAAACGTTAGTATTTGCCAAATAGCCCAAGAGTTCAAGATTAATACAGGGTGTGTGGAAACGATCATTCATGACCATTTGCATATGCATAAGATGTCGGCCAGATGGATTCCCAGGTTGGTGATAAATTTAGGGAGGCGAGAAAGCGCCAAGTGCTCGAGGATGAATTTGGAGATGTGTCAAAACGATGAGTCAAACGTTTTCCAAAAGACTGGTTGAAACCTGGGTCTATCAATATGATCCAGAGACCAAAGCCCAGTCAATGCAGCGGAAGCACTTGGACTCACCACCCCCAAAGATGGCAGGGGTGCGGCCCTCCACTGGCAAGGTCATGCTCACAGTCTTCTGGGACCAGGATGGAGTAGTGATGACCGATTTTTTGGCAAAGGATACCGGAATTACAGGACCCTATTATGCTCCACTTTTGAAAAAATTAAGCTATCAAAAGCTTCCATCCCTTCTACTCTCCAACCTTGCACCCTCTGACTTTCACCTATTCCCAGCCACAGTTGTTTTTGAATGGAAAATGTTTCCCAGATGATGCAGCTTTGATTTCTGAAGTCTCATCGTATTCAGACAACCAATCTGGGGTGTTCTACAAAAACGTTCTCCAGAGCTGCATGGACGGAAGGAAGAAATGTGTAACTCTGGATGGTTCCTATGTAAAAAAAGATTAATAATGCTTTTGTCGATTTACTTCTATGGGAAGTGGGTCTTGGGCATTACTTAGTGAACGCCCCTCGTAGTATCGCAATGACACAGTAAGTCATGAATGTGCTACTATTCAAATTCTTTAAACACTAATTATTACTGTGTGTTTCTATAAAATACAGCTCTGGATTATACTTTTTGCCATGTTGAAGCATTTTTTTTTTTAAGGGAAAAAAAATGTTTCTAGCATTTAACATACATCTTACAAATATGTTCATAAGACTTTGAACAAATGTACTGTATCAACATATGTTTGAATAACTTTACGGAATACTTTTGAAGAAGCGCAGTATTTTCAAATGACATACGTATAAGCCTGCCCAAAATGTTTACTTCACATTTATTTAATCCTTCTATCAGATGACATTATGACTATTTCATACACAGGAGCGTAGTGAAGCAATTGCCTCAGTCCCTCCCTTTGCATCCATCCCGGTTACGTCCAGAGTGTCCTTCCCACATCTCCTGGCTACCAGAGAGGATCAATCCCACATTGAGCCAATCAAAGCCGGAACTAGTACAAGCATCTACAAGGTAAAACCGTGAACAGCTGTGAAGACTGCACTTTTTAATGAAACTTAGTGGGCACATATCTGTTTTTTTCTGGTAACCAGAAAATGATGGGCCACGTACCGGACAGAGGAGGACGTCCAGGGGAAATGGAGGCACCAATGCCTGCCTGGGCAGAGCGAAGAGCGGGACATGGTGATGGACGCCGACAGTGGCATGGAAATCCAAATAAGAGGAAGAAGGGGAAAAGGGATTAGCATGCACTCTCTTCACATTTCCTGGTATTTTTTTTGAAGAGGAAAACAGATAACACTAAGCAAGAAGGAATTACTTAAACCTAATACTATGTTATAGTACATGATTTGTGCTGTATTTTCTATTTTTTTTTAAACCAAGTCATTTCCTGTAGTGTGCAGATGTATGACCCGATATGCTTTGTAATATTTTGTAATCTATAAATTGGAATGCTAATTTAGTTTATATTGATTCTATTGTCACATTCGCATATATTAAAGTTGAAATAAAAATGTGGAAGTATCGTTTTCATTCGTCGTCATTCCTCGTCGCATTAAATAAATGTGCGTATAATACGTTAACCCCTCCTCCATAAAGAAAAAAAAAAAAAAGTAGTACGGTGACAAAAAATGACCTTGTTGTTTAACTCACCGGAAGTTACTCGGCAGATAAATGATGTAACACGGAACGTTCCGGAATAGTGAAAGGTCGCTAGATAAACGCATTAGCTGAAGACTGGTAGCGAAGTTACACCAGAGTTCTTCCTCAGGGAACACATTTGTAAAAGGAAGTTTTGTATTTTGACACCATGCCGAGAGGAAGCAGAAGCCGAACATCGAGGATGCCTTCTCCATCAAGGTAAATGTTGCGAATATCAATAGCTAAGCAACGTGACTATTGAGTCATAGGCTAACTTGTCCTTGTCGCGCTACGAGTTGGCCTGAGCTAACAGAAAAAAATACTTGTATCAAAAAAATACATTTTGTTTCTAAGTTTTAAGATTTGCATTTATGTAAACGTTAGTATTATGTGGGATGCTTTTATAATTCGGTCAAATTGAAATAACGGTTACATCAAGGTCATGTTGATGACTAGACCGCACAGCCAAATCGTGACGCTATATGAATGATCCACTATAGGTTAGCCTTTCAATGATTTAACTTTTTGTTTTGGCTGTCGTTCTTTCTCCTACTACAAACAAAGGAAGGATTATACTTAAGGTTTATCTTCTACACTAATTCATTGCATAATCATACTTGACTTCATTTGCTACTTTATAGCTTACAATATCGGTATGGAAAATGTTAATAGAAAAGTTAAATAATTGTTTAAAAGTAACATATTTAAGCAAATTTGGCAATCGCCAACCGTTAATGGCCACTAGCCTGCGTGTTTTGCATATTTCTTCTCTCCAGCATACCTGATTCAAAACGACTAGCTTATCGACTACCCTTACAATGATTACACTCAATTAAGTGTGTCTGAAAGAAATTCCTAAAACAAGCATGATATTGGCCTTAGGGGACAGGAGCTTGACACTTCTAGGTTAAAAGCGACACAGGTGAAACGTTTTGCACACGTTTCTCTGCACCTGTTCTGCATTTTCTTCTTGATATTAGGTGTTTTTTCACCAAGTCCGTTGTTACTGGTGCCATTATTTACCTTTTCTGTTCATCTCTTCACAGCCGGGCACCTCCTCCGCCACCCCCTCCTTCTCATGCACCTGTACCAATGCATGCACCTCCAGCCGCTGTTGCTACTCCAGCAGCAGCACCCAGGCAGCCCGGTATGTTTGCCCAAATGGCGACAACAGCTGCCGGGGTAGCGGTGGGTTCTGCGGTTGGACACACCCTTGGCCATGCCATGACAGGAGCCTTCAGTGGGGGTAGCTCAGAGCCTGCACGACCTGATGTCACATACCAGGTTAAACATCTCTTAATTCATTCATTGTATGTTGCTGGTATGTTGTTTGCAATTGGACATGCGATACAAATATTTTGGTGCTGTGAGGAGAGAGAGTGGCTTCTCATCACCGTCTGATGTTGTGTCTGTTGAAAATGAAAATGAAGCTTGTGCCCAAATAGACACATGCCTGTTTGGCCTCCTTTCTTGCATTAAAAGGGAAGGCAATCAAGGTGGTGTAAATCCTACTATGGTTGAACTCACTTAGCACTGTAGTTTTCCGGTCCCCAATAATCTCGGTAAATGAGGGAATACTATACAAGCATTTCACAAATTTTTCGAACTAACTGCACTGTAATACATAGTAACTCGTTGTAACTAGTTGTTCTTAAATGTATGTCAATTTCTTCCTTTTTATGTTAGGAGCCCTACCAGGCCCAGCCATATCAAGCACAGTCCCCCTACCAGCAGCAGAATACCCCGCAGCAAGCCTGTTCCTATGAGCTCAAACAGTTCATCGACTGCGCTCAATCCCAAAGCGATCTTAAACTCTGTGAGGGCTTCAGCGAGGTTCTCAAACAGTGCAAATTTGCGAATGGTATGTATGGAAGCACGACTGTAGGTCACATAACAAGAAGAAGCTTGTTGATGGTTTACAATTAGTAAATTTGCACACAGTTATTGTCAAAAATCATTGGTATCCTTCAGTTAATGTTAGATAAACTCACTTGTCCCAGAGAATTTTAGAAATCACAATTTGTGTGGTTTTCATTTTTAGTTCCTTGGTTTGCAGTTGAACATCCATCTGTCCATTTTCTATAGCCACTTATCCTCACTAGGGTCACTGGCTTGCTAGTGCCTTTCCCAGCTGTCTCCGAGCGGTAGGTGGGGGGTACCCTGGACTGCTTGCCAGCCAATTGCACACAAACAACCCATACACACGCACAATCATACCGAAAGACAATTTGGCATGTTGAATACAGCAACCGTGCATGTTTTTTGGAATGTGGGAGGAGACCGGAGTGCCTGGAGAAGACCCACACAAGCACAGAGAGAACATGCAAACTCCGCTCCTGAAGGCCAGGGCAAGCTGGAATTAAACCCAGGGCCTCTGAACTGTGAGGCAGATGCGCGATCTAGTCTGCTACTGTTCTGCCCTGCCAAAAAAAAGAAACATAGCTAAATCTCATTTCACATACAATCCCAAAAATGGACCAAAGTTTTTGCTAGCTTCCCCAAATCTTCACAGACACAAGTATTGCAGTCATGTCAAGAAATTCTAATGGGTGTAGTTTTCATGAAAACCTTGTGTACTGTCTTACAGATAGTTCTCAAACATTGGCAAGTAGACACTGCACTGTACACTCGCATGAACTATTCCAACATATCCGTATTATCTTATTGTCATGGAATGCCATATTTTGCCACCCAAGTTGAGTCAAGTATTGCCATTGTAATTTGTGTCAGTTAATTGTCTGAAAACTGTTTTCATCCTACAGGTCTGTCTTGAATGAAGTCCTGAAATTTTGGAAGGAGTGGAGTGCGTAGACTCAACATTGTCGGACAGCAGCCTAATTAACGAGACCTGACAACCCACACTTCTAAATAATTTAACAGGCATTATCAGTCCTTTCAATCATCAGGAGACTGCAGAAGAGCTTATAGTGACATGTCCATAGATGCATATACTTTTTTGAGTTTGTTTTGGTTATGGTTCATTATTCCTAGTTCTAGATGTTCCTCCTCTGCACAACGAATACCAAGAGTTTTCTTGCCTGCAAAACTAGCTGCTTGAAATCATTAAAGCTGCTGGATCATTAAGCCAATAAAAAGGCTCCAAATTTGTGTCGTAATTTCAGGGACTATACTAAACAAGATGTATATAATGTCACTGGAGCCATGGTCCTTTTTTTGCACATTTTTAATTTTGACATTTTTAAGGGCCCATATCATAATAGTTTAAACTTCCTACAATGAAATAGATGCAAAAGAGTGCAGAACTCACAACAAATGTTTAGAAATGCATCAATGAAGGGTAATAACACTGTTTAGGGTGAGAAATCAACATTGTAACATGGTTATCTCCAAAAAGTTGGAACTGATGATATGGCCCCTTTAATTTTTTGGGTAAATTGTTACATTTTGATGGATGTTACCACACAAAGAATCAGTTCTCGGCATTTCCCGACACTAATGAAGTGTGGCCGGTTGCATTTTGCTTTCCTTTACATTTTCAAAAATATTAACTGGTATACCTGTATGTTTCAGTTGTCAAAATCATTATCAAAACCCTTGGATGGCTCAAACTGTTATAATGTCCCTTATTAACCTCTGAAAACCTGAGTACCAGTACATTGTGTCTTATCAAAATTCTTGAATGTTTTTCATACAGTCCCTGACAAAAATCTTGTCGCTTATCCATTTTGTAGAAACAATTGCTAATAACCTGACTTAAGTATTTAATTGGTTTCAGAAATGGCTCGTATGAAGGCTAAGACCCTCCCAAAATAATGTTGAATGTATGAAAATATGTTTCACTGAAAAAAGGTTTATTTCATGAAGACATAAAGATCAAATTTTGGCAGGACAAAAGTTTTGTCGTCTACAGAAAGTAGTGTGAAAATGTAACAAAAAATGTACTTCAAATATGTTACATAACATAAGTGAATTAAGTAGATGTGCTGTGAGATCCCAATTTAGTATTTTGTATGACTTCCATGGGCTGGAAGGACTGCATCCATGCGGTTCGGCAAGGATTCATACAATTTGTTTATGAAGTCATCTGGAACAGCAAAGAAAGCAGTCATGCATGCCTCCCAGAGTTCATCAATTTTGTTGGTTTTCGTCTTTCATGCTTCCTCTTTCATCCTACTCTATACATGCTCAATGATGTGCATGTCTGGTGACTGGGCTGGCCAGTACTGGAGGATCTTGATCTTTGCCTTGAACTTTGAGGTAGAGGTTGAAGTATGCGATGGAGCACCACACCAAGTGAAGAATTAAAAGTCTGGTTATTAGCAATTGTTTCTACAAAATGGATAAGCGATGACTTGTCAGGCAATGTACAACCTGTTTTACTTGTCAGGGAATGTACAACCTGTTGTACCTTATAGGCATCTGCTCCTCCGGTGAGAAGAGGAATTGGGTCCACAGAAGGATTTAGTTCATTGCATGTCGGTTTCTAAAGCCATATACTGTATACTATTCAATGACGCCGATCCACATATGGGACTTATTTGGAGTATATTCTTAGTTTTCAAAAGGTTTTAAGTAGTAGTGAAGTCAGTGCTTGTTAACAGCAAAGGGGATATCAAGTGAATTTCGGATTTCATAATGACAACGCTCAGAAGCAAGCGTTATTGCAGCTCAATGGAAAAACAATTTGAAACTAAGACGCTTTGGCTTGGCTGTGAGTTGAATAATCTAACATTTCGAGATGTTGATAAAAGAGTTTACTCTGTTTGAACAATCCAAGAGTTAAAATAATGACAAATGAAATTTATACTATATTTGGAAAATTTGTGGCCAATGTAAAATTGTCTTGTGTGTAGTAAAGCAAAATAGAACAGTTTAGGCTGTTAACAAATCTATTTCTATGTGGTGATATATTCCATCAAAATGTTGCTATTTTCAAGAAATTCAAAATGGTGATACATAGTGAGTATTGGTGGGCAAACACAATGAAATATGGTATTTAAACATCCTGATTGGTCATAAAGAATATACAGGAACACCAAATATGCAAACAGTAGCAACACAGTTCTTGGAAATTTCACATTTAAATCCAATTTGAGAAAATTTCAAATTGGAGACACAAGGTCAAAAATTGCTGAGAATTTCAAATTGATTTGTGTTGGGTTATTTTCATCTACAGTATTTGATTAAAATTACTAACGGTTTTGTAGTGAATTCAAAACTTGCCAAACCAAGTCAGGCTAATGTAAAAAAAATAAAAAGAGCAAGAGAGAGAGAAAAACACACTTTATTGACATGGCAGGAAAAACTCCAATTGACAGACCTATGAAGATGAACAACATTTTTCATGGGATTTTGCGATGATCACTCCACATGGACAAATCTTACTCCAGACTCACCAAACAATAAGTGGTGCAAGGAAAGGCTGTGTAAAACAATGTCCTAAAGATAGTTTTACCACTTACAAAAAGAAGAAAATGTAATGTGCCTACAGCAGAGCACAACTTTCACTAATCTATGTCTACAGTATACATTGTTAGTTAATTCAATACAGCCTACCCCCACTAATTAAAACACACTGTACCAGCCTTCACAAGAGAACATAATGCACTTTCAGTGGCTCTACTGAGCAAATGGAATGTTACCACAAAAAAAAAAGACCATATAAACACATTTATGCTCAAGCTTGCTCGGCCTGACAGGGCGTCTTGCAATGCAAACTAGCGAATGGGTTACAACAAGCCAACGGCACTTATATTCACTGCCAAGTCACTCTACAGGCAAGGCCTGCCTTTTAAGAGGTCCACTCCAAAGAGGACATACATATTACCTGCACTTCATATGCACATTTTGTATTACGCATGAAACTATAATGGAACAACAAAAGATTAATTAACAAAAAGGGCGACTGCGCTGTGGCTTCACAGCTGTTGTGTTGGACATTTTTATGTGAGTCAAGTCGATTTTTCAAAATGTTTATTGAAGCTACCATGCTACCGAAGCTGTCACGTATTAAGCCAGTTCGTTTTCTGGGCGGTGCCTAAAGTGCTGTATGATGTGGGACACGTTACACAATACAGTATAAAAGGTGTCGAACTCCAGTCCCCAAGGCCGAGTATCCTGCATATTTTCCGGTTTTCTTTACCCAACACATCTGATTCAAAAGATGAGTTAATCAGCAAGCTCAGAAGAAGTTTGAAAATGATCCTTATCATTTGAATCAGGTGTGTTTGAGAGCGAGGGATCGAAAACACGGAAAGCGGCCCCTGAGGACTGGAGTTAAATACCTTTGCAATATAAAGTAACCTGAACTTATTCCGTATGAATTTGTTCATTGAAGTAGAATATTGAAGCCTCCATTGAGCAATATGACATTGGTCATGTAGCTATGTCAAGTCATCATGAAAAGATACAAAATAGTCTTGTATTGGAAATCTACATTTGAAGTCGTGTAAGACAGTCTACAAAGTTATTTTAGGAGCTCTGCTTTTTAAGCGGATACTAGTATGTAGAAGAACGAACGGGCTCTTTGGAAGTGACTGTTTATTTTTGGTGCTTGACATTGGAGCTCGTGTAATGGCAGCGACCCCGCAAAGCTGTTGCAGCAGCGTCGTGTCTCGCTCCGCGGTTGTTCGCCCTCTTCCTCTCAATGATGGATAACCTTAGATAGGAGGGACTGAGCGAGACTCAATGCGGTGAGTGGACCGTCCTTTCGAGTTCCTTTCACTCCAAGCGAGTAACGTTTAAAAGGGAGGTGATATTCGAAACTTTAGCTAACACTAGCGTGACATTTTCATCAACCAGCGAATGTTTTGATTAAATAATGAAAATGGAAGTTTACGCACTGTGTGTTTGGATGTTTCATATATAACGAGATTCTTTTAATATATATAAATAGTACTTATTACCGCGATAGCGAAGAAGTGGCAGACGACTGAGATGCGTACACATTCGGCACTGACGGTAACGTCTTGGTCGAAGGATCTCTTGTCGTAAAGCGAGGATTCCTGGAACTCAAACACTTGTGAACGCTTAATCTGTACTAAATTTTTACTATGTTGCATCTCAAATTGGAATGATTGAACTCAGTGGTAGTAATAAGAAATTACAGTTAATTATTTTAGACTTTTAAATACAATTTTGTCGCAATTTAAATTAAACCGACTATGGAGCTAATTCATTTTTAAATATGGGATTGGGGTAGGGTCGTCCCCTTTTTTCTTCTTTTAATGGAAAATTGGGCATCGATTTAAGTGCTTCTTGCTGTTTGCAGACAGGCCCGTTTTGTATTTGTTTTAATTACTACAAAATAGCATGGCCATAAACATGCATTGCAATATATGTCCAGGATTGTGCTAAATGATCTCGCCGGTATGCCATGCGTAATATTGTTTTGGTATCATTGATGAGCCCAAGTAAAATGACCACAATCCACTACAACTAAGATCCAATGCACTGGTTAATTAAATTTAAGATTAGGTTCCAAAGGTTTGAAACTACACCGTCTCTGTGGAATTATGTGACTACTGTAGCTTTCACACATACTCGGACCATTTTTTTTTTTTATTTCCAGCTTGAATCCATAGAGAACAGCTTGTTATGTTCATCACTCCATCATGACCAAAGAGGATGAGATCCCCGACTGGGTGGGTGCCCAGGAATTCTATGACAAGTATGAGCCCAAGGAAATACTGGGAAGGTATGTTCATACAGCACTTTTCATTGTGAAAGCAATTTAATTTGAGATATAGAAAGTTTTTTCATTGATTTAATTAACATAAGTAAAATCTATTCAGAGGTCTTCCCCACTATGTGTGTCTCGATGGTGTTCCATACATTACTTCAGGCATGTGAGCAGAGAATGAGAGCACCAATTGTCATTCCCCTCCATTTCTCAGACAGTGGCCCCCTTACATAAGCGAGATTGTTGGTGAGGTATGCGTGTGTATTCCGTGTTTTGGTTCTGTGTTCAAAAAGGCTTTAAGAATCAGATCTTACATCGGGTTACAGTACTTTCTTTAGTTTGGAATGGGACAAATGTTTATTATATTTCATTCGGAATTAAACAAATGACACAAACTGGATATAAAAATTATATTCACAGACACTGCACTTGAGTTTTCAAAGATGTAGAGAAGTAAACTGGTTTGAAGTTAGGGTTGTCAGGCAGTATACCAGGGATGTCCTTATTTTGCATGCATCATTTATTCATTTTCTTTTTTTTTTTTTACTAATGTGCTGTATAGTTTATGTTAGTTACTGAGTGATGATTTACTTATTATGATTGGCAGTCATTCCAAGGGCATACAACATCTTTCACCAAAAGTCACCTATGACCCTAAATGAGGACAAGAGTCCTCAGAGTTCACGTTTGTGAAATCAAAGTGTAATCTTGTAATCTGTATTTTCCTTAGTGTAACACAAATGTAAGTATTTCTGGTGACGGCATATTGATAGGACACGAGGTGTGTTTTCCTCAGGGGAGTGAGCAGTGTGGTGCGTCGCTGTGTGGACAAACGGACGTCTCAGGAGTACGCCGTCAAAATCATTGACATCACCCCCTCAGACAAGATGACCCCACAGGAGATCGAGGAGATCAGGGACTCTACAATGAAGGAGATTGACATCCTCAAGAAAGTTTATGGACAGGAAAATATTAGTATGTCCGTTTTCAATACACCCACATCATATACTTTCCTTGTTTTTTATTTTTGTCTTACAAACCCTTTCTCGGTGATGGTCATTAATTTTTGCAAATTATTGCTGTCTGATTAACAAATGCAAATATATTGAACTGTTTGCTTGATGTATCTTCTGCGTGATACGTTTCCTTGCAGTACAGCTAAAAGATTGCTATGAATCCAACGTGTTCTTCTTCCTGGTTTTTGATCTGTGAGTACGGACAAACAAGAAATCTACACTTACAACCTTACTCTGGACTGTTCTGAGGTTAATTTGCTAATTCTTCTTTTATTGATTGTCTTCAACGCAGGATGAAAAAGGGTGAACTTTTTGACTACCTCACAGAGAAAGTAACTCTGAGTGAGAAGGAAACCAGGTCACTGAGCAAATTTTAACTTCTTGAAAAATCAACTTTTGTCAAAGTTTGTGAAACAAAACAAGCCTTAACTTACTGACTATTTGGTTGCAGAAACATCATGCGTGCTCTGCTGGATGTGGTGCACTTTCTCCATGACCAGAACATAGTCCATCGAGATCTCAAGCCTGAAAACATTCTTTTAGATGACCAGATGAACATTAAACTCACAGACTTTGGCTTTGCCGTCCAAATTCAACCCGGACAGAAGCTCAAAGGTTAGAGCTCAACATTCTTAGGGTATCCTATTCATGGTTGTTTGCCTTCCACAGTTGCAGGGATATGTCTGTGACATTTTATGGTATCACTATATAGCATTGACTGACACCAAAACATGAAGGCGGCAGATCTTTTAATTGAGCATGTTTTCACTCTAATAAAGAAATGTAACAGCTTCTCAAAATGTTCCAGCAGCTGTTCAAAATAAGAGCAGAATCAAATTGCACATTATTAAGTTACAAAGGTTGAGATGCAACAAGATACCCGAGCCTACTGCCATAGCGCAAAGAGGCCTGATACTGATTTGAATCAACATGTAATAGTTACAAAATGAATAATAAATATTTTGTTTGTGTGAGGTTACTGAACTTGATTTTAATTTTTAGAAAATAAATAATTTGTTCATGTGAAGTGACTGAACTTGATAGAATAAATCGGAAGGAAACATCATGGACAGAGGGGTCTTCTAAGGCAGGGGTTCTCAAACTTTTTGGGGTCAGGGACCCCTTGTAGGAAGCAAATTTTCCAAGGACCCCCATTGCAAATATTTGCGGAATTAAAACTAACAAAAACATTTATGCCAAACATAAGTGCCCTTTTTATTCACCAACAGATTCAATTTGACAACAATTATATTTGCAACTTTGCAGCTCTACTAAAGTCTAGAAAATAAAAATTGCAAATTGCACATCTCCTTCTAACAAACCGGGTCAATTTTTCCCAAACAGGTTGCTGCCAATTATTTAGTCAAAAACAGCATCATAAAACAAAATGCTGCTGGCTTCATTGCCTCATTAGCAAGCGGTTGTAGACACAAATTCAAAAATTATTACATTCGCAGCCTCCACTTTGAGAGCTACTGTTCTGACGGAGTTTGAATTAGAATACTTTCATTATCATTGTACAGCAGGTATGCAATAAAATGACACTGTAGTTTTGTGTATGCCCTTAATTGTCTATAAATGCCCATCCCCTGAGGGCATAGAGATTTACACAACACATATCAGATATAGTCTTCAGTACCTTCGGTATCCTGTTGCTTTTAAGTTGTACTTGTTTTATGCAATTTTTTTTCCCTTTCATGCAGAGGTGTGTGGGACTCCTTTGTATCTTGCTCCTGAGATCATTCAATGCTCCATGGACTCAGGCCACCATGGATACGGCACAGCAGTAGACATGTGAGAGTCCCAATGCAAAAATCAAAACAGTAAAATGATTATGTGGTGCATTTAGTCATTATCTAATTGTGAGTCGTGTGGACTTCAAACAACCTTGCTCCAGGAAATTTAATACACAAGCGTTCATTCGAGTGGTATGAAAGCTCCTGCTATCCTAAATGTGTTCTGCTCTTTATGTGCAGATGGAGTGCAGGTGTGATCATGTACACGTTGTTAGCTGGCTCCCCTCCCTTCTGGCATAGGAAACAGATGCTGATGCTGCGAATGATCTTAGCGGGAGATTACAGCTTCTCATCCCCTGAGTGGGACGACCGCTCTGACACAGTCAAAGATTTGGTCAGCCACTTTATTCCCTCTTTTTTTTTTTTACCTTCTTTGTTCCATATAAAGTATCCTGGTGCCAACAGTAAGGCAAACTCATTTTGGTGTTTTGTCAGATCTCTCGGATGCTCGTAGTGGACCCAAGTAAGCGTTACACAGCCGTCGATGTGCTGAACCATTCGTTCTTCTCCCAGTATGTGGTAGATGAAGTGCGACAACTGAGCCCATACAGAAAATTCAAGGTGAGGTCTTGAGAGCTTAAAAATTATGATTAAATTACTTGTTTCAGGAAGATCTAAGTTCATCGAACAAATGTTATGTTCAGTAGGTTATTCCATTTCATTATTGTATAAAGCCAGATTCCCTCCCCCCCCCCGAATGGTTTGACCCAATTTGTCATGCGCCACCTCTCATCACCTGTCGAGTTAATGATTTATTTTGTGAACACATCTCTACTATGATCCCTAACGTTGTCTATTTTTCTGCGGACAAATATTCATTTATAATTATTTTTTAGAACAGGTCTGACACTTCATGTCAATTATTTTTGTGGACAAATAATTATTAATAATTAATAATTTATTTTTTGTGCACATATGTCTACTGTAACCTCAAAATAAGGACGCTTTATAGTTGATATTTTTCTGTGGACAAAGATGTGTATGTGTGCATGTTTGTATGTTATTTCTTTTTGATAACGTATTTCTTCTATGATCAAAAGAGGACACCTAAGGTTGATTTTCTTTTTTTGTGTGTGGACCCATACAAATAAGTCCGAAAGGGTCTTAAGTTTAATTAATCAGACACCGATGGCATGTTTTAAGTATTAAAAAATATTTCACAGGGAGCACATCACTGAAAAAAGGTTGAGAACCACTGGTCTATGAGATATACAATCCCAGTGGTATTTCTTGGTGCAAATGAAAGTGTACATTTTTAAAACTAATTTTCCAAGTATCCTAGACTTATAAACACGTCATACGTGCCTCGTTATATTTTTTTCTGAAAAAAAGAAAAAGAATTGGTAGGGAAAGGGTTAAGGGAAATGTGGCCTCCAAACCATTTTTAATTTAATGTATTTACATTTTTTCCAACCTTGCATTTGAAAAAAGTTTTTGAAGGCAGGGATCATGATGAAATAATGGCTTGCTTATTTGACCCACAGAGGAAATGGTCTGGGGTCCAATCTCCCCTCAGGCCCTTTTGTACGGTTTGTGCATTTTCTTTGCACTTGCCAGAGATTGCTCTCTAAATTTCAGCTCTCATAATACAATACAAATGTATACTTTAACTTCATTTAATTCCAATTCTACACATTCCAAAATACATTTGCTGCAGGCAAACCGTTAATTTAGTTTAACATTTGAGGCTTCTGTACTTACTAAGCCTCTTCGCTTAACCTTAAAATAGGCCAATGCTATTTAATCGTATGCAATGGCAACCATGACGCATTTTAGACATGTAACCGGTTTTAAATCATGTCTGAGCCACTGATTGAATCATTAAGTTGTGATAAACTCTAAGGTAATGCTGAGGACTGAAGTATGATCAAATAACATTCTATCATTAATGCTGCTCAAAATAAATGAAGTGGCGCTTGAGTTACCCCACAACAAATCAAGAGCAACAGTACTCAAATTCGACTTTTCCTCCAGGTCATCTGCCTCACGGTACTCGCCACTATGCGCATCTACTGCAACTACCGCAGAGCCAAGCCCGTCACCAAGGACGTGATCAAAAGTGACCCGTATGCGGTGAAGCCCATTCGCAAGCTCATTGACGCGTGTGCCTTCAAGATCTACGGCCACTGGGTCAAGAAGGGTCAGACACAGAACAGAGCAGCTCTTTTCGAGAACACACCCAAGGCCATCCTGCTGTCCATAATGGCAGAGGCGGATGAGCCGATTCAGCACATCTGGTAAGAAACAGCTGGTCTTCGACCCTGCATTGGTAGATTAGTGGACAGTGGCATTATTGCAATTTCAACTGATGGCGCCCCCAAAAATACACACTCGTACAAGTTATTGGCCTACTCAAAATCCCAGATGACTTTTTTTTTTTGTTTAAGTAATTCTTTTCCTTGATCAATTTATGTTTAATTGGAATTGGTTTTTAACACTGAACTTTTTTTTTACTCATTTTCATTAACTCAACAAAATACCTTTTGTACAGAAAACAGCACCATCTGCTGGATGCTGTACAGAAAACAGCACCATCTGCTGGATGCAGATGCCCACACGGTATATTTTTTGAAATAATGATTTAGGTAGTCAACTATGAAAAAAAAAAAAAAAAAAAATCACGAAAAACTGAAAACTGCCTATAGAGATCAACTGAGCCAACTGTCATCAACTTTTATTTTGGATATCTGAACATGGGCCATGATAAATTGTATCCATTATCATGTAAAAATGTTGCAAATGTGACTGTCTTAATAAACGTAACTTTCAGTTTTATCAGCGCCTCATGTTTCATTCAACCCAGTTTAATTATTTAAGATGGTTTGGGTTATTTACAAGAACTGGTCAAGATAAGCAAAATGGAGAACGGATGGGTTTAATTGTATTGTCACTAAGTTAGCCAATCTGAGCTGCATTTTGTGTGACACTTTAGTGCAGTTGCTATCTGTACCAAAAAAAAGTCCAAGAACCACATGTTCTAACACCTCCAAAGGAATAAAGCGGTTGTCAATAATTGACCCTTGGTGATTTGTTATGGCAACTGATACGGCCGTACGGCAATACACTCTAAAGGCTGGAACAGAAGTTGATAATAAATCTCCATTATAGAACATGTTTATGGAAATGAAGACCACACAACACAATCAGTTTTAAACTTTGTTTTTCTATTTTATGTCAGAGAGGGTCTACAAAAAATTCCAAACAGAACAAGAGGTGGCACAAAGTTTTAATCTTTTACAATTCAACACATTTTGAATCATTGATGTGCCAGTTGCATACAGTAAGTCCTGAAACCAGATTTGATCACGTCCTCGAAGGAAAGGTTCTACTTCATCTATTATGTCTTCATCAGTATTAAAATGTTGTCCAATTGCTTTCAGTCCTCACTAAAAACCCAGGCTGCAACCCTGTTGGAGGGAGGAAAAAAAATATAGACACACACACAAACAGTATATGCCACCGGTGACAGATTATTGAGTACATTTTATTAAAAAAAAGTCAGTGTGCTCATTACTATATCGTTGGCTGAAGCTGATTTAGAGTTCATCCGTCATGAATAGAAATGAGGCATTATTCTAGCATGGTGTCTGACTGTGTCCACCACATAGTTGGAACAGAATTCAGCCATGCTGTCCTGAGTTAGTCTCCCCTTAGCAATAGTAATGTCACCACTAAGTCTGACTCATTGCTAATGATATGTATTCACTTTTGCATTGGATTCCAATAGACCATGAAGGTGTACCTCATCTTGACCCTGAAGCTGAAGGCTTAGCATGGAGTGGTCTTCCGCTCATAAAACAGTGTTTACAGATTTTCTAGGAGGAAACAAAGAAAAAATGCCCCAGTTAATAAGAGGTATTTCTTTACTTATCAACAAGATGATGTACATAAAAATGTAATCACTGACGGCAAAATGAGCATCCCGATTGCTCATTCACTGCGGTCTGTGTGAAATATTATTTGGCATGGTGTCTGACTGAGTTTACCACTTCAAAAGTAAATCAGAATTCATCCATGCATTCAAACACGTGTCTTCCGGGCAATGCTACCATTTGTATTTAAAAAAATCACATCTTTCACAAGGTTGATCTAGAGTACTCACATTGTTGCCTAGAAACTTATCAGCGATTTTTTTTAATCGATAAAAGGTACCGTGTTGAGGAAACAATTCTCGGTGTCTATCGTATATTTAGAACTTCACGTAAACTTGAGGCCCAGTTGAGGCTGCAAGAACGCTCAAATGCTAACACGCGAAAGCTAGTTCCAAAGCAATTCGGAAGCTATACCCGGAGTTCACGTAAATTCTTCTGGTAGATTGAAAATAATGCTCAACCCCAAACGTGATACACACCTCAAACGTATCCGTTTTAATTCGCGAAAATCAATTTTGCCACCCGGGCTTACCTTGCCGCATTTGCCCACTTCCGCGCTGGTTCGGCGATCAGGATGAGGGTCAGTCTACTCCGCAGTAGGGGCGGGATCAGTTTAGTTCGGATAACTGATTGGTCATTCGCTCTGACGTCCTATCAGAAGAGAGTGGGCGGTCCAGCACCGGCTTCGCTCTGATTGGTGTACCTCACAGCTCCGCTCTTCTTCTGCATTTCTCACCAACTGATGCTTCTTAGTCGAGTTGTGCAGCTCTTCCTGAAGCTGCCCCTTGTCCGTTTGCACCGCTGCTGCTTCCCGTAAGTATTATAGAACGACTTGTTCTTTTGGTCGCTTTTCCCATTTCTTTTACGCCACCTTTGTCTTGTTATCCGGTTCACATAAACGTATCTTTTAACAGCTGATGTCAACTGACCACACGGCAAAATCATAGTGATTTTGGGCAAAGTTTTAACTTTTAATTTAACAAATGTCGGCGAGTCATCAGAAATGCACCAGTAGTGTACTGTTTGGTCATTCGATTGCCTGCTGCATTGCCTTCATCTGTCTCTAGCGTCGCAACATCATTGTGAGTAATGAAGGGTGACGCAACAGTAGCAGATGATGTCCACCATGACCCCTTCTTATGTTTTGTTTAGGCGGTCCTCATTATGTAACGTACTGTTGGCACTCACTCGCCAAAAACAGAGCCGTTTTGCCATGTTTCGCACTTCACTGGATAATGGATAATTACATAAGGGGTTTCTAGTACATTAGACATAATGTGTAGTTCATCTCAGGGCTTTGTTAACTTACTGATCTAAAAAAAAAAAATACGGGTTCTTGCATCTACTGTAAACGTACAAATGATCTGTTGCTGTCAAATACATACATTTTTTTTTGTTTGTTTAGTTTAGCACATTATTATCTTATTAACATTTATTAACTTCTTTATTAACTTATTTTGGTCAATATTGAAATCACAATTCACAAGTATTCATCATGATTGGTCAAATGTTTATTTATTGCCCTTTTTTTCAACAAGCAATATATAAACAAGGCTTAATACTTATAAAAAATAAGAATAAACTAGAACAATAAATTAAAAGTAAATACTTACCTTACTTGCTGAGTGCAAACCAATGAAAAAAAATGAAACCTACTTAGAAACAAGCACATTGTTTACTTTTAAGCAAATTTTGATCATTTAGCAGTCAAAATGTCAGTTTCGGTCATTTCAAACCAAATTCTTTTTTTTTTTTGCCAATTTTTCAAAATGGAACTTAATTAACAACTAGCACTGTATATATTAGGAATCAGGTGAGAAACTCAACACCATTTCACGCTGGTAAATCATATAAGGATGAAAAAAACAAGCTTTTGTCATGCAATTACGTGGTAAATTTTCCCCCCTGGTGGCAGGATGACAAAGTGCTTGATTTGACATGTAAGGTGGTCGGCTTTTTAAATGTTAATATCGCCGAGGAGCAGCTTAATTAATCATGGTAGCCTATTTCATGATTGCGATTCTATTTGATGAATTGTGCAGCCCGAGGCAGTGGATAGGTATTTGTTCTTTGGTTCACATAACTCCATGGCACTGCTATAGACCAGTATACTTCTCAATTATTTTTTGCCAGAAATGGGATTGAAATGGAATTAAAATACTCCAAATCAGCTTTCCCCCCTCCAAAAAGCTAATTTTAGAATACAATAGAATGCTTTTGTTGTCACTGACAAATTACAGACTAAAAAAATGCAGGTATATGTAGGAAATATTAGTAAAAGGTCATAAAAAAGAATTATTCAAGAACAGTGCAAATGCCACTACAGGTTAACTCTTAATTTGTACGTCTCCTATTTTTTTAAAATGAAAACTGATCAACAACAAGAATGATGAGAATGTTCTTTTTTTTCCCCCCGTTATTTGTTTAGTGCTCAAATATTGACTGTAATATATTTCCTTTCACAGCATTGAAATGTCCACAATGTCAGAGACAAAGGAACTTTTTAGAAGAGCAGAAGCCGTCTGTTTTGATGTGGACAGCACAGTCATTAAAGAAGAAGGCATCGATGAACTGGCCAAGTTCTGTGGCGTTGGGGACGCAGTCACTGAAATGTAACTACCTTGTTGTACAAAACTGTATGCTTTCGCCAATATCATCACATCAAAAGTTACTTCATTTTTGCAACTTAGGACTCGTAAAGCCATGGGCGGCTCGATGACTTTCAAATCAGCCCTGACTGAACGCCTCGCCATCATCAAATGTTCTAGAGAACAGGTCAACAAATTGATCACAGACCACCCACCACAGCTGACACCAGGTATCAGGTATGAGAGACAAGCCCATTCCGTGGTTTTTCTTTCATCTCACTTACAGCAAGCAGCCTGAACGTCAAGAATGTCCCGGAGAAGTACCAAAAGTTTTAGATCGGTGTGGGAAAGAATTACAACTTTGTGAGCCACACCATCCATCTCATCGTCAGATCTTGCATTTTTCATGTGATTTGAAGCGTATTGCCTTCTACGGTATGATCAATGTAGCTGTAGGGATCATAAATGGACTTTTGTTTTGTATCCAGGGATCTTGTGGACCGCCTACACCAGCGCAACATCAAGGTGTTCCTCATCTCAGGTGGCTTCCGCTGCATTGTGGAACACGTGGCCACTCAGCTAAACATTCCTCTAGAAAATGTCTACGCCAACAGACTCAAGTTCTACTTCAACGGTAAGAGAACTGCAGTATAGCGACACTTCATTTGGTAGTTTGTTCCCTATGATATCAAGTCCAGTACTAGAGTAGTGTTAAAGATATTACAGAAGCAAGCACATCAAAACTGAATGGACCCATTAACAAATCATTGATAAATGAAATGTGGGTTTTTTTAGGCGAGTACGCCGGATTCGATGAGAGCCAACCAACAGCAGAGAGCGGAGGCAAAGGAAAAGTCATTAGCATGCTCAAGGAAAAGTACGGCTTCAAGACAGTGGTAATGATTGGAGACGGAGCCACTGATCTGGAGGCCTGCCCTCCTGCTGTAAGTCTTCATGTTTATGCTGTGTGGGTTCGTTTAAATTTTGGGCTTTCTATTTATATGCGTTGTATTGAAAATCAATGTGGTTCATTTGTTCTCCTCTCTTCAGAGTGCCTTCATTGGATTTGGTGGAAATGTTGTGAGGCCACAGGTTAAAGAGATGAGTTCATGGTATGTTACAAGTTTTGGTGAGCTGCTGAAAGAAATGGAAAAGATTTGAAAACCCCTCAATTTGTTGCTGGTTTTTTTTTTTTTTTTAATTTGTAGGCAGCCCCTCAATTTTTTTTTTCTTTTTACAATAATCCATTTATGTGCCCCTGCTAGTAAAAACACGGCATTCTGATAATATTGCATCGGTAGAGTATGAATTAGACTGAAAAATCCAGCTGTTGTATCCCTCTGAGAGAGACGCCATTTTTTCACTTGCTGTACACAAAAAAATGACATACATTGCAGTTGCTCGGGGCTCAGGCGATGACCAATCGAGACTCTTGCAAATGTCGCATGACCAAACTCATAAAGAATGAGCCTTGATTGGTCCTTACTTGAGCCCTGAAAAACTTTGCCATTTTCAGTCAACAGCAAAGTAACCAAATGGCCTCCCCGTGATAGACAAAAAGGAATTTGCTGCTACATTATTTGCACAACCACAACATTAATAAGAATGCCGGGTTTTGGCGAGCGGGGGGCACGTTAGAGAAAATTTGGGGGTTGACTTTTTAAGTTTTTTTTTTTTTTTTCTAACTTTACTATTGTTATTTGCACCAAAAAGGGTGTATGTGATGTTTCATCCATTGTGCATACACCATGTAGGTAAATAGATTTTAAATCACTTATGTTTACTTTAGTCCAACCAATTCTACCTTTATATGGTTTCTACAGTTTTGATTTTCTATACTAGAATACGCCATAAAATATGCCCTGCCTGTGTGGAATTTCAACGTTTTTTCGGGGTGTGTGTTTGAGGCACTTTTTCATTTAAGACTTACCCCTTCACAATGGGAAGTGCAATGTGAAATGAATGATGTATTGATGATTGTAATCAATCATGTGAAGGACAGGGTGCAGTGAATTGCGTGTTAAGACCATGAGTATTAAACACAAACAGGCGATGAATGTTGTTGCTTGAATCTTTTTATTTGTCATTATTGCCCCAGGAAGACAAAATAGACACACCTCTTCAATTCTGATAAAATCTGACAATATGTAGTGGTGTGCTTGCCTATGTTGTGGTTTATCATTACTCCCCTGATAATACCTTATATTGTATATTTTTCATAACAAGGCATGCGAAATTCACACAAGAGCCCCCCAAAAAGTCACATTTACAAACAAGACTGGGAAAAATAACAGGATTGTGTAAAAACCACCCACAAAGAATATCAGGGATATAAAACAAACTGCTGAATAAGACGCGCTTCAAAAAAAAAATCCTGAAATCGAATATGTAACAGTGGTTGGAACTGTCAACTTTTGAGCACAAAGTTCAGATGTTATCCCAGCTAACATTTAAACGGTTAACAATGTGTGTTATATTAATAAATACATGTTTCCTGTTGTACACTATTGTGTACTCCAGCAGTTATGATACAAACGAGTGTACGGTATTAGCATTTACATACTATACCATACAGCTGCTTTGTTTGATAATATCAAGTCACTTTGGTAGGCTCTTATCTTCATCAATATATGATTAGTTTACATGTGGCAAGAGTAGGTGTTGGAATGAATGACCGGCCAGTGGGGTAATGTATTGGAGATGCAAGGGCTTGTGTTAAAGCAATTTGAGCTCCTCTCAAAATCCAAATATTGTAAAGTTTGCTTGAAACCTTTGCTAAGACACGTGTACCCTGTGTGTCTGTGTGGATGCCTGACTATCAATATTGCAAAGCTGCACAGATATGAGTCTTTCTGAAGTGAGGCATTCAATCTCTACCTCAGGGGTTTTCCTCGAGGCGCGGCGTCCTGGATGTTTCATGTCTCCCTGCTGCAAGTTGATTCAAATGATCAGGCTTGTGAGCCTGCTTCTGCAGACCTTGCTGATTGTCTGATCATTTGAATAAGATTTTCTTTGCATACACAGAACATTCAGGACACTGGGCCTCAAGGGCCGGGATTGAAAACCCCTGTCTTTCCTTCTAGCGACTTCAGTTGATTTGTGTTCCACACCCTCATTCACTCTTTCCTTGCCTTCGACCAGAATGTCATGTACCATACGTGACTGTTTTTTTTGTTTTTTTACTCATTAACTGCCATGGACGAGAATTCTCATCTTTTAAATTAGTAAGAACCATAATAAATAATGAAAATCTGCACAAATACGTTTTTTATGGCGATGACCTGACACTCTTGACTGATGCTTACCTAATATAATCCAATTGAGCACTGTACTGCTAACTGTGACCATTGGATGGCAATGTTTCAACACTTACAACAAAGCTATTACCAACATTAATTCTAACTGAAGAATGGAAGTCAATCTTTTCAGCAGCACCCATATTTACATGGACATAGCACACAATATTCTGTTGGCCTTGAAAGGTGAGTGAAAATGCTAGATATACTGGCCTTCTAGAGGTTTCCTCTCGAGGTCCCACCACCAGCGCTCCTCTTAATTTTAAGATTGAGCACTGTAGTAATTGTGTGACCATTTGATGGGAGTGTTGCCCTCAGAAGCTACGAAAGACGTGTTCAGCAGGTTGCCTTTTCCGATAACACTTGGCACTGGAAGAGTTAAGTGACTGTGGTCTTGATTTCATATGCACTCATATGCAAAAAAATTCCACAAAAAATGTTAAATTTGCTCGTAAAATTTTCTTTGCAATTAATCAAGGATTAAATTCTTTAAATAACACAAATCAACTTCTGTGGGGTTTGTACATTTAGCAGAATTGGGGTTGAATAATTTTGAGTGTAACTAACAACCAAAACGCATTTTGGCCTTTCAACCCAAACTGCTAAACTTACATTACGTTCTATTTTTACTGTTAATCAATGTTTACCCCCTGCACTCCCATGCAATGTCATTGAAGGCTATCACAATATGCATCTGTACTCCTTTAAGTTGTCATTATAACTTTCGAGGAGTTGAACAATCCTGAAATGACTAATGATGTGTCATGTAGTTTGGCAGCACTGAAATCGTCGGAAATGATGTTCTTGGGTTACTCATTTGTAAAGGTACCACTCAATGCTCAGCCTTGCAAGAAGCTCTGGTCTGTTTACTTCAGCGGCGACGCCTTGGTGGGGATCATAATCCTGGATTCCATATGCTGGATGAGAGGAACTGGGGGGGAGAGGAAAGCAACATAAATTTGATACAACTGGCCCTGGGCACTTCAACTCAAATCTTCAAGATGATTTCAGTTACATTCCTTAAGAGCATTTAAAGTAGGGCTGGCTAAGTGGCCTTAAAAAAACATTTACATCTTTCCTTTTTTTCACCTCTAATACCAAAAAATAAAGTAAAATGTAAAATTGCATGACTCAGTTGGTGTCATGATTTATGTCATGGCTCTATAATGTACAGGTATTTGTTGTGAAGCAGACAGTTCAGTTCAAAAGTTCCCAACAGCTGAGAGTCAATACTGCTCCTGTATGAATTGGAATGTATAAATGCAGGCTGGTCTGGATGTCTTTGGCAAAACAATGCAATGTTGCCAGGGTCAAATGTCCTGACAAATACACTGCTCAAAAAACTAAAGGAACACTTTGAGGAAATTATATCAGTGCTTAATGTCATGCTGATTATACCTCTACTGGTATATCATTAGTGTGAAAAAAAAAATGGCAATTTATACCATGTTCTTAAAATGTAATTGCAGCGACTCAGAATGATACCAGGTAGTTTGTATGGGCCCTACAAGTCAGTCAGGGTGCTGTTTTCTAGCTTTTAGAGGTCTGTGCGTCCCGCCATGGTTAGACCTTCAGCGTCCCACCACCAAACCGATCAAGCTGAATGGTTACATGCAGCATAATATCTCTAGGGCCTCTCCAGCTCATGGTCAAGGTGAATCTGCCCTCATCTGTGAAAAGCACAGTGTGTGGCAGTGGCGGACCTGCCAATGCTGTTGGGCTATGGCAAATGAGCACAGGAACGACTTGAGGACATCAGGCCCACAGGCCACCATCCTCAAGTTCTTTTCTGATTGTTTGGTCAGAGACATTACCACCGGTGACCTGCTGGAGATCATTTTGTAGGCTTCTGACTAGTCATCCTGTTCTTTCTTGCAATAACAAACAGCTCCTGGTACTGTTTATGGTTTAAGGACCTTCTACAGCATTGTCCAGCCCTCCCTAACACTAATCCTCCATGCTGTTGATATTGTGCTGGGAGATACAGCAAACGTCTGGCAATAGCACACATTGATGTGCCGTCCTGGTAGAACTGGACATTCTGTGCAACTTCTATTACAGGTACTACCCGCCTCATGCTACTAGTGACACCGAAATTAGCCAAACGCAAAACTTGTGGAAAACCTGTGAGGGGGGAAAAAAAAAAAAAAAATTCTCATCTTTGCCTCTCTAATGCACCTGTTTTGGATTTTATTAACATCCTACGAGATACAACTAATCAACATCTCCCTCTGAAGTGCTTATGTGAGGTGATTTCAGAAAATGCCTAATGTGTCAAGTAGAAGTAATGAAACATGATACAAAAAATAAAGCATGAATAGAAAATAACATCCAGCCATTTTCAAGAGACGCTTCTCCTCACTAGGGTCACAGGCTTGCGGGTGCCTATACCAGCTGACTCTGGGCATTAGGCGGGGGACACCCCAAACTGGTTGCCAGCCAATTGCAGGCTACACAGACAAACAATCATTCACGCAGCCAATCTGAGCAACGTCAGACATGCACAGAGTGACTCATCATGGTCCAAGAGCTGATCGGCGAGTTTGCGTGAATGGTTCAAAATTAGAGGGAACATTGTCTGGTCGTGTGATGTCATTTACATGAAAATGATGGCAGAGCTGAACGGAAAGTCTCCAAAGTCAGTCAGGAATTGACTAAAAATTTGGTATTTCAACCAGATCTGAGGGGATTGTGGTGTTTGAAGTTTTAGGGGAAGAGATTTGTAGCATGATGTATGTTGGACCGTACATGAAAGAGCCAGAGAAGCCCCAGGAGACCAAAACTGTTGTTCCTGAATGGCTGAACAAAGAGTGGAGACGAGAGCAATCTAGATTAGGGTTCCGGTGAGCTATCCAGGCCTAGCGTTTTGTTTGAAATTTGATGCTATACAGCGCTTGAAAGTTATGCAAACTGAGATGACTCACTTGGTCCATTCTGCTGGCGCTGAAAGCATCGCCATCGGATCTAGCGGATACGTCATAATGCACTGCAGTCATACTCATCGCGTGCATACGGCTCATCTAGCTTTCAAAGCGACTCGACTGGCAACTTAGAACCATATGAAAACTCAAACGGTCCTTCCCATGTATTCTTACGAGGGTTCGTATCATATTGGAATTGCCAAAACGTCGGCACTTGTCAAAGACCACTTTTTTATTTTTATTTTAATCTGCTACATATATTCATAACATACGACAAACATGCAAATACTACAATCAAAACAAATACAGTGGGCCCCCAACCGTTTCACGATTGGGCTCGTAAGGCGAATTCACCGTAGGGCGGCCAATCCAAACCTATATGTTAAATAGCTGATGCGTTTAGAACGCCAGGTTAAAACATCAAAATTGTACATACATATTAAAAATTGATACCAATATAGTATAAGGAGTGCTATGTATATAATATACATGTATAAAATCAGAAAACATAAATAAAAAATATAGAAAGGATTTATTTACTTTATGAGCCGCTTATTATGCCCATATTCCCTAGTAAGGGTAGCCTAGGCTAGCTTCGTATTTCTTGATTATCTCCAGCTTTATTTCCATATTAATCATATTCCTACGTCTTTCTTTAAATCACTAGCAATCTTGGGACCCATGGCTAACCCATTCAAGTTAGAATTAAGCAGTAAAATGCACTATAAATACGGTTTTGTAACCAATCACAATAGAACAAAGCTTTACCATTTCGCCATTTTGAAACAAGTGAGGTTGACCAATAGCAGACCAGCATCTCCATGAAGAAACGCCAACCAATAACAGACCAGGATTGTAGGGACGCGTTGCATGGAGGCATTGACGGCAACAGAAAATAAGTGCAATTACCTAAAAACGCCTGCAGAGGGAGACAAAACAACACATACAGCCAACCCCCTAGGGTCATGACAGTTGTTTTGGTCCAAAGCGGGGAAAATACCTTGAAGAGGGGACAAAAAAACTTAGTGTTCTACGTCGCAACATGAAAAAATCGTAAGCCAGGGACGCTGTAACCCAGGGGTCTACTCTACTCTGTGAGACTGGTGTGAAATGCATTCACTTCCCATGAACAAAACTGGTCCATTCACGTGCTCTGTTCTTATCTTTTGGCCACTCAAAACGGAATTGCTCAAAATATGGTAACTTAACCAGCTCAATATCCCAGGAATTCATATGATGTGATGCTTTCTTCAGATTAAAAAATGTTCCTTTTACTTTTTTTTCTAAACAGTGTACTTAATTAAAGCAATAACATTGATTGATAGCCCAGCCCCATTCGTGGGATTTTTCTTTTTAAATAGTATTTGCCCACCTGTATAATAGACCACCTCGTGCCATCCTTCCTCCTGCCATGCACCATTCCTTGTGACCTCTCTTGATTGAAGGTCTCTGTAGGCTACAAAAAAAAAACAAGAAAACAAAACAAAAAATGTATTACAACTCAAGCCCATTCATTCACTTTTGTCATCCTGCATACACGTGAATTCACTGTCTTGGCCACGTCACTCATGGCCCTAAAATAGCCAGACTTTTATTTCAAAGCATATTATTGCTGCACAATATTTTCTATCGAGCTGGTTGTATAAATTTACCCCAGAGATGATGAACCATGTAGAGGTTGCCAATCTGTGAGAAAAATCCTCCGACGGCTTCACTGTTTTGCTGGCGTAGTCTTATAGCTCTTGCCCTGCCAAAAACAATACCATATTTTAATGTTATTTAAAGAGGGGCAGGGAGCGGGGGGTTATCAATTTATACCAAGAGGAAGAATAATCCAATGTTCTTTCCCAAAAAAATGGTTAATTCTTCCACAAATTCTATTGTAAATCTGTTTTTCACTTAATTTGTGCTGCCTTACCAGTAATTACCCCACTCGATCATTGTTCCTGGCTGGAGGAGAGAGAGAACAAGGGGATTAGTAATAGTAAAAATTGTCAGACTTTCCCTAACTTGCTACTCATCCATTATCTAGTAACAAACGTAGCAACATCAAGATGTCACTCTAAAGCAGGGGTCTCAAACTCCAGTCCTCGAGGGCCGCAATCCTGCATGTTTTTGATGCTTCTGTCATTAACTCACCTGAATCAAATTATTAGCTCATCAACAAGGTCTGCAGGAGCTTGAAAATTATCCTAATCATTTGAACCAGGTGTGTTTAAGAGAGCAGTATGAAAAACATGCAGGTTTGCGGCCCTCGAGAGCTGGAGTTTGAGACCCCTGCTCTAAAGGATAAGAACAAAAAGGCTTCTTCAACTAAAAGTAATCCCCATCATAACAGAATCATGCTATTTGCTTCAAGTTGAATCCATCAACATGTGGAAATACTAAACTCAAGTGATAGCTATTAATATTCAATTCACCAAAAGTTCAAGGGAGTCTTAAACTGTATACACTAAAAGAATATCAACTTTAAACTCTTGGCCACTTGAAAACAACTACTTTTGGCGGTGCGGGGTTGGAAGTGGCCCATTTGTATGAGACAGACTCATTTCCAAAAGTCAAAAACCATAGTGAAAGTATGATTTATTCTTGATCCTTACAAGATGTAAGCTTATCAAAAAAAATTGTTTTTAATCATGGGAAGAATGGGTAGTATTGAATGACTCCTTTAAGATGAATTTTGGAGCCTACTAATTCTCAAATTGTAAACAGCAAAAAAAATACAATTCTGTTGTAGCACTTACCCTGAGTTGGTATGATCTGAGCTCGTAGATGTTGGGTCCATCTCTGGGTACTGGCTCGTTCCAGAAACTGAACTCCAGTAGAAGCTGGTTCCGCCGAGACAACAGCATTTTACCACGCTCTTTCCTGTACTCTGTGAACTCCTGTAGTCGAAACAAACATGGGTCAGTAACGGGCTCCATTTGAATTAGCCTCGACACTGGTGGAATGATCAACAAAAAGGGTGTGAAGAGGTTTTGCTGACCTTGTTCTGTCGTAGCTTGTTCATCACCTCTGTCAGGGCAGGGTAACCACCTTTGTAACGCCACAAATGTACTGGGCAAAAATACAATTAAATTAAATTAAAAAAAAACATAAGCACAACATCTTATCATATTTACTGCATCATATATAGCATTTACTTTCTTGACTAGGGTGGACATCTCAACATGTCGTAAGTGGATATTGATGTACAGTAGGTACATTCTGCTACTTAGCGGTGGAGTATTTCATTGGTCAAAATGTAATTGGTCATTTTTCTATTATGAAATATATTTGGCAGTGATGACAATCATACCAGCCTGGTCCTGTTCGCCATACCAAGTATTCCAGGTTCCCACCAGTTCACAGGGGTAGTACTTATCTGCATGGATGGAGGGTAAGACCTCCTCACTGTGACCAAAAAAAATAAAATCAGTTAAAAAAAAATCATCCAAGATTCTCACATGAATATTCAATAATAACCTCACAACTAAACCGAAAATGACAATTGTGCATCATGTCTATGGTTAAAGAACCTAAATAGCACCAACTATAAGTACTTGGCCTGCAGAAATCTCAAGTATGTGCAGATGACTCACAGCATAGCAGCTCCTTAAACACCTGACAGGAATAGATCACACTGACTTATTTTTACTAGCTGCACAACACTGGGTACACTTGTCCTGGTCGTACACTTGTAACACATGCCGACTCAAATGTTTTTGGATTAAATTAAAAAAAATAAAAAACTTACCAGAGTTTGTTATACGCTTCAAGGCACTCCGGCTTGACATTATGGACTGAAAACAGAGGTTAACTTCACTTATTCCAACTTGAAGAGTTGTCATGAATCGTCAGAAATGTACAATGTACTCACATTGGATTTTGTAGAGGTTACTTTCCTCGTTTTTGGTCAGTAGAGTTGAGTGTGCGTCTTTCCTAGGATCAACTTTCCTGACAAACAGTGATTTGAACCAGCTGTCTTCTCTGGTGATGTTGGATGTGGAAAAACCTCTGCAAAACGAGGATGAGTTAAACCGAGGAAAATGATTCCAGTTTTATATCGATCCACGACATAACATACGAGGAACACCATGTAGGTGTCATACATTGTCAATGACATTTCTCCCAGTACCAAATTGACCTTGAGCATCTTACAACTTAAAACGTACGACACAACCTAAAAAAGTATATTTCTTTTGACTTAGACAAAGGCACGGCCTGAAAGGACTCTCGTAAAATATGACAATCCAGGATGAGTGCATTTCATTCACTTTAGTTCAAATGGACCGCTATAAACATAGCACGTCGGCAGCTAGCTTGCATAGACACTTAAATCCCGTCCACCTCCGATGCTAGCGGGCAAAAATCTGGCTACACGAAAAATTAGAACGTGCAACGTGATGACTTGCCGACCTGCTCCAAACGAGAAGCTGCCCGGCTGGCTGGGCCCTGCTTTTAGCCCGAACCAAGCCGGTGTTCACTCTCTGAAGGACTCTTGTCGCCATCTTCCAAAAGAGCTGGAGCCAAGGGAGCAAGGCGCTGTTCTTATTGTTGACCGTTAGGTGGCAAAAGAGCACGGATAAGATGCACAAGGTTCAGATGTAGGCGCGTAGAAGTAGAAGGATCTTAAGGCGGTGTTCTTATTGTTGACCGTTAGGTGGCAATAAAGTCCGGATAAGCTCCACAAGGTTAAAGTGTAGCTCCGTCGAGGTATCAGAACCCGGGCGTGACGTAAGACTAACGTCACTATTTAGTTAAAAACACACACGCGCGCGCACTAACACAGCAATATCGTCTAGTCCGGTGTTTCTTTCTTTTTAAGCGTTTAGTGAGAGGGATGGCTTCTTTGGACATTTTTGGTGCATTTCTGAAAATCATCATCAACATCATCATCCAAAAGGATGTATCTGCAATGTGTGCCATCAGCGAGCTTGCCCATCGACAAGACAGATAGATAAATGGAATTATTTACTGAAGACTTTGTCTGTGAATGTGCATGTTGGTCTGTCACCCACACCGAACTCACTCATGACCTAGTTGAAGACAAGTAGTATAGAAAATGGATGATAGGATAAAATGTGAAAACACCAGCCACACATCTGTGAGGAATAGACTCTTCTTCTTCGGCCACATACTTCACACTTTGCACTATGTTTCATGAAAGTTACTTTGGTTTTCTTTAAGCATTCATATACAATCTGCAATGAAAACATGTACGTTCATCTGATTTATTGCGGCTCACCAGAACTCGTCAGACTGTGTTTAATTGTCCAGGTGGAAATGTCTCATTTATCACTGTAATGTGCTCAAGAAACCCGCTGACCTCATTCACCTCATGCACGGGGCCTCTCATTTGTCATGGATGAGAGACCAGGGGTGTAATTGATAGAAATAATCATGATTGTGATCTGTGTAGGTGATTTATGAAGCGTGATGATAAACTCAAAGCTGGAACACATATTGTACTGCTGTCTTATTGAGGTTATCCATTACACTTATGCTTAGTTGCTTTGATGCTTTGGGATTAATCCAATGCTTGTTAAATAAAACAAATCAGTCATAATGCTGTGGCTTGCATGTCCGACTTACAGTTCAGGGACTCGAGTTCAAATCCACCTTGTTTCGGCCGTCCTGTGTGGAGTTTGCATATTCGAAGTCAGCTGGGATAGGCACCAGCAAGCCTGAGACCCTTGTGAGGAGAAGCAGCTCTAGAAAATGGATGAATGGATGTTATAATACTTTACCATATCACATTATAGCAACACATTATCAAGCAAAATGTGACCATTGCAATCAATTACTCTTGATGTCATCAGACTCTTAAAATGAACATTTTGACACAAAGTCACCCAATGGTGGTGATACTCTAATTGCCTCCTTTATTGTTTTTGAAAAATCAAAACCTCGGGTTCTGCTGTGACAATAGATTGACTTAAAAAAACGTCTACCACAGCGGTACATATGAGGGCGCCATAACTCAATATATAAAGTATCATTTATAAAATGACTCAAACAATATTGAACGTGTAGAACCATGTTGCTCAACACTCGTGTATGCAATTCACATCAAAGATAAACCTCATGTATATCACTTAATCCCCATTCGTCACTTGACGCTCGCTTCCATCGGCAACCTCAGGCTGCAAACGTGAAGAAAAATATATGCTGAAAACTCTATACTACAGTCCGGGCACGAGAGTCGAACTTCCTCGTGTCCTCATGACTCAGTGTGCAATTTAGTGGCAAGCAGTTTAGTGGAGCAATTTTGTGTGTCCGTGGCAAGCAGTTTCGAGGAGGGTGTCTGCAGAAACCGGAACACACAGCTTACTCCTTCAGATGATTACAGCTCACCAGACAAGAAGTGACGGATTTGAACACTGCTCCGTTAAAAGGAGTACCAAGAGAAAACCCACGCAGGCACGGGGAGAACATGTTAACTCCCCACTTGGCCAAAGTCGGACACAAAGTTACAACATCTGCACTGCAGAAACATCCTAACCAAGACTGCCATTGTGCCATGAAACATTTCAAACTGTGATTAAACTTTCAGGGGAATTTTATGTTTGTCAGTGCTTTTCAATTATTTGTTTGTAAAGTCCCTCAAGGAAAGAGAAAACATTTTGCAACCCCACCCTCCCCATTCGCCGATGTGACTATAATCAATATCTATGGAAAATTGTATATGTAAACCTAAAATTGTATCCTTTTTCACATTAACAAAGGAAAAAAGCCATTTAAGTCAGCTTTCACCAAATATTAACTTCACTTTATAGGGTTTTATACAGGTTACATTTTGTTGTGAATAACAAAAAAAAAGCTTAAATCTCATCAAAGCGCTTGAAAAAAATGTCAACCCTTATTCAAACTAAAAATATTTTTGATCAACTGGACTGTTTGATGCTAAAAAATTAAATGAATAAATACAGATAAATGTGAATTTACTTTCACAACAATATCTTCACTATTTTACCCAGAAGAAATAGGTGGAGATCATTTTGGTGATTTTTTTTCTTACTCACATTAATCAGGAATTTGATTTCGAAAAAAAAACTTTTTGACAGCGACTGAAAAAGTTTCAAACTCCCGCACAGACTTTGACACGAGAGTGCCACTGTACCACCTAGTGCTGTGTGTAACTGCACTACACAGCGCTAGAATAGAATGTAGAGTGATGAGCGAGTTACTTCAAAACTGTAATGCATTTTCGTTTCGGATATAATAAAGTGTTTGTGGCTCCCAGTCTTGTCTTATCCGTGAAAACTGGGTCAGAATGGCCCTTTGAATGTTAAAGGTTGCTGACCCATGTTCTAGTCCAACAAAAATTTAAACCGAAATCTAGATCTTGGAAGTTTTTCTGGAGGAGACCATGAGAACAGGTTCCAAATAGACGACGGCTGTAGTGGTGGGCTCGTAATCACTGTGGAATTCACAACAGTTGAGATTGATTTATTATTTGATAGTGTGACAATGAAACTAACATGTTCCATATTTTCAAAGCCTCGTTGGCTTTTGGATAAACAAGACTTGGACTTCAGAAACTATGGATGTCTTTGTCTTAAGTTCAAAAACATGAATCACAGAAGAGTATTTTCTCTGAAACATTTTTGAAAAACCAAAAGGCAATTTGCCGACTTGTCTGGGAATTCCAAGTACGACCCTACATTTTTGTATTTTTTTTGTATATCAGAATGATTTGTGTCAGGCAGGAGCACCAAATTTTTCATTTCAGGAGTTTAAATGGCATCTGAAAGAATGCTTTGTTGTACTTATTTCCAGTGCTGTCATAATTGCACCTCACAAAACACCACAAACACAGCAGAGCACTCACAGCATTTCTACTCATTTGAAAGGCCTGATCAGTACGCACTTGGGCGTGGAAACTTTCACAAGGGGTCTCGTATTTGTAATGGGAAAAGTGAGGTCAACATGAGACAAAGAGCCCCTAATGTACGCTACATATACTGTGCAACATTGCTGGTACAGTTATGCATAATGCAGGGCAAAACCTCACCCTTTCCACAAGACTGCAGTCTTGCATCATAGTCTGAAATTTGCTCATTTGTTGGGATAGTTTAATGAGACATTAAATATGTTGTTGTGTATTTTGGCAGGTGAAAATTTTCAAGTCAACAGTGTGGTTTGCTTTTACATGTCCATCTCAAGCCAAGTCTTTCACAGCTAAAGCGACTGATAAAGCTCATGTGACACATTTGTAAGCCTTGGAAAGCTTTCAATAAAATCTGCTTTAAGCTCCACATGTAAAATTTCTTATGATCTGTAAGTCATCTAAACAGAACTTATTCTAAAATACCTTTTACGGGTATGATAGAGAGCATTATTGTAGTTGGAGTTAGCCCTTAATGGAAATAGATTATACAAAAATCAACAGTCTCATAATGAGTCTGGCTGTCCCTAGGGGTTGTTTGCACATTGTTGCAAATTAATTCTAAGAACAAGGTCAAAGCATACTCAGACTCCTTGTCTGCCTTGGCATTCAAATAAGGGTTTGTGTGATTAGGTTAGTTATGTTGCGTGGTATCCAATTTCTCAGTTGAAAATTAATTTTAAAGCATTTTACTATTTGGCAATGGACACGTTTAGCTAATTTTCAGTATGTCTTTTGTAAAATATCACGTCTATACTGGTAATTTGCATCCATGTGACTCTAAAGTGACTTCAAAATGTTCTCAGATTTCACTCTTGGACACAATAATTTTCTGTAAAGCAGGCTCAAAGAAGAGCAGCTGTGAAAACAGAAGACATGAATCCACTACTAATGCTCCAGAAACCGCAAATGCTATTTATCAGTTTAGAACCCATGTGCATAAATCCTTCAACCAGGCCTCTCAAACGTGAATGTTATATCTTGTGCCAAATGATTAGAGAGCAATTCAGGCATCTTTAGTTTATGTTCACATGGAAAGACAAAAGATTGGTTTCTCACACAAAAGTTGCCAGCCACAAACATTGAAAAATGGGTGACATGGAAAGTGAAAAAACCTTATTAATAAAAATACAGCAGAATGTAATAACTGTTTTAAGTAGATCAAAATAAGATGGTGGAAATTCTTTTTTGTTACTAGGGATACCCTAATCAGCAAACCCAGCAGTCACCCTCGGCTTTCTCTTATTATCTTTGGCTTTGCTGTGGGTATGGGTTTTAAAAGGCTCTCCAAGAAACACTGTTGAACTTCGGAGAAAACACTGTCTATGTATTGTGTCTTGTGAAATTACACTCTCTATAGTTTGTCTGGGGGAAATGCAGCACCACACAGTGGCACTAAAACATTTGTTTTAGCTGATAGAGCAGATGAAAATCCTGGAAACATTACTGTTTATACTTGGATATAATAGTAGAGATAAGAAATTGGTCATTACAAGAGCATGCTCAGGGTGATGTTTTGCTTTTTTTTTTTTTTTTCCAGGAATGTGTCAGTTGACAGACCGTGTGAGTATAACACCATGTGGTGTAAGAACAATGAACTACACATTAAATCTGTGGTCCTTCATTTTTTCTATTAATAGTGCATCACCGCACATCATCGGTATTTCCCTAGCTGACCTTTGTGCAGTTCTCACTGAAAAATTCTGTAACAGATATGTTAATTCAGATATTTGTTGAAATACATTCCACATGTTTGACAATAAATGATTTAATGTTGAGCTATTTTTCAGAATTTCAATTTTTCAGATTGTATGGGCGTGGCTAAAATGGCATCTAGTGGTGTATTTTGGACTTGAGTTGCCTGCAGCTTAACATATAAAAAATTGAGCATCTTTGTTCACATCAGTAGGTATGTGGCACAATTGTGAGTTGATGAGTGTTGGATACATTACAGTTGCTGGAGGTTTACACTGATTCATTTATTTTTGTGGTTCAAACATGTATTGGTATGTATATTGTTGTGAAAAGACTGTCATAAGCTTTCTCCAGATCTATAAAGAAACTATGCCGCTCCCTCTGGCCTTCTTTCCTTTTTGATTAAACATCCACAATGCAAATACTGGATCTGTAGTGCTATTTTTTGGGGGGCATGAAACCACACTGCATACTCTTATCCCATGGCTTTATTGTATGGTTCATCAGCTTTATTTTTTGGTAGTTACCAAAATTCTGGACATCTTCATTGTTTTTTAAAAATGGGCACATATGTCACAAGGGGGGTTGGGCGACAGCCAAACTGCCGAACTTTCCCTCATCTGTGTGGTTGTTCAAGCACTGCTCTCCCTCGCGATTCAAATGGACGGTGGACGTGAGGTAAAGTTCGGCAGTTTGGCTGTCGCCAGGGGTCTTTTCCAAGGCCCTGAAGCGCTTTGCATGGAGCACGGGTGCGGAATCGTGCATGTTGAGGGTGGAAATGTGTGCCCTGTGTGTAACCAAGTTTCAGGGATTGGGAGGGGGGGGTCTTTAAGGATTGGATGAGGCTACTAATGACATATTTTGTGTGGTCAGTTTTTTAGGGGGCATTGCCCAAGGCCCTGAAACGCTTTGCAAGAAGCACATGTGTAGTATCATGCAATTAGAGGCCAGGAAGGCGCGCCCCTTGGGATATTTAGCTCGTCTGAATTCAGGTTAGCCTCCGAACCACCATGGATAACAGGCATTGCCAGGATTGCCAATAATAAACTGTGGGGGGATGTAAGTGGTAGAAACTGATTTTTACTGTGTCATTGTGTTGTGCACATGCCTTTGATTAGATGGTTCAACACCTGCGCTCAATTGACAATGGACAGGCACTAACAAGAACCAATCAAGTTTGGCATGCTGGCAAAATGAGCCTATCATAAGCAGGGGTGGAATGACACTCCCTTTTTAAAAGGACAGGGGTTATGGCCGGAGGTCTGGTCAGTGGCTGCTGCCTGTGTTAGACGTGTGAACCGAAAAAAGGACTGCATTGGAGCTGGTGTTGGCATGATCCTGAGGAGCAAGTGGCGAAGGCCTTACTGATCCTCAGCCTGACAGCGCTGCATTAAGGGCCTGTGTACCTGAATGGCAGAAGCTAGAGCTTCTGTCACAAAGGCGTGAGTTTCCCTGGCCAGTGCACTATTTTTTTGCCCCACCCTTCCCAGTCGGCTGCCTGCTTTAATTCCTCTCATCCCCCAACAAGTGACCATGATGTGTGGTGTTCGACCTAGAAAGGTGGCAGAGGACTTGTTGGAACCTCATTGATCGCCGACTGCATGGCTTGTGGTTTTGGTTTGGACTTTTAAACTTTTAAGAGACTTTTGCATGCGTTTTAGCTGTGATTTTAGATTTTGAGTTTGGTCAAAGACAACCAGTCAATAAACTGTTTTAAGTGAACCCTCATCTGTGTGGTTGTTCAAGCACTGCTTCAAACGGACCAAAGGGTGGACGTGAGAGAAAGTTCAGCAGTTTGGCTGTCGCCCCACCCCCCTTGTTACACATACACACCTCTTTTTCATTCCTCGGGCATCTTCTCACTATTTAAGATCCCGTTAAACAACCCAATCAGACCCACTACTGCTCTAAGCTTTGCAACTTCCTGTTCCACCACAATCACTTATTTGCTCTCTCTTATTTTCTTCATTAACACTTCAAAGTAATCTTTCCATCTTTACATCATACTCTGTCCGTGATAACGTTGACCACCTGCATGTTTTTCCACTCTCTGTCTTTCTGCTTTGCCAACCTGAATTGGTCAGTCTTTCCATCCATACTGTCCAAACTAACCGAGAAGTTATCCTTTGTTTGGTCTTTGCCGCCACTACTTTCACCTTAAGTTGAATTTCCATATTCTCATGTCTACTCTCTTTGGTCCTATCAGTGTCCTACTTCTTCTTAGCTTCTGTATCTCCTCATTTCACCTCCAAGTCTCCTCATCAATTTTCCGTCCAGATGAAACAGCAAGTGTTGTCTCTTTGATCGCATTATCTGTTGTCGTCAAGTCAATTGGAAGCACCTCCTGGCCATTCGGAGCCTCTCTCAACTCTTCTTTCTTTTTTTTAGCTTCCACCATTTGTCCTCTTCTATCTCTTTGCCTTCTTCAGCTTCTTCACCATCAGTCATACCACATACCACCATCCTATGCTGTCTGCCTTCATTTTCACCCACCACTACTTTGCAGTCATGTTCTTCATAAGATTACATCGTGTAGACAAGAAGCAATCTACCTGTGTTTTCCTACTGCCACTCTTATAGGTCACCCTATGTCTGATTGAAAGTATTCACTACAACTATTTCTATCATCCTTGCAAAGTCAACCATCATCTGACCTAAGTTCCTTTCCTTAATATCAAACCTGCCCATCAAGAATTGCTTTACATTCCTTCACCTCCATATCCAGATTTTGCTACTTCAATCATGGAATACAGGTTTCCATCAGTTATCATTTGCAATCTGGGTCCACACTTAACATTCCACCCATCATTTAGCATCTACTGCTCATTAAACAACTTCTGCTATAACCTTACCTAACTTTCCTTTTTTCTTTGTGCTGTTTTTTTTCTTCCTTCAGCTTCTTCACTATTTCCGTGGTACTTTGTGTTGACAATTTTACAATTGTCATGCAACCCCATGTTGTGATGACACCATTTGCTTGTGTCAACTTTTTGTATAAATACTCATAATTACTTTCAACTTTCACGCCACGGTTCACAAGCCAACCATCATACCACAATATTGTTTTATCTCAATATTATTATGCTATTAAAACTCACTGGAGTAAAACCTTTTCTCCACATAATTTTCTAAGATTCGCAGGCCTGGAATCTTTTCTTGTTTTAGGCATTTAGAGGTCACATAACTTTAACCTTAACCTCCTAGGCATCTAGTGGGAATGGAACTGTAAACTTTTCTTCCAACAGGCATCTAAAATCGAAAGGCCTGGAACCTTTCCTTGTTTCTGGCATTTAGGGGTGGCAGGATTTTAACCTTACCTTCCTCTTAGCATCTTGCGGTCACAGAACTTTAACTTTGTACACTAAGCTTCTAAATCTTACAGGGTTGACCTTTTCCTCCTATATGCATCTCAGTCACAGGACTATAACCTTATCCTGCCTTTGTATTATTAGGGCAAGCTTATTGATTCAATTTTTATTTTGTTATTCTGGCCACATGCAAGAATTTCAACCTGCCTATCACTTCAGTAAGCCAGCAAAAAAAAAAAAAAAAAAAAAAAAACCTGCACTCAGAGTTCATGTATTCACACCTCATTTTCTATTGCTGGTTTTGGATGTCATCAATCAACAATGCTGATGGGAAAGTGGTCTTGTTCTACAGATCTGGTCTGGTTGTTTTCAAAGTGTTTAGTCACAATCAGTGGCACCACCATGATTGCAGATTTGTTGGCATCCGGCTTAAAGGACTGAGGTAAATCACAATTACCAACAAGAGCCTGGAGACAAACTACACAATCAGAGTCAAGACTTCAGATCAGATCTTTTGCAAAAGAGAGCAGGGTGAGAAAACACCAAGATCTTCCAGCTTCTTGCTTCGCAATCTGTTTTATTAAAAGAAGGCTATTACAAATTTCACAGTAATGTCTTATATGAAACTGAATGCATGAGCGTTATAGTGTGTGTGGGTGTGCTTGCGTGTGGGTGATGAGATTTCACAATATCAGGTTTACTGCATGTTTCAGAAAATGAAAATTGCGATCTATTTTAATTCTATGCTTAATTTCCTTTAAATTGAGATATAATACACGGAGGGACTGTGACTAAAACCCAAGGATTAAAGCAATTTAAATGTTGCAAAGCTGAAATCCCTGGTTTCGATAAAAACATGCTAAAGGATTTGACGTATATGCACCTCAGGAATAAGATAGACAGGAAATTTTCAAGAAGTGTTGAAGGATCACAGTAAATTAATTTTTTATAGCAGATAAGGACATCATCTGAGAATACATTAAAAAGCCCTGAAAAAGTTTGACATCTCGGCAGATGAATTAGAACATATTAAAATTTGAGGAAGTTTGACATCTTGACGGATGAATCTGAGCAAAAATGTTTTTATAGACTCAACCCAAAACAACTATGAAGATTACGCGAATGAAACCTACCATTTTTTCCCTAAGGCATGATTAAACTACAATAATACCTTTCAATGCCAATGAGAATTTGCCCAAATATCTGATCCCTGATTGTCTAAAATTGTGGCAGTTATCACACCGTGGTTGTTGGATTGCAATGACGTGAATCAAAGATGGAAAGTTTCAAGTGAAAAACAAAAAAAATCAAATTAAGGAGACATGTAATAAATGCACAATTCACATTTTACGGTTTTAGCTTCATAGCAATTTAAATTGCTCTATTGATAGAGGCATATTACTTGGTTCTTAATTTGATCCCCGCCAAACTTAAGCAACACGTTTGAGGAAGGTTAATATGATCTGAATGATGAAAGAGAAAACCTTGGCAAGCCAACTCTATCCAGACATTCCACAAGAATGGTTCCAATATCCAAGAATGGTTCAATTCCTAATGCAGTACTAACAAAAACCTTATTAAAAAAACATGTGAGCATCATTATGGCATGTATATAACAGTATTGCATTTAAATGATTTGGTACCTGGTGGTGTTTGTGAGAAATATGCAATTGTTACCATAGCAAACTGACACCTCAACTGTTGATACACCTAACTTCAATGTGAGTAAAACTGATCGGTGGAGGCCCATGCTGCTTAAGTGCCTCTTTAGTTTAGGCCTTATGTCACAGTTTGACAGTCTGCTAAATCATATGCAGATGCTAAATTACCTTGTCCATGGCACTCACATGTGTCACTGTCACTTCAAGACTGTGTCTGTCTAGGAATTCATCCATTAGACCTACATTCATTCTCTTAGAATGAAATAAGTAATACATGTGTATGCAACAAATAAATAATACATTATAATACAGCTAGTAGTTAGTCTTTACTTCTGAAAATCTCATTGGATGGTCTGTTATCATGTTAAGAAGACACCATGTTGTCTTTCCGTCAGCTTAGTGTTTGCAGCAGTACTGTGAGTAGGCTTTTCCAAAACTTAAAGCAAAACATCTGAATGCTATTACCTGAAAACACTAGTTCCATGAATGAAGTTAAGATCTATAAGGCGTTTGCTCCATTACAAACCCTCAAATCTGCCAGTTGAAGCAAGTTGACTGATATGTCTGATGTCGCGTGACTTGAAAATGGGAGGGAATGAAAATAGGTGCCACTGGGAGGTCTAATTTGCTCATGCAATGTCAATCTGTGCGTCATGTTTTCTCCCAATCAACCTATATGTGCTTTTCTTTACATTCTCAAAATCTTGGCAAATGACACTGGGTTCCTATTGCTGCTCTTGAATTTGGAGTAATGATCAAAAAGTTAATGTTGAGCTCAACAGTGATTGATTAAGGATAATCTAATTTTCTTCTCCTGTGGAATTTAGTAAGGATGAATAATGGAACTGACTACAGATTGAAGCATGACGTAATGAGTATGTATACATAGAGAACTAGGGCAGAGTCCGTCTTTAATGTGGATTATTGACAACTCCACCACAGTGTGTTTTGAATCTGTGCAGGCTATAAGAAAATTGCAAGACTATCAAGGCATTCTCGAGCAAAATGTGCTATAAGCTTGGCTAGTCAAAAGATGGCCAAAAAGGTGGTCCAACTTCGGGCCAAAGGTTGAGGCTCAAAGATAGACGTCTAACTCAAGGTTACAGAAATCCAGTGGCGGTTTGTGCGTTTCACACTTCAGTGATGTCCGACTCAAATAAATACCCCTCAGAAGTATGCATTACTTGCTGTTGCATCACCTATATCATGTACAACACAGGCTATTTTACTGAACATTTAAACATCAATAAACCTGCATCAGCAATTAAAACTTATCACTATACGTGATACTGTCAAACCTTAAAAATAAAAGGGTGTCACTCTCTCCAGTTGATCAACAACACACCACCAGATTTTCCAATACAGCGGATGTTTATAAATTTGTCACTGTTAAACTATAAAACATACACAATATCATAAATAGAAAATATGACATTGTATGATACAATATTTACATGACTACTCAAATGAAAAACATCATGACGCTATTAAATTAAAAAGTGCAATCACACGTCAAGCGCAAAACACACCTTGGTGGTTGCATACAAATCCTAAGGGGAATGAATAACCCTAACCTGAATTTTGTCAAAAGTCACTTTCAAAGAAAATAGGTTGATGAAAAAATGAGAAGCCCTGTCGAATCAGCCGCACTTGCTTTCACTTCACGATGTAACGTTCACGTGCAAAGATAACAGGAATTACAAACCCCAAACACGTCCCCAAGGCAACAAATAAAATAAAAAACAACGTAATAATGTGAAAAAAAATCACGATTACGAAAATAAAAATAAAACCTTACATAAATGATAATTTCATGAAAATAAATTTGACACATAATAACTTTATATCAAATCAACCGACAAATAATATTTTGGCAGTTAAAAAGGGAATTATTCGTCCACAAAATTGTATTAAGTCTACCAACAGCAGGCAAGCTTTAACTCGATTGTACACTGAATTACAAATTGCAGTTTAACATAAGGAGAACATTAATTTAATTTATTTACCATTTTAATTGAATAAGAATGAAATAAAATTTCAAGGCTATATTAAGAATGAAATCTATTCTTCTTTCTTTCTTTCCTCAAGAAGACTTCAATGCTTGTACATACAGTTTGTCTGCGTTTCAGTTCCAGCAATAAATCCTTTTCTATCGTTATAAGTGATTCATTATTACTGCCCTTATTGCTCTATTACAGTTTTTTTTTTTTTTTTTTTAAATTTCCTACTTGATTGTTTTCTTGCTTGTGGGATGCAGTCTGCTCGGCAAATTGAACAGAATAAGAGATTCATTGTGTAGTGTTGTTATGCATATGACTATAGAAATCTAGAATATTGTAGGTTTTGATTTTCTTTAAAAATGGCAGAGAATGACCACTCTACATAAGTACAGGTCACAGGACTTGTCAGAGCCAAATGGCCACATTTGCTTGACCTGCATAGCGTTGCCTCCCATGCTGAGTATCCTATCACAGAGTGCATGTTCAACATGAGGCTCATTTGCTCATCAGTCATTTACAACCTAAGTTTGATTGATTCCTGGGGGTTTGTTGAATCAGTCTCAGGGGTTCGGTGAAGCCTCAACTGTGCAGGTCAATGTTAATTTTTGATGACACGCCCTGTTTGATGGCCATGTAGAATAATGTCACATTGCATCTGGTACATGTACTGTACCTGAAAATAAATTATATTGTATTTTTCATTAAAGAAGGGTTTGGTAAATGTGCATATGAAGCTAGGGGGTTAAGTACCTCCAACATAACGTATAAAATACTTTATTTTGCTGGTTTGAAATTAATTAAATGTGTTTTTTTTCTGCAACAAGATGATCCAAACAATTTTTCCTACATCTTATGCATAATACATAGATCAAGTAAAATTTTAGAACATCTCTCCGCATGACACAAAATAAAGCTTTACTTTCAAGTTGTAGGGCGTCAATAATGCTCAATAAAAAGGAATACTGTCACAGTTCTCCATTTTTTGTAGCAGATAAAAAAACAGATGGTTTTACTTAAGGAGGAAATCCCGTCAAGATTTATTTTTCTATGGCTTGCGCTTGTTCGATAAACTTCTCATGTTGCGTCATGTTTATTGTGCAGACACACACATTTTTGGACCAACAGGGGTTTCCAATAAGGATGTGAAAGGTTCCTCCGACTGAAAAGATTGTGTCAATATTATTGGGGAAAAAAATAATCTGACAGACTGTGGTAATCATTACCTCCATGTGACAATTATCTCCAAGTTTACAGCATTCCAAATGGGGGGGGAACCTAAAACTCAACTCAAAGCACTAATCCTTATTTTCTGAAATGTGTGTGTGTGCGTGTGTGCGTGTGTGTGTGTGTGCGTGTGCGTGTGCGTGTATGTACACACAGTGCACCCCCAGTTTACGAGGTTAATCTGTTCCGCGGTTGGGCTCGTAAGGCGAATTCACTTTGAGGCGATCAATCCAAACCTATGTTAAATAGCTAATGCGTTAAAAATTGTATACACATATTAAAAATTGGTCTAAAAACTGTATAGTAGGTTCTATGTTTATATAATATACATGCATACAAATAAATAACATCATAAATAAAAAATATATAAAGGATAAATTTACCTTAAGCGATTTATGGCTATATTCCGTAGTTAGGGTAGCCTAGGCTAGGCTATCTTAGCCTTCTTCGCATTTCTTGATTATCTCCAGGTTCGTTTCCATATAAATGATCTTCTAACTTCTCTCTTTAACATCACTAGCATGTTAACATCACTTTGGACCCAGGGCTAACCCATTCAAGATTCAAGTTTGAATCAAGCATATATATATATATATATATATATATATATATATATATATATATATATATATATATGGTACATCAAAAATCATTTTCTGTGGGCCTTTTCAAGCCTTGAAGACTATAGGTCACAGTGTGTAATCAAATTGTCATTCCTTTACTCTGCAATCCAACTGCTTTCAACAACTTCTTTTGTTCTTAGTAAGCAATCTTTCCTATTTGCAATTATCAACCAATGCTTTTGTGATGTAATCTTTCAGGTTAATACAGTCTCGCAAATCAAAAGCACTTAAATATGATATGCAGCATGTGTGTAATTGCTTCATTCTATTACGTGCTGCAAAGCTAATTCTTGGAACAGGTCAATGATGTCTGGTTTAAAGTCTCTATAGCTCAATATTGGGAATGGGCCTCTCCCGGAACTCGCACTGATTTAATTTGTAATTTTTGTTCTGTTCGAGCTGTTGTTGGACAGAGAATTAAACAGCAGTATTTTGTCTATGAAGCCATTCCCATTGAATACAGACTGCCAGATGATGTTATCACTTACTGCAACTCTCACAGCTCTCGTTAAGAGTTGTTATATTGTATGTCCAGTTTGTGTTAAGCGTAATTCAAAGAAAAGAACCTTTGATCACAGGACTCTAATCATCTTCAGGACTCTAATCATCTTCGCATTTGTTAGCATTTTGACAGAAATGTTCACTCTTGTGTAACTTTCAGAACAAGTAGCACTCGCTATCTTGACACAAGTTACTGGTTAGGAAAGAAGTACCTGCATACTTTTTTCCAACATTCTTCTAATCGGTCCTGTTGCGGCAAGTCCTTCTGGAATAGTGATATTTTTAAAAAGCCAATAAAAGTGCAACATGCTATTTAACTTTGTTGGGTGATATTTTTAATGAGAAAACCTTAATGAAAGAATCAATCTGGGGAGTCGTATTTTTCCAGGCCAAAAATTAGGTTGAATTCTAAATCGTACTAAAGCAAGGATGATGACTGATTGGTTGGCAGCATTGAGTGTTCTTGTTTAAAAAAATAAAAAATAAAAAAATCACTTGCCAGTGAATGTATGATTAGACATCCTGTTTTTAATTATGAGCCCATCAGAGCAACTAATTGGCACGTGAGATTTCATTGTGCACTCATATTACCATTTATTTTGAAATGAAATGATGAACAATTGCACTCGAGTTTGTCAAAACATGCAAATTTCTTCAGGGATACAATTTCTGGAAGTTTTTCTGACCGTGAAGTAGTCATTCATCTTTGCCAGGCTGCAATTGAAATACTGAAAAGGCCAAACATTGAGACAGATTCTGTGGTAGACAACAACCTTGAAATAAAAAACTCAAGTCTTCATTGTGGTGCTACACAGATGGTAATCGTTTCATTGTGTGTATTCTCATTTTCTGCATCACTGGCATTAAAAACATTTATCATCAAGTTTGATGACACATTAATGTCAGTGTTTATTTCAAATACATTTCCTGGAAGATGTGAACGTTTTATTCAGCTCCTCTATTGAATGTAAATATGTCGTAAGGATTGCACGTATATATATTCATTCTCTTTTTGCGTTGTAGCCAAATTAGCTATCGAATGTCATGTAGCTTCATAGATTGATGGCTGATTTGCATAGTCAACTACAAAATCATAATGTACTGTATGCTTGTTTTTGGCTTTATGAATTCATGTAATGATTAATTAAAAACACATCCATAGCCTGCAGTTTGTGATGACAGCATGGCCAGTTTTGAATTCCAATTTAGGGGCGCAATAGAGATTAAAATGTATTTCACCTTTCTAGTCAGACTGATAAAACTTAACCAACTATTTGGTGACATCATTCAACATACATTTTATCCTTTGCTTATTTTTCGTCCTTCAAATGAATTGCACATTAGTTGGCAATAAGCGTATGATGTCAAGATACCAAGTGGTGAACTACATATTCTGAAAGCATATTTCTTTCACGTGTGAATTTGGCTTATTTATTGATATCCTCCCTGACGTTGGGGAAAAAAAAAATATTTAAAAAAAACAGCACTTTAAGTGTTTTGTGCCACTTGCTTCGCCAAAGCTGGACCTGCTATGTGATGATTTAAGAGGCGAGGCATGAGCGGACACCGAGAGGTTTCCAAGTGATGATGTAAAGACAGGAAACAGAGGCCTTAAATTAGGCCACAAGCTTTCCACTGTTGATTTGCACCTTGTTCAAGTGAGGTGACAGAACTCTGACAGTTTTTGCTTGTGCTAGCCAGGGACCTCCTTAGTCCGGCATTGAATTGCCAAAAGTAAACAAAGCACACATTTTCTGTCACGGTGGCTGGCAAAACATTTTAGCACCTCTGAACTTTGAAAAGTCGGCTGTGAATGCAATACAGAATCGCTATTTGTAACCCCTGTATCAGTGCCCAGTATATGTCTATAAGTTAATAGGCTAAGGACATGTTTTTCCTCCCTGTCAGATTCCATTTTCATTTCATTGACCAGACTCACAGCAATATCCTCTACACCTGCACATCACAGCAAGCGGAGAAGTGTATCTACTGGAGTTTACCCCCCAAAACCATTAACTCTTTCAGTGCCATGGATGAGAATTTTTGTCTTTTAAAATAGTAATAAAATCAATAAATTTCTAGTCAAATACATTTTTTTATGTAGGGTAGATGTCACCCTTGACTAGTGCTTATCTAATATTAAGCCAACTGAGCATGGTCCTGTTAATTGTGCCCATTGGATGGCAGTGTTGAAATACATACAGCTCAGATATTACAAACTTGTAATTCTAAGTAAGGAATGGAAATCAATCTTTGATATGATACTACCTATGTTTACATAGAAAGCAAATTTTCCAAGGATCCCCATTGCAAATGTTTGTGGAAACAAACAAACAAAAAATTATATAAGTCAAATATAAGTGCCTTTTTTATTCAGCAACATAGTCAGTTTGACAACATGTATATTTGTAACTTTGCCACTATACTGAAGTTTAAAAAATAAAAACTGCAAATTGCACACCTCGTTAAAAACAACCAGGGCAATTTACCCCAAACAGGACGTTGCCAATTATTTAGGCAAAAACTATATTATATAATAAAATGCCGCTTTAGTTTTGCTGTCTTAATCATCTCATTAGTAAGCAAATGTAGACACAAAAAGCATTTTAACAAATTTACAAATGATTACATTTTTTAAAAATATATTAAATTGCTTGACTTGATTGCTTTATTGTAGAGTCGTGAATACTTTCACAAGTAAAATGAAATGAATTCTGTATACATTTTTTTATTAATAACCAAATGTTCTGTCCTCCCTAGATGTTACAATGGCTTTTATCTGCTGTACTGTATGTACATAGACATGGCTCCCACAAAATGCACAGTCAACACCAGACAGAGGTGGCACCGAGAAACTAGACTAAGCCAAACAAGGCACCAATCTGTAACCGTTAAAAGACAGGGTATTTCCACATTTTAAAATCAGAGGCTCCTAAAAACTCTTAAAACAAAACATTGTAAAAGTGGAAGACAACTTGAATATTTTGCATTATAGCCAGAATGTCAAAGTCATAATTGGCACTTTGCGGGCCACATAAAATTATGTGGCAGGCCGGATCTGGCCCGTGGGCATTAAGTTTCCTTTTCCCATAACGCTTGGCACAGAGAGAGTTAAATATCAATTCATTTAGATGAGTGCCCTGCAACTGGCTGGCAACCATTTTAACATTTAAGAGATTAGGGATAGGCATCAGCACGCCCGTGACCCTTGGGAAGATAAATGGTTTGGATAACAAATGGATGCCTACATCATTATGTTTGTCAGCTTACCTAAAGATTTTTAATTTTGAGTAGTTTTGAATATGAGTGTCAAAGTTTTTTGCATGCCGATGCCCTTGAATTGGCTCCAACACACATGTGACACAAGTGAGGATATGCAGCACAGGAAATCCATGGATGAGTGGATTACGTTAAACTAACTGCAGCCAGAAACTGGAGTAAATGCTTGGCACTTTGACTAGTCCTTATTTAAATTCAGCAATGAGGCCAAATTTGTCAAAATCATAACTGATCACTACTGAGATAAGGGAGAAATGATCACATGGATGAATGAGTATCACTTCATAAGTCTCGAATGTGTGTGGACCAACACAGCCATGACTATAGTGTAAAAAGAGTCTTTCTTGTCAAGGGTGTGGAATCACATTCGGAGAGTTGGAGGGTCACGGAGACGACATCCAAGAACAACAGCCTTGACACATTTGCTGCTTTTCATGTTTTAGGATCCGCCAGTCATTGTTGCAATAAACACTTGTGCATTTGTTTGACCAGTGCAAATATACTTTTTATCTTCTTGCTAGAGTCCCAGTATTATGGTTGGTGTGTGATGACGGCGCCTCATTTTCCCATTATCTCTCAGAGCCAAAACTGGTTAAAGGTAAATATTTACAGTCAAATCATGTACCTCAACATACTGTAATTATAATAGGCCCATTGTTAAATGAATTATCTTGACAGTGTAACTGCATTATTGTTTTTCTTAACTCTGGCGATATAATGTAGCTAATTGGACTTTGCATGTTCTATGCATATACATAACAAGCCTTGCAACGTTTCAAGAGGAAAAATCCACGTAAAGTAACAAGTTCTGAGGAGAGGACGTACCAGTCAATTGCAGATGTTCATCCTTTCAAAAGGATGATTCATTCGTTTTCTAAAAGTTTGACGATTGTTTTTTAATTTATTATTTGTTTTCCTGCAGCTTGGTTTATGTGCACATATTTCCTTTTTTCTTGGGATTATAAGGCATTTGAAATGAAGATATCTTTGAATTTTAAACTTTTTTTGTTGCATTTCACAATGAAGAATTAAAACTCTTTTGGCCACATCTTGAAGTAGTCCTCTTGGGTAACATTCTTTTTAAAAATCTCTTGTTGACAGGCGCTTGAAAAGAAATGACTAAATGTTATCCAGATGAAACTATACCCACAATTTTCATTTGATTTATTTAGGTAACAAAACAGTCTCTTTAAGGCTATAAAGATAAAAGCTGTTTTCTGAGTCAGACCTACTGAAACTAAGAAAACATATTTTCTATGCGAGTTTGTCCTTTTTGTTCTGGGCTTTCCTTTTCTAAACAAATATCGTTTTTTACTGTACTGTTGTACTGTGTAAGAAAATATTGCAGAAAATAATAATTTTTCCTAAAATTATATCAAATGGATATATTTATGGCAGCTCTATGAAACATTAAAGGAAACCCCTCAATACCTATAGAAACAAAACTACAGTAAGGTGAAATTGAAGAGAGGACATCTGATTTTACTCAAAATGTCCACATGCTGAGCAGACCAAAAAGAGCTTCAGAGCAAGCGCTGTGTTGGGAAAACTGTGGTGTTTTCATTTCTCCAGTCACAACAATCTCCCTTACGTGAGACATATTAGAGAACAATGATGCCAAGCCCTTCCTGAACACTTTCAGAGAACCGTTCACATACATGATGCAGTAATTTTGTCTCATTAAACATCCATATCTTTGTGCCAACAACCACACTCAGAAATGAGCATGCCAACCTCAAGTTGAATGTGAGAAAAGAATGAAGCCAATAAAAGTTCCGGAAAAGGCCTCCGCAGCAGAAAAGTATTTCATTGCCTCAAAAGTCACCGAATTTTGAGGTAGCGGCAGCCAAGATGACAACATATTGCGGGAAAGGAGACCTCAGCAATAGCATTAAATGTCTATGCTTAAATGCTTAAATGTTTAACTTTATGTGATGTTGCCAGAGGTGTGCCAGGGCAGGTGAAGTCCACAAAGGGGATGCTTCAACAAAATATGTGTTTGGTATTTAGACAAAACAAGGTTCAAATCAAAGATATCTGAGGCGGTTGATAATGCAAAATTTCCCATTGCTCTGCTTCCCAGTTCTGTCCTCCTTCCGCTCAGCCAGGCCTGCTTTAATCAAGTGGCTTAAGCAGCCGCACCTGCTGGTGTTGTGAGGCATGCTGGGTGATGTAGTGTCTGGAACGTCAGCCATTTTGGGGTGTGACATGGGCTTCTCAAATGGAATGTAGCGTCCCTCTGCCACACATCTCCGTGTGATGCCACACTATACATATTTTTGCTTTTGTTTTTTGCAACCATTATTCCAGTCAATTATCATTTTATCTCTCAGATAAGGAAAAAAAATGTACTGTACTATAATTTCCCAAATATAGGACACACTTTTTTTTTCCCTCAAAAATGAAGGCCAAAAGTTTGGGTGTGTCCCACAAATTGCAGTTTAAAGATTATAATTGTTTTTTCTCCGACATTTGAAATGGATCCATCCATCAGCCATATATGTTGAGTGATTACATATAGATGCACATTTCCATATCAGACGCATTCTTATTTAAGGTAATTACGGTAAAGGGTTGAGCAAGTCATTTGAGTGCATTGGTTGCAACTAACACGCTCCTCATGTTAGCTGAGTTTGTTATAGCATTATTTTCAACAAAAGAAATGAACGGACTGAACCAGCGACCGAGTCCATTCTTGTTCGCATACAGTTTTCAAGAAGAAAGTGATTATTGTAGCAGTGCAGGTTAGAGACTGTGAGGCTCTCACAAGGACCTCAAGATGCGTCCTATATTTAGGGACAAGATGCGCCTACCCACTTGTTGATATTAATGTCACAGTGATGAGTAAATTCAAAGAGAAAAATATTCAAGTCTCCTCCACAACAGATTATATACTGTGTATATATATATATATATATATATATATATATATATATATATATATATATATATATATATATATATATATATATATATATATATATATATATATATATATATAAATGGGGGGGGGGGGGGGGGGGCAGAAATTGGGATGAAAGAACTGAACTTTAAAGTTTTGCTGTAAAAATTTCCAGTCATCTGCAGCAGAAAACTGAAAAGAGGAGTGACAAAAATAAGTATGGACTTTTGAGATGAATGGAACTGCTGGAGCATAAACTGCGAGCAGTGTGATGTAATGACTGTAAATAAAAAAGGAGTTTTACCAGTAAGCGTTTCATAGATAATATCAAACCAGTGAAGTGAAAAAAAGTCTAACTTTATTCAACTTCATTTCTAGATTTATCTCCTTTGCTGTCGTCGCTCCAAAGCGAGAGTTTCTCACTAGCTACTTGTAGACGGATTGATAACGACATTTCAGATACTCCGACTTTGCTTCCTCTTTTAGTCTGCTTTATTTAAACAATTGCCTCCGTCCATTAATCTCTTTAGGGCATCGTAAAACTAGAAAATAAAATAATAACAAATGTGGTATTTTCCTAACTGTACACGACACGCTCTCATGCTAGTAGGAAGTTACATTGCATGTTTCTAATTAATGATATTAGTCAAAAGAAACAAACTATGTCATAATTTATGATGACATTTTGCATCATAGATTCATTCATTCATTCGAAGACTCATGTTTGGTATTTTTTGGACCCGAGACCAGCTCACCCACTAGCATGATAGCATTAGCTAAGAGAACCGGACACTTAATCCTCAAATGATTTCCACATGATTCCGCAAATGATCAACAGGTAGTAATAATATATACATTTTTTAAAGAACTTATTTAACTGTAACACAGAGGTACAGTAAAAATGTTTCGATTAAATTACAAGTTGTCAATGGAGGAGGCGGCAATAAGTGGGTAAATACATTAAGTGTTAAACTAAAAATGGTCGATAGAGGGAGTGTCAAAAAAAATCTTGCCGAGGGCGCAACAATGTCACTGGCTATAAGGGTAAAGTAGAAAGTAGGAAGGAATTTGAATCAAAAGATTTTACTCAACGATTAGCTAAGTAAAAAGGAGGGAATTGGAATCAAAGACAAACTGAAAGGCCGATATTCATTTACGAGGCACCTTTTATCCCCAAAAATACATGAATTGATTTTTATTGAAAGTAGCTTCTCATCTAGTCGCTGGCCTTAGAGGCTCCATTGTATTCATAAAGTGTCTCACACTAAAAATTGAGGCATTGCTTGTGCGGTAAATTCCTCCTTCTATCTGCCTGAATAATTCCGTTCTGTGGCGGCATGAGGAAGTTTTAACAATGTCAAGGAAGTGTGTCTGCGTGAGGGAAATGAGTGTAACACTACTTAAGGTAGGCATTGCCAAGAAGAACAGCAGTCGAATTCTACATTATAGTTTCCACACAATGTATGTACCCAAATTGTGAGGGAGCAGGAAATTTTACTGTTATCCTCTTATGATAACGTCACTGTTTTAGGAGAAAGATTTCCCATGTCTTAAGTTAACCCCGCGTTGGCTTGTCACCATCTCACTTAATGACCCCGATATCTTAAGTGCGTCTTTCACTGGACATCAAGTGACATGATGAAAAGCCATGTCATCGGTGGCTAAGACTGCCTAAAAAATTCCTTCTCTCTCCCTCTCAGACAATCTTTGTGGCGTATCAAACATTCTTCGATCTGATTGCTGAACCAAAGGCCTGAGAACTACGATAAGGCTAAAATTAAACATTCTCCAATTATTAAAGCATCAAATACAGCAGTATCTCTGCAATGCCTTTTCAAGCTGCTAAATGGAGCTCAGTACATGTTGGCTTTTTGTGTTTGATAGGGGAAAAACAGCTGTGCTATGGATATGGCTAACAAAGCCATTTTGGTAAACCAAGTGGAAGTTTTAGCATTGATTAGCCCCAACGTTAGCAGTATTACATCATGCAAACTAGTCACACTGAATGTTTGGTTGAACTGTTTACTTTACATGGATGGGGTGTCGGTGCAATGATATTTAAGATTCAAGGTTCCATTCTTTTAATGTCATAAATTATATATTTTTACTTATAGACTTCAATGTCTCTCATAATAAAGTATGTTCAGAAATGCAAACAAGGTTAAAAATAATAAGGTGAAAAGTATTAGAAATGCAAAAAAAGGATTTGTCTCAATTTTCAAATGATTAACATCTTGTACACATCAGTTGTGTTTTATGGCTCAACACAGCCAACTGTGGTTCATGACATTTTCATGAACTTGCATCATTTTACCCTCCTACAGAATACCACTCCTCAAATATCAATTCTTATTTTTAATTCCATTCCTTGAGTTTTTATTTAAAGAACAGTTTTGCTAATTCTTGACACTTTGCTAATCACAGGGACTTGAAGCAAGGGTTTATTTTGTTTTTAATAGCATTAATAATCGTTTTCCTTGTTTCTATTGTCAACATTTTTATTTTTTTTTTTTTATTCATACGATGCATATCAGCAAAATCTATTGTCTTGCGTAAAAACAAAGCCAACTTGTTAAACTATTATTATCATTGACATTAATAATAATTATACCAATAACAACAATAATGCTACTACTACTAATAATATAATCTACTGCAGGCCACACGGAGGCGGACTGGTTGACACATCCACCTCACATGCAGAGGTCATGGGTTTTCTTCCAGCTCCGGCCTTTTGTGTGTTGTTTGCATGTCCTCCTCACGCCTGCATGGATTTTCTGTGGATACTCCGGTTTCCTTCCACATTCCAAAAACACACAGGGTTGGTATATTAGACACTCTAAATTGATGTGTTTGTGAGTGTGAAGGGTTGTTTGCCCTGCAATTGCCTTGAAACCAGGTGACAGTGTACTCTGTCTACTGGCCGAAAACAGCTCTGATCTTGGCTGCAGTATCCTCTGCGACCCTTGAGAGGATAAGTGGTTAAGATAATGGACATATGGTGGATACGTCTCCTGCAGCGCGTCCAATTTTGAGGATATACAGACAGTGAAACCCTTTTGTGAATGAAATAATTAATAATAACCATTCTGACTTGGCTTTGATTCTATGACTTATTTTCTTCAGACACATTTGAAATATACCATATGTTCCACACTAAAAGGCGCACCGGATTGTAAGGCGCACCTTCAATGAATGGCCTACTTTAAAATAAAAAATAAATTCATATGTAAGGCGCACCTGGGTTATAAGGCGCATGGAACCAAAGCTACATGGAATCAAAGCTACAGTGGTGGCCGAGGCTGCATTTATATTCTGTTATGTATCCACTAGATGGAGCTGCACTCTAGGAATGTCAACTCAATGATCAGAGAAGTCAGCAGTTTATGCAGTCAGCACATGATATGATCAATATATAAGGCGCACCAGATTATAAGGGGCACCATCAGCTTTTAAAGAAACGTATGGCTTTTAGGTGCGCCGTATGGTGCGTAAAATACGATAATCAAATTCATTAGACAAGTTGAACACACAGAAACTTGAATGTTCTGCTGCTTGCATGCATGGCTTTCCCTCAGGTTGTTCTTGAAAATGCGAACGCCAAAAACGAATCAATGTGGGCAGGTCTGGCTCTTGCAAGGGCTCATCAGTTTTCCCCTGGAGCCTGGTCTGGGTGAGTATATCAAGCTTGGAAAATGAGACAGGGCTTGTCTGCAACGTCCATGGTCATTTTGGTTTGTATGAATTGCGCCACGACACTTGTGCTTTTCCCTGCAAAGTGCCCACCTGCCAAAGAGAACGCCAGCACCTAATAAGACTTGGAATCGTATAAAGCAGTTATGGCAATTGTGTTCACTTGTAGATCAAAAGGCTATTTGGCCAAGTGGGGATGAATAACTCTTGTTTCCAAAGAGAAGCACAATTTGATCTGGTTAAGGAATGGAACTTTGGTTTTAAGAGTGAAACAGTGGTCCTTGTGCCAACACGCCTCCAATGGGGGAGAAAGTAGGAAGACTATGAGTGAGGGCTGGCATTAATGGCTTGAACTTTTCAAACAATATGGTGGGAAACCAAATTAAAACATACAGTTGGGAGAAGCATGACTTACATGAAACATGACTGAACCGTCCAGTAGAGTGACAGGGGTCATCTGCATCATACCTGACCCAGTTGTGATCCAGTACAACACTCCAACAGTGTACCTTGAACAAGGGCTCATTGTATCAACGGCAACCCATATGTGGAGTGTTACACAGCAATTTCCCACTAATGCAACAAGAAGTACACAGCACAACAAGACAAAAACAAAAACACCATCTGTGCAAGTGCACTTGTCATTTGAACATGGAACCAACAAAGTCATGGAAGTTTGATGTCTGTAGATGCTACCAATAAAGATAATGTGTTTCTGCTCTAGGAGCAGATGTTGGCTTCGTCCCATGTGACCTCATGTTCATGCATTATGTTTGTGTCAGAAAGAGTGTACCGAAGAAAGGATTACTTTCATGTTTAAAACACAAGCATCATAATACATGGTCAATGTAAATAGCAATATTCCATTACAGCAACATGACAGCCGTAAAAGAGTCACTCAGTTTCCAGCGCCATAAATTCCATTTTGACTTCCCCCATGCTTCAGTGTTCCGTTTAATCAGAGCCTTTTTGACAAAAACAACATTTAACTTTGCCCAAAGGAAGGGGACCAGACTGAGCTTAAAAAAAGCGAATGAAAATGAGGACAAACACTTTTCTCGTCCAGAATACACTTGTACCTTAACTCAGCTGGTCCAATTTGTCACAAATCAAACATGGAAAGAATGGTCACATGCAGACTACAGTATTTGGTCAATGTCCTCCTTGTGTTTTGCTTTCTAATTTGTGATTTACTGCAATCATATAAGCTTGTTATTTCATGCAATGTTTGTGTTCGGAATATCGTGCGGCACAAGTTGTGATTGGCTGAGGATGTGGTAACCTGCTGCAGTGGGACTTTGGGAGTAAAATGAGTTGAATTGTTTGATTAAATGTCATATGTTCTGTGAAGGTATATAACACTTTTGCAATGTTAACAACCAAGTCTGCAAACACTTTTTATGTATTCACTCTACCACTTTATTTGCTTTGTACACAATTATGTCATGTTCAGTATGTTTAAGTAAGGTGTCGTTTATGAATGTCTCACTTATAGAAAAAATGTAACTGAAACAAATTACAGCAATAAAAAAAAAATTCGGAACAAAACAAAAACTTAGATCATTGGTTTTTATAGTTTACAAATACTAAACAAATAGACTGAACCTGAATGGGAATTTTTTAGAAAATTAAGACAATTATAGTAAAAATGTCCATACTTATTGTCTTTGTAAATTAATATCATAAACGCACTTTCATGTATGAAAGTTCATTTTAAATCTATTTATTTCAGTACTGCTGCACATCTATACAGAAAGAAGGTGAAACATTTGCTTGATAGTAATGGAACCAGCAACACAGATTCAAGTGTCAAACTCATAGAGTGAAACCTTGTGTCGACTCATGTATCGCTTTCAGAAAAATCACGTGACCAATATAGCCGCTGTATTACTGCATCAGTACCTGTATGCTGAGGCGCCAAACTTGACAAGGGACAGCACCTGTCAGCGGGTTGTGTCTTTGCTTAATGAAACAAATCATTCAACTGTCCCGTCAAGTCAGTATAACAGGGAGCCCAGAAGAAGATTACAGCTTGTAGGACCATTTCAATGTCAGTCGGCATTTAGTTGCGACATTAGACCTACTTTTCTATCGACCATGAGTTTGATTCCCAGTGTAATAATGTGCAGCTAAATTACATTTAATGAGATTAATTTAGGTAGTTGTTCATTTCTTTCTTTATTTATTTTACATCATACATCCATGCATTAGATGAGGCAATCCTAAAATATGCTTTTGTATTTTTGAGCTATCACTATCTTCCACACAGTAGTTGATATTATTTACCACTTTAATATTTATTACATATACCTTAATTTTTGCTATCTCCATTGGGTTTAGAAACAGCAGCCAGATCAGACCTTGTGACCGAGTATTGCAGGGGAAAAAAAAAATCACTTTACAGTTAAAACACTTAAATGCACACAGAAAAATATACTTTAACTCTGTCTTTCTGACTTTTGGCATTGACACATAAAATTTAAACTTTAACATTTAAACTTTGGTGAAAATAATACCACGCACCCCCCATCCCCAAAGTAATATGATGATTCTTTGCAAAGCTACAGACTGAAGCAATGGAATCATTTTGAATTGTAAACCATTTTGAATCCAAAATCAATTTATATATATATATATATATATATATATATATATATATATATATATATATATATATATATATATATATATATATATATATATATTTATATATATATATATATATATATATATATATATATATATATATATATATATATATATATATATATATATATATATATATGCGTGGTATTTCTATTGTGTATATATATATATATATATATATATATATATATATATATATATATATATATATATATATATATATATATACATATATATACATATATACATATATATATATATATATATATATATATATATATATATATATATATATATATATATATATATATATGCAGTATACATCATAGACATATCAGACAAATCTACTTGGTTTCTTTTGGAGAGGAACTACATAAGTTCTCTTTTTAATCAAGTACAGCATACCTTGTATTTAGTCTGAGCGGCTGAATTTTGGCCCAACCTTACATAAATCAGCATGAGGAAGTATGAGCACTAACAGTGGATGCCACTACTATGACGGATACTGTGTGCTTTGGAAAGCACATCCTATTAGCTTTCGTGCAACATGCAGCTCTGTCAGTTGGAGTAATGGCTTCGTCTGCGGCATTCGCCAGTAAAAAGTACCTCTACTCCGTCTCTTCTATTTAAAATCCCAAAACGATAACAAAGATATAGACAATGACATTCTTGTCATCACTTAGATATTTCCTAACTAATGCAAGGATTTTGAGTGGTGTTTGAAATGGATGTTACAATGTTCTGCAGTGATGCAATGGTGCTGTAGCAAGTGCAAATGACAGCTAAATATTGGAATGTATGGAAGCAAGGAACCGGCAATGTGCGGTTGACCTACAGTATTTGACTGGGCTATGTCCCTTGAATGTATTGTAAAGTAATTCAAATATTGGTGGAGTTGTTTCGACGATGCAAAGTCATTCCAACATATCCATAAAATTATATTCAATATTCAAACATATTGTATGAAGTCATTCAAATGTATTTGTAAAATGCGGACTGAATTCAGAGAACAGTATTTCTTTCAAAATGCCAGGCGTGTGTGTGATCATTCACCACGAATCAAGCCCATAGAATATGACAAGCGAATCAAACAAAATTCCTTGCTGGCACCAAGGCTAACAACTGTGTGACAATTTGTTCGATAACTAATAATCTAATAACTGTAGTTTCCCCATTACGAAATTTAAGCGTTATCTTCTTATAAGTCCATTTGGAAAGGCCTAAAAGAAAAGTAGGAATTGCAGAATATTGACAATTTAACAGAGAAAACATAAAAAGTCTTCTATTCTCAAATTCAGTCATCTTGATCCAAAGAAGACTATGTAGTTAATCCCTGGTCACATTTTCGCAGATATTTTATAACATCATTTGAGGGACACCACCCTCTGGTGCCGAGATGTCAAATGTTGTGACAACCGACCAGGGTGACAACTAAAGAAATCAACATATGGGGGTGGTTATTGGCTTTTTTCTCCTTATTGCCATCTAAGTGCCCAAATCATTCACTCGCTTGGTTTTGGGTATTCTGGTGGCTTCTGTTCCACACGCAGGTCATCATGTTCTAGCACCACATTGCACACTGTGCTTTAGAAATGATTCACAGACACAATGTGTTTATGTTCTGCTCTCTTGTCAGACAGTCTCTCGAGTCCTTTAAATATCACAATGGACTGAAGTTCTGGTGCCCCAATTTATGATTCTTGTTTCCAGACTGACAGTTGCCTTTACTTTAGCAAAACTGACTCAAGATTACGGCATGAGACTGGCAGGTTGCTTTTTCTTTCGATTGGCAATCTCATCTGTGTTTGATGCCAAGAGTGTCCTCACTACCTCCACCGAGGCTTTTCATAAATGCACTGCCAGCCACTATGTCCTTCTGATTGCTGCCTCTTTGTGCCGAAGGTGACTTCATAAGGTCTCGTATTCAGTTACTTTTCCCTAGTAACAAAAGTTGACATGACAAATCAAAGCGGCTGAAAATTTAAAGCCATTTCGAGAGGTAATTGTCTGGCGCTCTGGCTTGCTGCTCCTCAGTCTTGTAGCTGACGCTCTCAGATAAGAATGCTTTGTATCCAAGCAAGTGTTTGGCAAATAGTTCAATTCCTTCTTGATGGGGGACTTTCTCTCTCCCACAAAATGTGTCTCTTTCCCTCTCCTCTCCCCCCCTCGCCACCCCCTTGTCCTTGCTGGCAACAGCACTTGTACTGCTGGCAAGAGTGACCAGAATAAAAACAGCAACAACAGACAGGGAGGAGGGGAGAAAAGCAAAGTGATCCATTGAACTTGGGCTTTTGCCGTCTTTTAATCCTTATATTGTTCTCCTTTTTTCCTCACCACTACTCAACTTGTGTCAATTAGGTAGCGGAGAATAAAATCAGCTCATCTGGGGAGGGGTGGTGCATTTGGGAGCGAGATGGCGAACGGAAAGGTTCAGCTGCTCCTCCATGGACTGTTCCTCGTAGCGGCGATTCAGCCCACTCTGCAAGGAGGTAAGCATGTGTCACAGGTAGATTGAACTCTTAGCAGGTGCAAAGCTTCTACTTTTGGCCTATTTAATTTGGGGGAAAGGTTTTATCTTGTTTATAGGACAGAAAGACACTTTTAGAATTAGGTTTTTTAATGACCTTCCCATGTTAATTAATTAATTTATGCATAAATTATAATATTCAGCACTGAAAACATTGATTCGTTTTCTGTTGTTTCAGCTTACTTTATGAATCTCGGAGTAGATGTGAAACCAAACCTCTGTTGAGAGCACATTCTTGTTAATACTTTCATTCTTGGCAGTGTATCTATACACAGATTGCTAATAAGTAGGAGATGATGGTCAGCGTTTTCTCTTTTCAGGCCTCTTTGCTTCATAGGTTTACTAAACACAATAAAACGTCAACCGTCAACAAATAAAATTCTGTTACATACTAAACTGTTCATATTTAATCAATTCAGATTCAATTCTCTCCAGTTTGGAGCAAGATGGAACAAGTTCACATGTGTTTATAAAAGGCTATGCTCATCTGAAAGAATGCTCTGATATGCTGATAACAAGTGTGCTGAGTGATTTCCAACTAAAGAACATTGACAGCAATCCAAAACTCTGTCTCACCACTCTAATAAAGAAATTATCTCCGCATGCTTGCAAAGTGTGTCACACTGTTTACTTCTAGCATGCATGTTAGGTGAATTCCTGCAGGATTCATCCAAAGAAGTAGAGTCCAATATTAGAAGATCTCTTGTATTGTTGTCTCACTCTCAACTAAATTAATCCATGTGCCAAACCCTTTTCATTCTGTGTAAGGTGTCTCCCAAATGAATTTACTGCATCACTTTCAAATGGAAAATTGTAGGTTATTCCTTTTTTTTACTCTGCTATAACAGCACCTGTACCTGAGCAGAATGTTTTGTACACCTGCATAATCTAATGAGACGAATCAGAAATATTGTCTGAGAATAACACAGCTTTTTTATAGACGGTACGCATATCCAAGAGGTTTGTTGTTGATTAGTGTGTTTGTTAATGTGGTTGAAGTTTGCAGAGCACTGCATCATATAGAGCGAGTTTATGCAGGGGTAAATTACAATTTAGAATTCATCCATCCATTCATTCATCAATTTTCTGTAGCCGCTTCTCCTCACTCGGGCACTGGCTAGGTGATGCCTATCCCAGCTGACTGGTTGCCAGAGAATTTAGAATTAGAATATTTATTAATATTGCCGCCTAATGTGAAATCAACCATCCACCCATGCATTTTTGGAACAGCTTATCCTGTTCAAGGTCAAAGAGAGCTGAAGCCTATCCCAGGTGAAATCAGAAAAGTGTTAGACTACACTCTGGATTGGTTGTCGATCAGATGCAGCGCGCATAGAGACAGACAAGCATTCACAATCCCCCTCCCAGAATCACTTTGGCAACTGAACCACTGCTGCCCCCGCACTCAAGTTAGACAAATGCACTACTTCATCGTCAGTGACTCAAAACCAATCAATATCTTATTTGAAGCAGAATTGCTCACGTATTGGATATCATTTGATTAAAAGCCTCACGTCCAAGCGAAACTTCATGGTATGGACACAAATAGAACAACTTCTGGCTGTTAGCTCTTATTGCGCTTAGTTTTCTCTTTATCATAACTACTGGCTTGCTCATTGACTGTTTTATCACTAATTTGATGTTAAACAGAAGCAACAGCTGCTCCACATGCTGTCATATATGAAGTACTTTCTTCAGCAGTTGCCAATATTCTTGTTTAAATCCACATTTTTGTTATAAACTAAACATCATTGTATTTATTCACCTCAGACATACACATATGCACACAGTGTATGTAGACCATGTGTGTATCTATAACACGTGGGCGAGACAGCGTGTCCTTGGTGGACTCTGAGCCAGATGGAGACAGAGAGAATATGAGTGACCTATTTGACAGTGTGAATCTGCCAAGTTTACCAAGAATCAATTAAATGTAAAACCACCACCAAAAAAAGTCTTTTTAAAATGTTCATTTGAAGAGCCGTTTGACTTCACAGCTTATCTTTTTTTTCAGACAGAGAGAGACATTGTGTGTGCATACCTTTCCTCCCACACTCACTCTGTCTGTTAGTTTACTTTTTATCCCGTTTTACACTACTTTGATTTGGTTGAGCTTTCGATCTGTGTCAGCCAACCAGTGAAAAACAGTCACATTGTGTCTGTCTCACACAATAGTCCAAACCAAATTGTATTGCATTCATTTGATTACACAAATGTCATACTTCAGGGTCTGTTTTTAGCTGGATGCGTTTTTATTTTCAGTTATCTCAGCGGAGGTATGAAACAAGTGCCAAAGAAGGAACCATTAAATTTGGAGCTCATCAATCATCAAGCATTTTTCACACAGAATTTTGGTGGTCCCTCCCTTTCCCAACAGGATTGTAAGGATTATGTGGAAACACAGCTTCCTTGACAGAGATTTGCACTTTGAATGCTTGTTTGAAATGCTTTTTTGGTCCAAGTGGCATTTTGGATCTCGGGAGATTTGAGATGAAATTGTTAGACTCTTAAAAAAAAAAAAAAAAGATCATCCGTCTAAAATATTCCAAGCTGACAGCCTTGTTTTCAGCACGCGGTTCTCATTGCACTATGTAGCAGGTCAGAGGGCAGTAATTATCAGTATTGGCTGAACCTATTCAAAATCCTTATTAGGTCCACCCATAACATCATGTTTCCCAAACCAACTCCATCTGTGTGTACAAAAACTAATAGGGAGGGGGTGGGGGTTCATTGAGCCGAGTCATAGGGTCACATCTATGAATTGCATTAATATTATTAGCACTCAATTGGACTTGTTTCATGTTCTTCGAGCACTTGCACTTGCTTGAATTATGATCGAGCGAAAGGCACGTCTGAAGGTTTTCCATCGACAAGTGTAAATGATATATGGTCCCAGGGGAAACAACTGGGAAAGGTTTTGTTAATAAATATGTCCACTGTCTTGTTAGAAAACCATATGGTGGGAATCGGTTTGTATCACAAATCCAAAGCATCAGGTGGATTTGGCAAGGCACTTAAAAAACTAACTAGCCAACAAACTTCAACTGAAAGTTGAACTATTTACACTATTTACACACATTCCATGAAACAAAGTTGTCTTGCAACTTGAAATGTGTTACTCATTTGTGAAGAAAAGCCACTTAGAATAAGGTTAAGCGGTAAATGAAAAAAAGTATATTCAACTTTCAATGGCAAACTATTTTTTTTTGTCTAGAAGCAGAGCTAAATAAGTAAATAAATGATAAGACTGAAGATATTGTTTGACTGCATTGCTTCCCATCTATAGAGTATACAGACATTGCAGGCCAGTGGCAGAAATTCTTCTATGATGTGGCCAGGGTGTCACAATACCTCAGTAAGGGATGGCCAGAGAGAGAGAGAGAGGGATGCACAGTCAGTCAGGGTTTCATGATTTTTTTTTTTATTTTTATTTTGTGATATAAAATCATAGGCAGCTCGGTGGAAGAGAGGTTAGCACGTCCGCTGCTCAATTCAGGGATGGGACCTGAGTTGAAATTCACATTGCTCGAGCCTTCCTGTGGAGTTTGCATGTTCTCCCCGAGCCCGTGTGGATTCTCTCCGGGCACTCCAGCTTTCTCCCACACCACACTCCTAAAAACAGGCATCGCAGATGTATTGGACATACAAATTTCTCCATAGGTGTGATTGGGTGCATGGATGGCTGTTATTTCTGTGTGCCCTGCAATTGGCTGGTAACCAGTTCAGGGTGTCCCATGCCTACTGCCCGGAGACAGCTGGGATAGGCATCGGCAGGCCTGAAACCCTTGTGAGGATAATAGGCTCTAGAAAATGGATGGATGGATGGATGGATAAAAGAATTTACAATAATAATGGTAGTGACAGATTCGTCAGCATGTCTTTGTATGGATGTTTGTATGTTTGAATGGATGGATGTTGTTGCAATATCTTTATTTTAGTTCCAAGATTTAATATCTATAAGGAGGTCTCCCTTGTTTGGAGCTCGCTCCACTCAGAATTGTACTATTAGCCGAACTAACGTCATTCATGTCCGACGAGCCGCGGGCCTCCTGGAAGGAGCGCAGCTCCTCGTTCCACCACACCACACTGACTGAATGCTGCACATGATCCGCAATGGGAGCATCGCCACCGGCCTCGTGTCGGCATCGTTCAAGCCGACAGTTCCCGTGGGCCAACTTCCAAAACCAGAAACATAGCGAACGGGCGGGCCAGCAGTTCATATATAATCATTGATTACAATAAAGTGCGGCTATTGAAAATGTAAAAATTCTTTAAAATAGCTGACAGTGAATGAGTTAACTGAATTTTGGTCAACAGCAATGGTGAAAGTGTAAAAATAATATTGGGAGTATTTATAATTGTATTAGTGCTTTAATGTGAAAACAACAAGGTAAATGTTTTCTGCTCATATGCCTGTTTAATAATAATAATAGCAAGCTTGCCAAGTTCTGTGGACACAAGGCAAAATGGAATTTCACTGCCTTAATTGCATTCGGGCTTTCTCCTAGTGGGAATTACTTTAGCTCATTTAAACCAATCAGTGTAGATAGTAAGACATATCCCTGTGATCCAAAACTGTGAGGGATTCAAACATTAGCTCAGGACTTCTGGTTGAGATACAAATCTTGATTCCCAAGGTCAGCGGTGCTTCAGGCTTTGTTGACAGAGACTTGTGAACCCAGATCTCAATCCAATTTTGGCTTGCGTGTGACGCGACCACAATTTATTGGATTCAAGTGATGAACTGTGATCACGGTGGTGATCAGGTCCACTCTGCAATCATAGAAATCATCACCAGAGTTCATGATGCGGGTTTCCCTCCTGCCTTCCAGCACATCATTTACGAAGGCATTCCAGTTTGGAGACATTTAGCGGGTCTGTGACTTCACTCATGTGGCCAGGAGCCTGCTTAAAAGCCTTGAATGGCTTGGCTAGTGTGAAAGGACTGTTATTAACATTTATGTCTGCCTGGCACTACTTCTGTACCAGGTAAGTCCTGGTAGCTATGACAATTTTATCCTCAGCATTCAGTTTTACATTAAAGCTGAAGTCTGTACAGCGGTGGCCAGAACCCATTAAACTTTTGGCAAATGGATTTTCTTACCACCATAACTACTGTGAAAGGTGTTACAGGGTTCAGACTGGTGGTTTGGACTGAGCTGTTTTCATAGTGCGTTATAGTTGATCGTTATAGGAAAATATAATCTTAGACAGCGCACGTGTGCTTACCACAAAAACCGGCACATGTTCATTTTTGCGCCATGACAAGTCTAGTTTACTGTGTTAGGGAATGTGGCATGTTGGACGTTCCTGCGAGCTTAGGGTACATTACTTTACACATCCCAGGTGCACTTCAGAATTAAGTGACAGAAAGTAGACTTTACATCAGCTTGGAACAGATCTAAATTGAGGTGCAGGTGCTGCATGTGATTTTGGTGAAGTAATCAAGGTAAACGTAGAAAAACTACGTTTTTTTTTTTTCAGGCACTTTGACTAACTTGTTTTTTGTTGATGTTGATTTAGACTAAGCTGTAACCCATATAAACAATGTAAAATATAATTAACAGTTATTGAAAGTTGATTTATATTGTATTTTTCTTTTGTTAATGTTAAAAAGGATACAGGTTTAGGTATACTTCTAAAATTTTTATAGATAATAATCTTATTTATAGTCAGCGCGTTGAAAAGTGCGTGAAAAGTTTTCTCTCCTAGGAGGGGCATGGCAAAACAAATTGAGAAGCAATGATGAAGTCAAAGAAATGCATCAATTTTTTTGCCTTGATGCAAAATGAGAAAAAAAAACCTGGAACAATTCCTGATACACTTTAATCTGTATTTACACAATCATCCAAAACCATTCTAAATTATGGAAACCACTTTTGGGTCTAATCAATTCAACCGTGTCTTATTCTAATGTCATGTCCAACTATGATAAAATAAGATAAAATTCCCAAATTTAGTTTTCTAGTTATAGGCTGCATGACTTATTTAGATTTTGTATGGCCCATCCAGTCCAGATATGAGTAATGACAGCGAGAGCATAAAAAGTAAACCCTTGTAATTGTATATCCTCAGACGCAAATCAGGTCTCAATTGTACATTGGTAAAACTTTGATTTATAAATCAGATATCTGAAAATGTGACTGCTGCGTAAGATCGGCTACACCTGGTCTTCGCGAGCTGAATGTTACTGAAATGATTGTGATATGCGAGTCTGTCCAAAGAAAACGGCTATAGAAAACCTAAGCTACAGCAAAACTCTGTGGTGTGTAGACCATTAAATAAGGTCGGCATCTGTCTCCATTTCTCTCCGTCACTTTTGTGGTATCTTTGCCCAATTTTGCCTTTTTTATGTACAAGGGTGTGATTGGTTACCTGCGCTATGGGGGCAAATGTATGCGGGTTTTTTCTGTTTTTAGTATACGCAAACACAGTTATAATTTCATATTTTAAATATGGCGGGGAACATCAAAGGACTAATACATATTGCATTAAATAAGTATTTTTTTCAGTTGAAATATTTGGGAGGACAATTTTCATTTTTCAGTTCAAACAAACGGAACATATATTGCTTGTGACACAGTTTGTTTTAAGTTATTGAAACAGGTTTGGTATCACGTTCCAGCCCAAATTCATTTGTACTTTTGTATTTCAAATTTTGAACTGTACCTCATTTGACCTTAGTACTTCTATTTTTACCAGCCTTTTTTTTTTTTTTTTTGCAGTACACACAGTGGAACCTTGAAAGTCAGATGAAATAGTTCAAATAAACTGAATAAAGCAGGTCCACAATAACCTCTAAATTGTAATTGGATGCAAAGACCTTCAGTCTAAACGCAAGGTTAGGTGTCCTACTTCAGGTTCAAAAAGCGTAGTGTCAGCCAGTACACAATCACCTGAACACCACCATGTCTGCTTTTCCAGTGCATATTTAGCTCATGCTCTGGGTCAGATTAAGGTGCATTACATGTTCCTCACACCGTCATGCTTCTCATCCAGCAGGCGGTGGCGAGAGTGACAAGATAGTTGGACAAGGACAGCTGTCACATGCTTGATAATGTAAGGGTGCCAGGATCCACACAGTTAATTTGACCATGCTGCTGCAATGCTTTGAGAGATTTTCCCAACACTATCTCAATGGGGGACTTTGTTTCTGGATTACTGTGAAAACAATCCAAAATTGGTACAGTTGTAGTTAAAACATTTTATTTTTTAATTTATCAACAGGCTTCATAGATCAAGTGTCAGGTTTTACTTTTCCTAAAGATGTGGACTGTTACCAACTTTTGTGAGGCCACCCATGTGAGCAATGTTGCGCATGTATTTTCTCAATTTTTTCAAGCAACATACAAACGGTTCCAACAGCTCTTGAGCTATTTAATACATGTGCAGTTGTTGCACAACCGCAGTACTGGGTAGTGGAAATGGCCCATTACTCACTAGCTTGCTTTTTAAATGAAGCAAAAAGTGCACTCTTGAAGGTCACAGAGAGCAATTGTGAAAACTGTCATTAACATGGGAGGCACTACGGAAAATAAACATCACTGCTGTATGCAGAAACAAAGCAAGTTGTGATTTCGACTTTCCTAACCTCTTTGCACGTCAGTCATCATTCACTATGTGGACGGCAGAGGTGGGCACTCTGTCACCACTGACCGACTGTCCGTCAGTCCGTCGCAGACAAATGACGGGAATGCTAAAAAAACGGTGAATTAAAAATGTTGGAATTGCATTTTTCATTCGTTGTTGTAATTGTCAGGATAGACATTACGTCAGATGTCCGTCAGACATCAGTTAGCCTGCCATGCCCCTTTTTATTTACTGAATTATAATTCAACTGTCTTGCATGATTATTTGCTGCATCTTTATAGTGATAACTGCAATCAGCCTGCAGTCAATGTGACAAGAGTAACTTTACAGTACCACCAAGCAGTGGAGAAACATGTTGAGTTGAGTGAATCATTTTGGTTGGTTCAATTCACAACTTGTCATTCACAGATATGACACAGTTGAGTTTAGCGGAGATTTATTTGTAGTTGCACCCTTTTTCAGTCCTGGTTTAAACCAAAACTCATACTGTACGCAACTTCTCAGTAAAATTTAGAATTGGACATGTTTTTAGTTATTTTGCTTTTTAAATATGTTTAAATAAAATTTCTTGCTGATTCTGGGATGCATTTCAATTGCAAAGTCTTCACTCTTTCAAATAACCCATGGGTCTGCACCCATTCGTTCTCTGTCTGGCTCATGGCCAGGAAGCAAAATAGAAGTTTTTTTAATTCCCTAATTAGACTCGGTAAATTCAACCTCAGCAATCCTTTGTTTTACTTGTAGTGTATGTGACAGATGAAATTTGGACACATTTATCCAAATGTTAATGAAACCATCTTCTATAGTTGTAGGGCAGGAAGTTACAGTATAAATGAGAACCGACATCCACCATTTGAGTGTCATGTCAAACATAATAATGCTATCCGGTGGACATGATTCCTAATTGCACTCTTGGCTCATCTGCATTCTCTATAGATATGAGTTAATAAATATGATGGTGTGTTATAGCCTAGGGTTAAACCCCTTTGATGGCTTTATTTTTGTGTTACGCTTATATTACTGTGTTGTGTATCAATTGCAGTGTAACTGTAGAACCACAGGCATGGTGTTAACTTTAAGTGTAAGTACAAAAACAGCAAAAAAAAAAAAAAGTATGATGTGCAAACAGAAGTAGATCATCTGACAAATGACAGACTAGAAAAAAAAGTCAATTGTCGCCCTCCGGTGGTGGCTAAAGGTTATGGAAAAATGCACAGACGGACTGACGATTACAATTTTGTCTGGCTTGAAAAAATGATGGACCAACGATGACGGAAAGGGGGTGGAGCTCTGACGAATGACGGAGCAGCAAAAAAAATAAATAAATGTAAGTTGCAAATACAAAATCTATACCTCACCGGTTTTATCAAGCAAAACATTTTACTCCCTGTTAGTTATAGAGACCCCAGCTCACACGCAACTGTGATGTGGATAATTGTTTCAGAAATTGATACCTGTACCTCATATTTACAACACAATTCAGAATATATTGGTTTAGCTAACCATTCATTTCGACTGTTTATCCCGTTGAAGGTCAAGGAAGAGCTGGAATGTATCCCAGTTGACTGGGCATGAGCAAGGCTGCACCCGAGATTGGTCAGTCAGTTGCAGGGCATACATACAGTTCATAGACAATAACTATTTGCACTCACGATTTAGAGTCTTAAGTTAACTTTAAAAACAAAAAATCTCCACAAAGCGGGTATTCAAACGCAAAACTAAAGTTTGCAGACATCTAACCACACTATAATATAGAAGTGGTGAAATGATCTTTACAATCTAGACCTAGTGCCGTCTGCTTGTTGTAGGTAATTTTTTGTTTTCAATATTGAAGCCATAATTTAATTAATTTATTAAAAGAGTTTATCAAATGGCCCCTGCACTAAAAGTACTTATCCTCATACCAAATTTCATCGCTTCATCAGTAGTTTTAAGTCAACCTGACCCCAAAATCACAAGTAATACACAAGGACCTCAAAGTTGACAGCAACCTCCAGATAACATCACCAGTAGGATTTTTGGCTTAAGTGTTCAAATTGTTTTCCCTCAAGATTATTCGTTTAAGCTGTACTCAGGTTCAAAATCAACTGTTGAATACTTATTGAGCAATGTAACTGTGCAAGTCTGTTGTAATGAAATTGAATAAATATAATCTGATGCAGATAAGGTCACATAGTGGTAGACTGCGTACTTGATGCCCTCTCTCAAAATGGCACAGTAGCCCACCACCGGAGGAAAAACTGGGGCATATGCATTCCCTCTTGCCTGGCGAGCAAAGCCCAGACAGGAAATCCTTCTGATTGTGTGATGACGGAACAAGCTCTCCACCCTGGTTGGGTGGTACCTGCACCTGACACATCTGTCACAGCAGCAGTGGCACTGACACACAGCACACACACACACTCACACACACATTTTCATGACCTTAAATGAGCATTATTATCCTTGTAGAGCAGAGCTTTTCAAATGGCAGGGCGGCCCCCCCTGGTGAGGCACGAGGTGACGGGGGGTGCGTTTAACCCCAGGAAAAAGGCTTTGTTTTTGTCATGTGAATTGGCACTTCAATAAAAAAAGAATTTTCATCTGTTTTTTCCAGGCTCTATGTTTGTACTTGGGTCATTTTTTCAATTTTAGACTAAGCTGTAACCTGTCAAAATGTCTTTAAAAAAGTTGTTGAAAGTTGATTTGTTTTGCTTTTTTCCATTGTTAATGTTAAAAAGGATCTTATTTATAGTCAGCATGTCGAGTTGGCGGAGGGGGGGGGGGGCTTGTCAAAATATAGTTGAGAAGCACTGATGTAGGGTGAGAACAGGTGTTCTTTTCTTGTAACACATTAGATCGTGTGAGTGTACCTAACTTGTGACCTAAAAGTGTGCGTGGGTGTGTGTAATTGTGTGTATGTGTGTGCATGTATATGAAATTATGTAATTTACAACTATTTTAAACTAAAGATATGTTTCTCACGCAGAGAATGAGCAAGCGTATCCAGTATCGTATCGTATGTTTCTGGAGTGCACTCATTACGATGTCACTACATAAGTATAAGTGTTGCAAATATATTAATTTATCATTACAGTAATGTCCAGTGTATATTATAGTTTCTTCTCACTGCAAATTTCTTTTTCTGTTTTTATGTTATGCACTTGAAGTTTTTGTAAGCCTTGACATTTTTGTACTAACCTCAACTCTAACAATAAACAGAATTTTTATGTTACTATGGCAGAAAGATGAAATACTTCTCAATTATTAGTGAAAGCTCTCAGATCATGTTTACATTTTTGGATTAATCTTCTGGCACTTTTCAGCGGTTTGTGTCATACATTTTCATTATGCTTGTTCAGACACTAATGCCTTGTAATGTTCTTGCGCTCTCCCTGCGTACATGCAGGCGGAGCACAAAGTGTGGCCTTCACACAGTATGCATTAATAAACACACACAAACTCCTTTAACATGTGTTTTTAATCAATTGGCCTCCTAGCGAATGTAAAGGACCGTTAAACAAAATTGCCGTGTTCCCCTCGGCACAATTCTCTCCATTGTGTTGTGTTTGTGGTGATACAAACCAGCTTTCTCCCTCACAACATTGAACGCTGTAACATGGGTCTGAGCTCACCAGTCCCCTTGGATTTTTTTCCTTAGCTGCCACAAAACAAAGGCAGTCATTTTTTTTCATTCCCCTTCACTTTTATTCTTGTTGTTGTTCCCTTACCCTCGAAGGAATCAGATGAGAAGGAGGCCAGGGGTGCTGCAGGTGGGGGCTAAGGGGGTCCACAGTGGAACTCTCTGTAAAGAGTCATCCAAATACACTACCTCATCTAAATGAAAACTAAAACTGTTCTTGACCTTTGTCTCATTTTGATGCACGTCTTTTGATCTTGAGCCTCACAGGAGCTGTTCATTTTCAACGTAAGCTCGTCACAGTCGTGACCTGAGATAAACTTCACTTCGATGTCTGGGTCAAAACTAATAAATGAGTTGGGGAATGTGTATATAATAAATTGGGTCATTGAGTGGTTCTGAGATTTACCAGTTTTGAGATGAAATCTTTCAATCTATGCTCTCTAACATTTGGGGGAATACATACAGGTGAACAAGAATGACCCTTTGCTCTCCTTCTGTGTGTTGCAGGCGTGTTTTTACCACCTGGTGCAGGGCTGGGCACTGGACCAGGAACTGGATTCTTTCCAGGTAGCAAAGGCTCCCTCGTCTGCTGGGATGGTTTACAATAATAAACTATACCAGCCACAACTCATTGCCGCTAAACCATGCTGCTGCCGCAGATTAGACATTTTACTACGCTGACGCATACATACTAAAAAAGAACTTAATAAAGCATGAAAGAACTTCAACTAAACTTAGTGTAGAAATTTAGTTTCATGATAATTATTTGGCAATCGTGAAATATGGTCCTGCAGAACCACAAAAAGTAATTTTGGCCTCTCATGATATAATGTTTATAATTAAACAATACCAGCCCTCTTTTAAGCATTGATAAATGCAGAGGCCACACATTGTGAAATCTATTTTTACCCCAGACAAATTATTCACAGACTAGATTAGGTTTTGTGTGTGTGTGTGTGTGTGTGTGTGTGTTTTAAGTTCACTAACAAACGAGAAAGGAAAAGTATGATGCCCTGTATTTGAATTTGTCCAGCAACACTGTAGTGGCAATTGTTAGGGCAATCAGCAGTGTATGCTCTGGCAAGAACAAGGAATTAGAGGGCAATGAATGGCCTTTATCGACTAACACAACACAAAAGCTAAATCCAACGTGGTCACACTGATAGTGAAGCGTTCTACACGAATGATGACAATAATGGAGCAATTGCATTTCTCAATCTGGAGCAGTGGAAACATTTTTGTTTTGCAGCATGTTATTGATCATGCTAGTTTTGATTTATGAAGAGTGATAAAAAATAAGGCATTAAAAAAAAAGCTATCAAATAGGGCTACACAGGGCTCTGTACTAATTTTTTGTGGTGGTAGCACCGGTTCTATCAACTTTTTCACGCAATCGCACCGAACAGGATTTGGTTGCATGCTTTTTCAGAAATGTACAGCATGACCATATTTGTTGATATAGACTGTATGGACCATTTATTGTATAACTGAGTAAAATATCAACGCAATTTCAACACCATTTTTTTTTTAGATACGTGTCTACTTTTATGTATTGATAGAAGTCTCACATGTTTTTGATATTTGCAGTTATTAACACTAAATCCATTGGTGGACTTTTTCTGTCTGAATTTGGAATGTCTGACTGCATATGTGTGCACACAATTAAACTTGTGCGATATATTACAATGACAGCGTTATTGACTAGTGGTTTACATCTTTCAGCGGTTTAATAGGACTTTTTTTTAATGGCATTGTGTTGACATTATTAACTGTTACATGATGGCAGTAAAATCTGAGTCACAAGGATGATTAAGTTAGCCTCTTTGCGACAACAGCTGCAAAGCCCAATTCCGAAATAACTATTACAGCTCTTGCGTCGTCATCCATGTAATATTTGGTGTGTTCATTTTGAAGTTGGCCATCGTAGTAGGTCATTGGCATGTGGCGTTATTATTGTTGCTTCTTCCTTGGTATATGTCCTTTTCTCACGGTGTGAATCATTATCACATCTACATACATACAGTATACAGTAAAATATTGTATTCGCGTGGTGTGACCAGATGAAATGTTTTACCAGCGTACACTGTCATTTTGGCTGCACTTGCGGGTGTAATTTCAGTAATTTAAACCATACAAACATTCGTATGCAATCTACGTATGTAAATAGACAGTAGACATGAAAGTAGTGTTACATCAAAAACCAGTATCATACCATCTATTTTAGTCGGTAAAAAATGATGCATTTCTATCATTTCTCAGTACTGGCGCTTAAAATGCAGCAAATTTGCTCCAATGGTGTCAGATGATGTTGGCTGCAAAATGTCAGCCGTCCAAGTCTAACAGAAGGCAGAAGTGGCGGGTCTTTCTGTCCAGTGTTTAGCTACAGACACTTTTCCATCAGGGGCACGTGCAAATGTATCCGCTTTTAATTGATAAACCAATTAATTTTCAACATCATCCATACTTTGCATATCAAATTAAAACCTTCTTGCAAGGAATGGCTTGAACCCAATGAATAAAGATCCAAGTCTGGATGTGGCCTTTTCCTATGTTCACAGAGGTGGATGTGCTAACCTCTCTTTCACCACACTGCCCTAAAATATAAACAATGAATATGTCAGTTCCATCTGACTTTTGTACATTACTGAATATAAAGTGATTAGTCACTATTTCACACTCCCCCTGATACACCCTCATTGCATTGCAGATTTTGTTTTCATGAAAATAAAAAAATAAAAAAAACCTATATTGCAGAGAGACATGCTGTGAAGGTTCCTTACATGCCAGACAGACGAGTTAACTGTAAAGGCGCACACCATGGGCACTCCTCGGATGCAGAACTACTGCAGTACACATGTTTACTTAAATCCATTATTAAACCCTACAGTATGCAGTAACTGTAGTACTGTCAATCCTTCTCGTTTTCATGTCTTGGCTGTACGTAGTCAGGATTACGGTGAGCCGCAGTTGCCCTATGAGTAGGCGCTCAGACGTTTAACTAGAGTCAAGCAAGTATCTGACCAAACATGATTAAAAAGCAGAGTTTACACTTGAAATTCCAATGTATTATAAAAAGTAAGAGGATCCCAAAGTTTTCTTTCCTCTTTTCCAATCTCTTTCAGCCACTCGCAATGACCAAAACAAACAAAATAATAAGTAGTACTGTGCTCACCTGACTGGCCAGGCAATCTGTCAAGAAGCTCAACGGGCACTGCTACAAGATGTGGGCATTCCTATAAGACACGTGATAGGCTCCCAGCACGACACTTGACCAATGAGGGCAGGAGTTGTAACCCACTCCCGCTCAGAAGTTGAAATCCACTCCTCATTGGTGCCTACGTCTTTAGGAGTACTTCACGGTTGTTCACGCATCGTGCGGGGGTTGGTCCCCATTAACTGCGAAAAATGAGGGATTATTGCTTAAAAAGTGCTTAAAAAGTTGTTTGTATTAATTTAAAAAAAAATGTTTAAACTTCTTGTAAACGTTTTTCATTTTCTTTTTATCAAAAGTATTCCTAGATTTTCTTTGTTGAGTGATAACATGAATGGAAAAATATTAAAACAAATAAAACTCCACACAGTTAGACAGTGCTTCGCGCTAGAGTTGCACTGAGGACAAAAATAGGGCCCAAAATGTCAGAATCTTGGCCACACTGCATGCAAATATGTGGGACTAAGGAAGGTAGAGTAAGTCAAGTGTAAGAACTGTATGCTATCATGACATGTAAACACACCATAATTGAAATATTTTATATTTGATTTAAAAGGGTCGACGGGAGGTGTGCCCGCCGGCTATAAACCAGCTAAAGCAGCAGGTGAGTGGAACCAGACATTACATTTATCTGCCCCCCCCCCCCCCCCCCCCCTCAAGAAAGAGACCCAAGAGTTGTGTCTTGCAAGTTTTTTTTTTTTTTTTTTTTATCCATTATAGCAATAAAATGCACATATAAAATGCATTCTGGAGGAATAATACATTTTTATGTTTATTTTTTATGAATGTGTGCATTAACTAAAAAGTGCCCTGAGTACTATGTGAAATTAGTTACAAGCTTAAGCTTAGTTTTGAAAGTACAATGTTAAATTAAACAGATGGGACGAGAAAGAAAAACACACCACACCCCCACTTGGAAATAGTCCGTTTTGTTAATGAAAATTCAGTTTCTGACCAAAACTCAACTTTAATTAGGCTAACTCTGGAGAAAGACATTGGAATCCAATGGCATGTGACTACAAGCAGACAAGTTGATATGCTATTGTTATAGAAGTGAACAATGGTACAACCACTGCTATTAAGCCCGATTCATCACAATAGTTTTGTTAGCAATACATGACCACAGATCGGTTGTTCTCTCTTTTACGTTGTCAATTAGGTGGTTATGGAGGTGGAGCACAAGGTGGTGGCCCAGGTGGTCTTGTGCCAGGAGGCGTTGCGCAGACTGGATTTGGTATAGGAGGACTTGGAGCAGGTAGGAAAAGGTTTCATTAATCAATAAAGATCAATGGTCATGAAAAGTCAGTGCCATATTGCAACATTAAACCAATCCAATCCTTTGGGCTAAACTGAGGAGTTGTTTCAAAAACCAACATGTGGGCTAAAGTATAACCTCCTTTTTTTTTTTTTTTTTTAACTTATTGTAGGACAAGGAGGGAAAGGACCTAAACCAGGTAAGATGAAACAATTCTAACATATTTGAACGTTTTAAGGTACTCTAAACAGCGGACAGACACATGTTTCAATATATTCTCAATGTATTAAGCTTCTTTAACTTCCTTCTTATTCGTGAAAATGTTCATTTTTCACTTTCTTATGTTGTGTCTACCTTGTTCAGTTCCATGAGGGGTTCAAACAAAAATTTCCCCCACAATATAATTCAGTACAAGTGCCACACCACTTACACAAAGAAGGTAGCTGTATCCCCATAGCATATGTAAGACGTTCAATGTGCTTCACACAACATTAAAACTAAACTATTACATAACTAGCATACATGCATGAATAGATTCCCCATAGTGTAAAACAAAACAAAGCTTTATTATCATTATTCATTAAAAACATTAGTGAACAGTTTGCGTGTTTTGCGCTCATTGGATCACGCGGAAGTATGGTACCTTAAGTTGTGTCTGGTAAATGTGTTTGTTACAGGAAAGGTTTATTGTAAGATTTTATTATTTGGGCAAGTGACTGATCTGCCAAAATACAGGATAGCTGGGTCTAAAAGCTTTGTAGTAAACTACTTTAATTTGATTGGTGGGAATTCCCGACCATTTACAGGGTGATAAAAATTAATGTATCCCCTGTAGTACAGTATATGTTCTCACACTCATCGTCCAGCCACTAGACAAAGGTAAACATCCTTCAATGAGTTGTCTCTAATTAGCTGCCCTTATCACCCGGTGTTGTCGGTTTACATTAGCTTGACCGCTTATAGACATCTTGATTGAGAGTGAGCGTTTACTTGATTGTACTGCGCTACACGTCTGTCGCATTAGTGAATGACGTTTGGCGGAGTATGCTCGAACATCCACGCCTGCTGAACAATGGATCCAGAGGACTGATGGTGTTTTTTTGTTGTTTTTTACCGTCAGACCCTCACAATATCTGGAAACCTCCAAGTTGAAATATGCCACGGCCCTTTTCTCCAGTACTGTACAATAAATATTTTCCATTGCTGTATTTGTGTCTACACTTCACCGGTAGCTTTAGTGACTTTTGGCCATCGTTTAATTTCCACAAGCATTTACTGATACAATCTGAGCATTACTCTATGTGTTCGGACAGATAAGGAAACAAGCAAATGTCGTACTGGCCTGATAACAGAATGGACTCTGTGGAGTGCCACAACCCTGCCCTCAACCGAGACTGGCAGGGCAGTAACTTTGTGTAAATGACCTCATTTCCAGTGCTGTATAAAGTGGAAGTTGATTTTGGCAAGGATTATTTGAAGGGTATTGAACAAGCCATTTCATCCATGTAGGTCATGCTACTGTCACTCATGAGCATAACAATTAAAATGTATCTTATGTATATGTTGTGTATATTATATGCTTATACTGTCCATGCCCCGCACTGGACTGGCAACCGCTCCACAGTTAACAGATAGGCTCTACCTTAGCTGTGACTCTATGAGGCTAACAAGTATAGCAAATGAATGGAAAACACGACCGCTGCAATCGATCGGTAGTTGCTCTTAGTCTTTGGTAAGAGACAGCAGGTCTCAAAATTCATGTGGTGATTGCTATCTCTGGTTCTTTGGTCGCTCTGCAAGACACATTTGCAATCAGTGATTACATGCTGACATAAAAAAAATTCTGTACCTGTGCACATTGAGAAACCTTTCAATCATTCTTCAGTTGAGGCCCGATAGTGACGCTGCATTCCACTGGTAAGCTCCTAATTGACCCAGACAATTATGCAGGGCAACAGCTGGTGAAATGAGTAGCGTGACTATAGTGAATTTTAGCGTAGCTCTTGCAAAGCCTTGTAAACGTCACACTAATTGTAAAGTGTGCAGTTTTGACAATGCTCTGAACCCAGGAAAAAAAATCTTCCTTTGAGGAAGAGTAACTGCACACCATCATCTTTCCTGTGTTCTTTCAAAGGTGAACTGAATCCTTGACGCTGTAATTGGACAAAATATATCCTTTATACCATTCATTCTCTTTCAAGAAGTGAGACAACATAATAGGATACAATATAATCAGATTAACGTTTTGTGGCCAATGGCAATCCTTGCAAAAAAGGACATAGTCAGACTCACTTAAAATAGAAGGCACGTTACGTGGCATATGCATTGTCAAGCTTAAATTGATTTGTTTGTGCAGTCATTGCAGGTTTTTTTTGGTTTTTTTGGTCACAGCAGTTTACATTTACGACAATCAAGAATGTTAACTTAGTCACTCAACCTTACATTTTTAAGAGCACCCCAGCATGCAAAATCCAAACAGCTACTTCTCTACAGTTCACAACCTATTCCCCAAAACTGATTGTTTGACTTTAAAAGTTCCACTGTACTTGCTCAAGAGCACCACTGCAGTACTTGGGAAGTAAACTAGCCCCTCAATGGCACAATTTTCAGATTCAGCAACTGGACAGCACTTTTGCACCTTGGAACTTAAAGCGCTTTAGTGACAACTCATATACCTTCTGATGACGCAGAATTAGGAGCAATCAGTGTTTGGCAAGTTACTTCAAAACTGTAATTCCTTAGTGAAGTAATATTTAAGTTACAGTTTTGTAACATTACAATATTACTGCATTTGAAATTTAATGCCTTGCACTACTATTGCATTACTTTTCTATTACTCTCACCACCATAATTGGAAATAAGGATTTGCCATTCTAACTGTAGCTCATTACGCCCATTACACATCCAGTGAAAGGTTGGCTTAAGCCTAAAACCAGTATAAATCATTTAATCTATATTGGATTGTAAATCTTTAAAGACAAGATACAAAATATTGTTTTGCATTTTAATCCCTTTATAATTTAGCTTCACAGCACAGTGATGCATTGTTTATGCTCTTGGCAAAAACAGTCAGTGCATTTCACAATTTCAGTTAATATTCAAATTCAAGATCAGTTGGCTAGGTTAGAGACATATGGTACAAAAATAGATGGTTTCAGTGGAGCTAGCTAGTCTACATCATTGTTAAGGTGTTCAACGTACTGGCTAACATGAGTTTTGTTACACATTGACCAGAAATATTTATAGACTATTATTAATAACAATTGTACAATGAAAATTAGCGTTAGCTTACTTTGTCATTATCGCCAGTTGCAACTGGGATAGTGCTGATAGTTTCCAAATGCTGGTGAATCAATTGTGGAAAACGGCAGCATGCCTCCTATCGAATTTTCTAACCTCTTGATGTTGAAGTGTCATCCTTCAGCAAGTGAGCGCAATCCTCTGCGTGTTTTCTTTTCGCTAACTTAATGTTACTATGGCCCCAGTTTGTCAAATTACTGGTCCTATTTCATGAAGTGGACAGATTTTTAGGTTTTGGGCACTAAGTGCACCTAACAATTATATTTTTCTCGTCTTTATCTCTGGAGAACTGAAAGTAATGGTTGTATGTCCATCATGTGTACATATTGTCCATATTCAAACTGCCATTTCATTTCAACTGCAGTAGATCAGCAAGTAAACATGTTGCAACAGACTTTTCTCATCCGATCTCATGTACAATATTACTACTTTTTTGTGTGTAAAATATTACATGTACTTTTTTTTATGTACATGTATTTTTACTGTGTTACAGTAAAAATTAATGCATTGCAGTAATTACATTACTTTTGTAATGCATTACTCCCATCACTGGTCAAATTGGTTGGGAGATTGAACCCACAACCTCTTGGTAGGGAGATGATGACTCTATCACTGAGCAACACCTCCCCTGAGATCTATGGAGGTTTTGATCAGTTTTTGAACTTATGATGATCCCCAAGCGGTTTAAGAAGGAGTTGTCATTTGCATTTTTCCTTACAACTCTTTTTTTCTTTGTCTGATGTCTATAGCATGCAACAATTCATGACAGTTAGAAAGACAGCATGACTTTATGAATTTCTCCTTGTGAAAGCAATCTAATGTCACAAAGCATCAGGTCAAAAATTGAATGTTAATACATCTGGAAGCTGTTACATTTCAGACTTCCCTGCTGAGTTTACACTGTGGTTGGCTGAGATTATATATAGTTACCATAACTGCTAGGTATACCTGCAATATTCATTTTGACAGAAAAATATGATGTTGAACGACTTCAGATTTTTGGCCGGCTTACTTCTACTTAATGTCTTTGTTACCTTCCCAATTTAAAAAAAATAAAAAAATTCTTATGATAAAATCTGAAGTACAAAATAAATTTAATTTAAGATGATAGCTCACTGGTGTCTGTAGTTTGTCATTAGGAGGAGACAAACGTCAGCCCAGTTTGCATCAAAAACAAAAAGCTGTAGCATCACTTTAGGCTTGGTTTCCACCTTTCTGCTCTTAAGCACTGTGTGTCAGTTTGAATTACACTATTATCCTCAAGTAACTGTCAAACAGTGACTGGCTTCATAATTAAGCCATTATACACTGCTGCAAACAATTAAAAATATTTGGCCGGCGTCCAAATATTTGTGAAGATTTCCCTTTTGTCAGGTCACCAAAACGTGTACACAGGCAGCACACAACACAAGAGCTTTTTTATTCTTACTGCAAAAGTTGCTTCCTAAAAGATTTTCTTGAGTGATGTAATGAGATTTTCTGAGCATCTCCACAATCTTAGACAATATTCCCAAGAAGTATTGTAATTGAAAAGCAATGAAAGTTAAGTTGTGGCTTTTATTAGTTTTTGTTTGTGTCTAATCAGTTTTGCATGCTACACGCTTGAGTCTCATCCTGACGTACTCTCCGTGTTACTTGATGAGCCATCCCTTGGCAAAGTCAAGCGAATCTTCCAGCGTTTGTTTTCCAGTAAGTCTGGAGTATGAACCTCTGTCCTTGTCCATCTGGCAAAATTGTCCCTGGGTTGTTTAGACACAGATGGAGGTTCTCTCTCCCTCGCTCTCTCTTGCTCTAGTTTCTTAAACTGTAAATTAAAACCCACAACCAGCGGAACTCCCCATTCCAAACGATGGCATATTTGATTTCTGTTATGAACAACGAAGGCAAAGTACAAATCCACACAAATATTTACAGTTAAACCGAATTTACATAAAACCATCTGATTCTGGTTGATGTTGTAGGTTTTACTGCACCGTTCCATTTTCCATAACAATTGCACATTGTTACACACGGGCTCTGTTGGCCATGTTAGTTCAACAGCAAACACATAAATCTTTTGTCCTCAATCAATCAATCACTCAATCAATCATATTTTATCTGTATGGCCCTGCATCAACGAAGTCTCAAAGGGTTTCACGAGAGAAAAGAGGTCATGTCGAGACTTCTTTTGAAAAAAATAAGTCATACGGAGACATTTTTTCAGTGTAGGTACACAACAGTGTCCCCTGTCAAAGCTCCCAGAAGGGGAAGGAAAAACACAAAAACCCCAATTTGGGGAACATCAGAAACCTTCAGAAGGGACCATAGGTGGGAGGAGCCCCCCTTCCAGGCTCACAGGTTGAAGTGGATGCTGCTTGTACCAAATACAGATACACAATACATACAAATACAGATATACAATATACACTACAGAAAAATTGACTTCATTTGTAACTTGCTTCAAAGTCATTTTCAAATGGAACACACCTTAAATACACGTTTGATCCTGACTATTATGTTATCATTGTGCTAATAAATAGAAATGAGCCAAATTAGACCAAGTACAGTCGAATGTTTGCCATTGCTCAATCACAAGCTGGGAGAAAACAATACAAAATACATGTTTTATAAAACTCTACAACCTTATTTTTTTTCTTAAACAACCTTCATTCTGTATATAGTTTAGAATCAATTGTTGTTTTCCTTTTTATCAAACAGTGAGATACTTATACATTTTAAAATTCAAACATAAAATCTTTAAAATTTTAAAATTTCAAAAGGTTTTACCCGACATGTTTTGGTGTTATCGTCCGACTTTTTCAGAGTGTAGTTTTTATTTTTGAATTGTATTTTTTTTTACGTCGCTCACTGTCTGATAAAAAGGAAAAGGAGGGTTAAACCTTATTTTTTGTTGCATCATGCATGTATGTCCTTGTCTGACATACACTAAAGCAATATTATTTGATCATTGATGAGAGAAATGCTTCTTACTTGTTTCTAAATTGTGCGGACCTCATCCTTTTTGTTTAAGGGAAGTTATGGACTGGTTTTTGTGAAGTAGGTAAAAAAACTGCATATTTACCACGAAAAAAGACAGATTGCCAGGGTTCTTGTTGTCATAGTAGTTCACATACGGTGGCTATTTTTGTGCAGCTTGTTTTCAATTTGTGGAGTAATAATTGATGAGAAATTATGCTAGACATCACTTATAGGTAATATTATAAAAAATATCTAAAATGATAAGTATCCCGTAAAAAACAAAGGATCTTCTGAATGTGCAATCAACACATACATTACACTGTTTGTTATTACTGCCATATCTGACATTGTGTGGAGTTTTAGGATAATACCTTTAAAACAAACAAATGATTTTTAAACTAAAAAAAAAAAAGCTATGCAAAATACTAAATGCATAGAGTCAACAAACCAATTCCATATATTAAATATTTTTCAAAATACCTCAACTCATGTATAAAGTATACAACCATCAGTCTTGTTTCCAAAAGCTGTTCAGAGAGAGTTGTTATGCCCTCAGAGGGGAAGGTGTATTTATAAAAACAAAGACAAGAACAAACATAAAGATAATGTGTGGTTCAGTAAAAGATGCTCAACTATGGAATAATCAGGAAAAGAAATTGAAAAAGTCTGAATCTCTTACTATGTTTAAAAAGATGTTGATAAAAAAATACAATGCAACAAAGATACCGACAAATGTAAACCTGAATAATTGTACCTTATACCGTCATGCTTCATTCTTCATCGATAATAGATCGATAATAGATATTTCTTCTATTTTATTTATTTGGGTACAATACAATTCATATAATTCACTTGTACATGACTAAATCACATGTTTTTTGTTTATTATTATATTTTTTTAATAGAAAACAAGGGGGTAGGATGAGATTTGTTTGATAAATCAAAATCAATCAAATACATTTCTTTGGTTTGTTTTATACTGTAAATGACCAGCAATTTATTGGTGACCACTCTAATTTGCCTGGCTTCCACCCCAAGTGAATTGCGGTTGTCTCCATGCTTCTGAACAGGGCTACACAGATGGTAATACAGATGTCTCTACAGATTCCTCAAATTGTATGGAGTTCCACAATTACGCTTTTTGATGGGTTTAGGATCTTGTAACCTTCTGCGGCTTATCAAGGTCTTTCAGTGCAACAGGCCACTATTCTTCAGGGTTCATTCCTTGTATTTTGCTCATCCATCCATGACATAATTTATCTTTTCAAATTCTTTCACTTAGTATTCTTCTCCCAACGATTGCAGCAGTGACACGCAACAGATGGCTGCACTGTGTTCGCAACCTTTCCTATGACGGAAGAACTTGGAAAAGGCTTTGGAGCCTGTGCATCTAGCGTCAATGTTTCACTGTGCATGTTAGCAGCCGACCTGTCCAATATTGATCTCCTTCCTCAACCCTGACTTGTCAGAAAAGTATTCAGTGCAATGGCAGTCAGATGCACATGTGGACCATCTGGGAGAGGAAACACACTTGGCCCAACTGTACATACCATGCCTCCAGGCTTCACTTTTGGACATGAGTTCTAACCCGATTCATAGTTTGTACAATTAATCTTCCCCGGGCTGGCTGCTCAGATCTGTGATGTTTCTCCTCATATGTTCCATAATCTAATGCTTGCAATGTGTTCCTGCCCTGTTCGAATGCCTTTGTTGAACATGCTGCAAGTTTGTGTGCCAAGCTCAAATGGTTGATGAGCACTGAATTGTAGATACTCTTCAGACATGTTCAGTGGCTCAGAGTTGGCAGAGCAGTGGGGACATTCCTTCAAAGTGGATAAAGAGTAGCAGATCCTCTCAGTTCTAACCAAAACCAGGAAAGGGCCGCACTTTCTGGTGAGGTTGAAAGCGTACGGTCTGCTGCTGTCGGCTTCGTATGACTTGAAGTGTATACAGTGACATCATTGACTCCGTTGGATAATGGTGTAATGCAAGGTTTACAAATTAGTCCAGTTTCAAATCTAAACAGGAACAACAAGTGTGGCCGCAGACGGAACGACAACATTGCCGAATTGAACATAAAGTTCTTGTTCTGTAGACTGGTTTTAGCCAAACTTTATAAAGGGAAGGCATCCATTTTACATTGGAAAAATCTCACGGCACACCATCAAACAACAATGTTACTTAAAGTTTGAATTGGAAATAAATCATGATGATCTCACCTCCATTTACTCACAAATGGACTTGTATATTTTGAGCCTGCTTATTCAAACAGAAAGCTGTTTTATTTGCAAAAAACCATGACTTCATCTGTTGTATGAATGACAATGGGTAGATACACAGGCAACCTGTACCTTCTGCCATCTACTAGAATAACATTTAATCGTTCTGCCTGTCCCTGTATTTAACTGGCACCGATAGGTGAACAAAATATATTTGTAATGATCAATTATGTACTAACTTTCAGTTCAGTTTAGTGGAATTGGATAATATCCCACCTATGGATCCCCTCTCATGGTGAACTACTTGTTGGGAATTACAGCTCTACATTAAACAGGGATTATTCAAACTCACCAGCATTTAGAATGTTATTTCACCATGACTTGCCAAAGATAATTTTAATTAATAATACACATTGCTCCTGACAGATTTATTGCTCACTTCATGTGTGTAAGTGTGAATGTTTGTTGTGGGAAATGAGGCTTTCCCACTGTGTGTGAGAAGTAGCAGCACTTTGCGATGACCTCAGGTGTATTAGTCATATTACCCCCCCCCCCCGTTTTAATGTTTTGGCATACAAGGAAAAGAGAGAACAGTTACCTTTGGAAGTGCTACAGACAGACAGACAGATTAACAAACAACTCCACAAAAATAACATTTAGCGGACGTAATTAAGGCAGCGCATGAAAAATTTTACATCAAACTGTTTCCAGAGTTATTATTCAGGCGAGCTCGCACAACAGCACAGTAGCTCGGCGTGCAACCAGAAACTTTCACACTTATGGTTTGTATAAAGCCATGAGAAAGTATTGATAAACGCCTGTATGTTTGAAATGTTCTCGCTTTTTTTTTTTTGCATGTGTTTTTAATCATTTTTCCACCGACATATAACCATTCCATAACAAACTGGTTTGGCACAAATAGTTTGGTATGCAGGTTTGTGAACCTTCCGTCGGAATACCAAGGACAGTGCCACAGTCAGTGGCACAGTCAGACTGTGTTATCCTTGAGGGGCAAAGGATTTCTCAGAGGGTCATCAAAACAAAAAATTGTCATCATATCATCAACATCAACACCCAATTTCATATTGAATACAATTTGCACATGTCGGTATGCACACATTCACAATGTCTAGGTTCACAGTTGCTCAGACTCTTTTAAAAACATATAAATGAATAAATAAAAAATGTTCTCTTTTTCTCTTTCTCTCTTTTTCTACTCACACTATAGCATAATCAAATCTATGACTTTTAGATGTAGTCTTTCGGTCCTTTGACCCAGCTTAAATATTAATCCTATGTTTTGGAGATGTTAAATTATTTGAGAAATTCTCTGTGGTGTCATTTCCTTCCCATTGAGTCACCGGTGTTACTGTAAGGCAAATTTGCACACTAATATCAGTTGCCTATATCATTTTAATTTTGTGTTTTGTTTTGCAACATTTTGTGTGAATTTTTTGAAGGTTTTTCGAATTTGAATATTCAATGGCAATCTATCTGAAAGTTATCTCAGAAATTGTTACTTGAGTATATTCTTCTTTACAGATAGTTGACACTGTGGAAGGAATCTTTTGCAACCGTTTCTATGAACATTTTACCAGTAGAGGGTGCTAACTTTTTAGCTAACTTTTTTTCAGGGTGCTGCATTTAACTGTATATATATTTGTGCCATCGTATACTACGTTCACATAGGAATTTGAATTGACTCAATTCAGATTTTTTTGCTCCTATGCAACCTGTACACAATATTTTAATGGCAGTTTGAATGACCCGGATCCCGGACCCGGATTTTGTTCAATGTGACTCAGGCCTCTTCGGTATCTGGTCATAAAACTGATCCATATCCGATCTTCTGTCTTGTGACTTCAGTCTATAAATGGCCAATTTGCGTTCATCCGACCCGCGCGTGACCATGAAGCGAAAGGTCACAAACAATGATGTGCTAAAGAAGGTAGGCAGGTTGGAAAAAACAAAACAACAATGGTGAACGAATCGAAAAACCTCACCCTTCTCCTCCTCAATATCCTCCTTAAATTGTACGACAGCCATTTCGGCACTACCACATAGTCAATTCGGCTATCTATCGTGTTACTTCCGTAAGCACTAAAGTCAAGCACATCCACTGTGTGATACATCACGTTGTTCTCAATGCACATTCGGGACAGTTTGGGGTCATTTATAGTTCACACACAGGTCAGATAGATGTTGCATTTATTTGGAAATGTGAATGACCTACCAAAAAAAAAAAATTTAAATGGAGCATTAAGTCCTGCTGTCTGAAAGTAGCATTACAGACATGTTTGTTGCTGTGTGGTTACCATGACATGGCAGTTATCTTGAGTGGCTCCTGGAAGGTCCAAGCCAAGCCAAGCCCCCACCCTCCATCCTCCTCTCCTGGTTCCGTCAGTGGCTACAGTAGGGTCAATAATGATTGGGTGGAGCTGAACACACCGCTGTGTGATAGTTGGTTAACATAGATGTTTCTTCTATGTATATAATAGGAAGAAATAAAAATGCACAAGATTGTACATTATATTTAACCATAATGCCATAGGAAGGACTTAACTGTTCAAAGATTTAAATCTCTCTGTAGACCACTGTGAGTGCAATTAATACCATTTGTGGGGGAGACACTGGTTTGCTCGATATAGTGTTTAGTATAGCAGTTTAGAAGTGCAGTTAACATGCAAGTATTTACCTCAACCATAGAACTTTAACCCTTTACTGGGCACAGCGCCCGCTTTTGGCCGATAATCTAAAGAGGCAAAACGGTCGAAAGCGTCCGTAACAGCCATTGCTTGAATTTCAACATACTCCTAAATGTCTCTAAAATTCTGAAAATTCTTGCCTATTTAGGATTTAAAAAAGAAAAACGTGCCAAAAACAGCCATTTTTGCTATCGGCTGAAAGTGGCCGCTGTGCCCAGTAAAGGGTTAAGAAGAACTGGGCTACAATCATTTCTATCAGGAATAACTCACTTATGACGACAAATAGATTGACTGAGCACTTATGGAAATTGTCATTGATAGTGTCATGACTCTATGGAAAAAATAAATGAAAAACAATACGAGGAATCCTGCAAAAGTCTGCAAGATCACATGTTAAAGTAAAGGAGAGTTAATATTTGCAGCAGAGTGTGAACATATAATGAATCCAACATGTACAAAACCTTGAGTCTCGCAATTGGGTGCAGATAAGTGACAGCACAGGGAACCTGGAAGTGACAAGGACAATTGGAGGTCACGGGAGAAGGGAATGGAATTCAGTGTATCCGCTTGTGTCTCACGCAATGTGGAATGACTAGAGCACCTCACATCACTCTGCTTTATCCGGCTCGCCCTGCATCACCTCACAAAAATGCAATCCATCCACCAACTTGGAAGTTGTACAGCTCGATAATTTGATACTGATAAAAATCGTGTGTGATGACTACGAAGGACATAATGATAGGTTTAGTTTTTAAAGTGAAAATGTATTGGAGACCATAGCCAAAGAACTGAACCCACCTGTCAATCAAAGAAAAATGCTGATTCTTCAGGGAATATGTCAAGTCTTTGAAGATGAAGTCAGTGAGAAGATTTTCCAGCACGTCGCAGAAAGTGTAGCAGAGTGCATTGCCAAAGCACGTCTCTGTTTTCTGTGCACCTTTTGGTGTTAATGATCTCACAGTTAGGGCAAACAAGATACAGGATGTGTTGTACTTCTCATTTCTGCACTTTAACACCGGTTTCTGGTTCAGATGCCGGAATGAAAGGGTCACCCGTTCACAGGGTCTCTAGCTGCTTTTCTGCAAGTAACAGAGCAAAAACGAAGAAGGAAGAAAAGAAAAATGCATCTAACGACCCATCAGAGGTCTGTCCTCCGCTTTGCTACTTTCAGCGCGTTTGAATAAAAGTCCAAAATAGAGAGCGAGAAGTGGAGAACAGAAGAGGTGCGAAGCAATGAACCTACAGCATTTGTCTTTCTCTAGTGTGTGGTTCCCTCCCAATGATGCGATTAACACCTTGTGTATGTGCTACATAAATTCACAGAAAGTGTTGGACAATCATAAAAAATTATGGCGAACAAGTGAAGGAGACAGAGTGAGGAGCGAAGACAGCGTTTTGATTAATGGCTTTTGTATCCCTCGGTTCTCAAACCATATTGTCTGACCCCGCCCCAATGGAGAATGAGCGAGATGTTGGAAGGGTGAGATTGAAACCAGATACTCCTGTTCACACTGGCTCATATCCATCACTTGTGCTGAGAACATGACCAATGATTGAGTCTTAGCCACGTTGTCTGGCTAGTGTCAGTCTTATTTCTACAACCAAGAGGTGTACAGTTCCTTCTTCTTGCGTTCCCTTCAAACGCTTTTATAAAAACTTTTAGGGATGCAACAACAACTTGTCACAGACCTGATCCTTATAAAGGCAATTTTCTCTTGAAATAGATGTCTTGGTAACATTATATCTTGTAAGCTCTGAAATAGGTGCAAACAGCATCCATGAGATCTTGTCCTCTGGACGTTGACTGTTAAGCTCATTTTTGACATCCATTCATCCCTCCAACTAATGCATGTATTGCTTATTGATACTAAATCTACAAGGATAACACGTAAACATTTTACTAAAATTAAAACTTTTGAGCATTTTTTGAAGAGGACGAAATTTGTGATGAGACTGAGCTTCAAAAATGCCTCAAAACATTGTCATTTGCATACCAGTATTATCTTTCTTATCTTTTTGTGTGCTATTAATACTCTACCCCACATTAGGGAGACTACATTAGGAACTGATTTGAGGACTGGGAGTAATTTATTTCTACTGGTTTGTCGTTCCTGTCCCAAATGAAGTTGTCGTATGATCAAGCAGCCCAAAACAGGATGAATTTTAATTTTAAAAAATAAAGAAAAAAATCAGTCCATTGTGAAAGGGCCCTAAAGGGATCAAGCCTGTGATACACCACAGTACTTTTTCATTCACCTTTGCATTTCTGCTGTTGACTCTCTGGAGTAGTATTACATTTCTAGCCCTTCCATATTTGATTGGATTGTTGAACTTTTGTTGAAATGTTCTGTCCATTATCCAAATACTTACAGAGGAGGTCCCACGAGGTTCCTGTTTTGCCAAGAGTTGATCATATAGAAATGTATCTACAATATACAGACGTTATATGGAAATTCTTCAACCTGTCAGAAATTAAATAAATACAGGGAAAAACCACCAACAGAAAATGACCGTTTGATATAAGGGCTTTTGTGCAGAAGTTCCGTGGGTGGTAAATTGACAAACAAAAGTGACGTATACTTCCACTTATCTGAAAATGATGAGGGCCATGTTTGTGTGAGTTGATGTTCTGTTGTCATACGTGTCCAACAAAAATATGGTCTAGACTGACAAGGTGTTTGGTAATACTGTAGAGCCAAACAGAGCGTTCTTGTTCTGTGCCTTCACATGTCAAGCCATGAAATAGCCTTTTCTCAACCTCTGTCCTCTGTGATCCCCTCACATGAGCTGCACCCACATTAACATATGAAGCATCGCACATGCTGCTCAGAGCCACGAGAGAGCATATTTGCATGTTATCTGACCATTTCTATGGATGCATTTACTAAGGGAATATATATTGTTATATTTGGCCCATTTTCTCACTCTCAAGTAAAGTCAGAACATTGAAAGCGGTTTGTGCCGAAATCATGGCCTGGTCCGTACATCGTCTTGGACTCACTTATGTGTCTGCATCTCATCTTGTGATCTCAAACAAGAGATTTTTCTGATTCAGATGCTGGCTGACCCTGATTGCCGTTGGTGGAGACAACTTAACTCATACGTTTAAAAACAAGTGGGCCACTGTTATGTTGCAACACTGACACTGATGAGGATTGGACCTCAAACAGATTGGACTCAAGAGGATGACCAAAAATTGACAATTTATTAACAAAAAGTGCATTCACCATGTCAAGTCCAAAAAAAAACAATACGGAAAAAACACAAAAATGTCAAAGTAGCCACCAAAACACACTTGAGAAGTTCCACAATAAATAAATCAGACACACAGATACAAACTAAGATATTAACCAAAAAATTCCAATGGGAGAACGGAGCCAGCAGAAGGACATTTTCAAATTATTAATTGAATGTAGCAACAAACGTTAGAGCAAGCAACACTCGGAAACCAACAAAGAAGCAGGGCAAATAAACACCAAGTAGCAAGTAACATCAAGAATACCGGGTATCAGGAACACTAGATCACACGACAAGAGTGGCGTAGAATAATCCAGGATCACCCGTCTGCTCCGGCCGCACTTAAGAAGTCAGGTGATGGAATGCAGGTGTGTGGCCGGTGATTCCGCCCCCCCGCTCCATCAAGGAAACCCCAAACCTCTGCAAAACACAAAACAGCCTTGGAGGAAACATAAAATGGAAACATGACAGCCAAAGTGTAATTGAGAAGTACTGAGTTATAGGAATATAGTTATAGAATATGCACTCATTATTTCTGTCTCATAATGTTTTTGTTTGAGCTGACTGAACAATTACCTAATGTCTGGCCAGTTTTTCAACGACTTCCAAAAGTTATTGATGTTTTTACCCGTGTATCTCTGTAGGTTTTGAGTATAATATGGTTCAACATTTCCAAAATGTTTGATTTCATTCATATTATATATTATGTTGTTTGATATTCTAGAAACAGTATAAAAGTATATGCGGTAATTCAACAAGTTATTTAAATCGGCATATTGCAACATTTTTCTAGAATCACAGGTAAATTTTGTCATGAATAAGACATGAGAAAATAAAAATGTGAGCAAAACATTTTTGATTAGTACTCCTCCGGGAAATACATTTGTTTTTGTTTTGACCTCAACTTTTTATGTGCAAAGGTATACGTACTCACAAAAAACTGTAAATGAAGGCTGATAAAAACCTGTTTTTAGGAAGAAAACGAAGGTTATCTGGTGTTGTACAATTTTATTTCATCTCCCATTTTATTATACACATTTTGAGGATCCGTTGTACAGTATATCTTTGTAGCTTATCCTTTTTGAAGTATTTGTGCCCCTGCCCATGCACAGTACAAGGGCACAGTAGAAATAATTGGTAAAGGCCAATCACATGCACTAGGCTGTTTGAATGTAGGATTGTAAGTACTCCCCAACAGAGGAGAGAAGATTACAAAGTCAGACCGTACACTAATGAAATGACTCTTGATACTCAGCTCTAGTGCATTTGAATCACTGCTCTGTATTAAGAATAAGATTTGTTTTTGAAAAAATAACACTGGTGGTGCGTCGCTTTTCACAAGTGAACCTCTGGTGGAATGGTGTAGTCTAGCCGTCAAAGTTATTAAATTAAATCGGTAAATAGTCCTCCTTTTCAGCTGCTACAACACCGGCGATTCCAAATTTGACTTGAAGCTAACTTTGAGGTGTGCCTGGATGTACATTTCATGTCTAAGAAGGAGATTACTTAGGAACTCTTAGCTCAGCGCAGAGGCTCGTGTTGCATGCCTTGAGTGTTTGTCAAGCCTTTGGCAAGGTTCATCGTGTACTGTTGCTTTCCTCACACATTCCTCGTCATCATCACTAATCATTGTCATTACCTTCATGCTGAGCATTACGGGGTGCTCTCCAAGATCTCATCCTATCTGTCTTGCTGCCTTTTTTTGGCTTGTTTCTCTTGTTCACATGGCCTCACACCCAACTTTTAGACCCTTTTTAGGTGTTTGTGTGACTGTTATTTTGGCTTGTTTCAAAAGCTTTTATGCTTCCAGTATGCTTGTCCCAGCTCAGCTTGTTCAAATATAGTACCTTTGTGTTTGCCAATGTGATGGATTTTGTTCTAAAATGAGATTGACACACCTGGTTTAAGCAGAAAGAACCCAAGTGCATCAAAGAGCCTGAAAAGAAAGATGCCAATACTTTTTCTTTTTTTTTAATCACAATTGCAGTTAACATAGCAAAACCAAATCCTTTTCCCTGGGCTCATCTGCGCTCCCCCTGGCATGGCCTCACACCTGAGGGCGGCCCGACCCATTATTTGAGAAACACTGCATTAAGTGATGTTACGCTATGTTACATTATGATGTTGTGTGTGTGTATTCACATTATATTTGTATTTCACGATGTAATGTTAAGTTCCAAGGTCTAATATGAACATTACTGTAGCACTGTATATGATAACTACATGGATAGGGTGCTTAGAGTGTCCTTGCACTGTTGCCCAGCATTGCTGTACATTTTGTTTATCTGTTGCTACTTTCTCAAACTCGAGTTTATCTTCTTCCCAGGTTATGGCAATCTAGGAGCTGGGGTCCTTGGAGGTGGTGGTTATGGAGCCGGAGGCCTAGGTGGTGGTGAGTACTACAGTTATTTTTTCAGCTACATGGATGCAGTGTGAAACAGTTCATAACTCTTGTTCAATTTCAGAAATACTTTATTTGAACTTGCAAATGTTTCCTCTTCACACTTACAGTAGGGGGTTATGGAGGGTATGGAGGCGTCCCCTCTGGAATTTTCCCAGGAGCTGGACAGAAGGCCGGTCAAGGAGGTTAGTCATAACTCAGGGATAATAAAAATGTAACAAAGAGTACATTGATATTTACTTGCCAATTATTTAGGTAAACTCATACTTGGTGAATATCTGAATGACTTCCTCAATAATTGATCAGTCACTTGTTTAGTCGATTTTTGAATTACGTTTTTTTCGGTAGATTTTACTTTCCATCCCTTTAGTGAAAAATACGACATTTCAAATGAACAATGCAGAAAAAGACTAAACTCTTCATCACTTAATATTTTTGTTCCATAATGTGTCAAGAAAAAGGCAAAAATGTAGGTCACGGTTTTCAAAGTAAATGCAAATGTTTCACTTTCATTCAACGCAAAACTGTTTCCATGGAAGACAACAGAAAATGGAGACCATTTTTTTTTTTTTTTTATGAATTAAAAAAAAAGTGTGCTGTTTTCGCACACTAGCATAATATTTGCATAATATTTGAAAAAAAAATATTGATAAGTACATGGGATTAAATGTCTGGCCATTACAAAGACGTATAAATACGTATTTGGAATTGAATAAGTCAATACAGGCAATTTTCAGACATTCGTTTATTGTAATATAAAAAGGAATAATGCTGTAAATAAGTACCCAGGATCGTATGTCTGGACTCTGTCAAGACATGCAGTACAAATACATTTTTGAGATTGAATCAGCTAAATGCCTTGAGAGTGATACTACTTTAATTAGAAATGTTTGTCAAAATGCGGCGGGTTCCATTAAGAAAGAAATCCACTGCGAACTCTGACTTACTAAATTACAGTACAGGGTTTTAGTATGGTTCTTAATAAAACAGTAAAACCAATGAAGCAGTACCAAACAGTAACTTTCATCATCACTTTACCTTAGTCGGGATCCCAACAAGTGTGGCCTGGGTTTGTAAGTTTTAATTCTGGTCCTTCATTCAATCAAACTTTTTGGAGAGGCGTAAATGACAGAAACGAAACAATTACTGTATATGTTGTTGTTTTGTTAGATTTTAACAAACCTTTCCCAATCACAGGTGCTGGAAGCCATCTGCTACCATTTGGAGGTAGGACGTCTGCTGGTACACTGATGGACTACTGTACAAACACTTTGACAAAAATTTTAATGATTTGTATTTTTTCTGTTAAAAACTGAAAGCTGAAATCAATGCATCATGTTAATAGTAATTCAGCATGAAAAATAATGTTTTGGACAGAAACATACTCCCACAGAGACTACAGTGACCTCACTGTCTGTGTTGTTTATGTCCGTATGATTTACTTTAAATTAGGCAGCTTGATGAGGCATATACTCCTGGGTCCACTCATGACGAGGGCTTTGGCAAACAGCCCTTCCTAAATATTGGTTGGCAGAAATAAAAGACTTCCCTCGAATAAGTCTGGCTTTTTTTTGCGGCTATACTCAGAATAACGTCTCATTCCCATGAAAGAGCAAAGATAAAACAGCATTCGTTTGCCAAAACTTTCCTCAACAAATCTCGAGGGGCCACATACCTACAGGTAGTGCGCAACGTCTATTCAGGCAAATATATGTGGAATTTAAGAATTTCAAAATGAAAAAAAAAGAGCTGAACAAATAAACTATTGTGTCTTTGCTGTAGCCAAACTAGCCTACTTGCAAGGCTGACAGCTCATTTCTTACATGAGCGGTTAGCCAATGAAATGAGGCATTTGATGAGCACAGCTAATGACATTCATAGTGACTGCCTTCCATAATTATATTAAAAGTCAGCCATGTCACTTTTGATCGGGAAGGTATTTGACGTGACGTTAGACAGAGTCGAAATGCAGTCGCCTTAATAAATGACTTCTGATTACACTACGTTTTATTACAGGAGCAGGAACTGGAACTGGAATTCTTCCTGCTGGAGGCAAGACACACAACTTTGTATATTTTTGCCTTTGCTTATGCTTACATGAGTGTTTTCTTACTCACCTCATGTGACATTGTGTCCTTAGTTCCAGGCCCCGTTATTCCCCAGACAGGCTTGCCAGGAGGGGCTGGTGCTGGATCAGGAAAGAAAGCTTCCAAAGTACCAGGTATTGTATAATCAAATCATAATCTACTCTTCATGTTCATGAACTGACCGGATATTATTTCTATGTAATCTATCCATGCAGAAGAAATTACAGCAAATTGGTCTTCTTTTGCATGGGAGGGCTATTGTAGTAGTTTCAGAATAGTGACTCACAGTAAGGATTCGAGTCTCACTGGTGCCTGTAATTATTGTGTAAACAATTCCAAGGCTGCTAAACCCTCGATTTGTTCATATTCACATTATTATCCCCAAAAGAAACAATAAAAGTAGAAATCATTTGCCATCTGGAGTGTTTCTCAATATTTACCATGAACTTGTTGGTCATATTACCAGTTCAAAAGATGAACCATCCCTACCCTGATAGTCCTCTTTAATTGGTTTGCTTACTTTCATTTGAAGCTTTCCATCGAGCATCTTGTGAGGGCAAACCAGAACAAATGAATACAGTCGTCAGTCATTAAGAATATGTTGTACCTTAATCTCCTGTTCAAACCTGGTTTAAATTCACATAGACCCAGAGAGACTGTTGCTGTGTTTTCGTACACATTCAAGTTGTATCATTGGTTCCGACAGGTGTGGGTGTTCCAGGGCTTTATCAAGGTGGATTGGTACCAGCAAATGGTATGTCCAGTTCGTTGATCAATTACTGGCAGATAAAAGTGCTGTACAGCAATCTTCTACTACTGTTTTCTGATTGGTGCACTCAGGATTTGGTAACCGTGGAGTTCTTCCAGGAGTAGCTACAGGCAATGGTCTCAGTCAAAAATCACGTAAGAATTTTCTTGTACATTGATAGTTAGAACTTAGGAGAGACGTCATAAAAATGGACACAACTAAAATAGCACACGGTATAAAGATTTACTATTGTGTACATAATTCACTTTATTAGGTATGGTTTTAAAACATATTTTAAAAAGATTTTTCAAAATTTATGTATACTATATAACTAGATGATTTGATGTTTCTTCTGCAGTTGGAGGGGGACAAGGTGGGACGGGACCAGGTCAGATCATTTTTGCATTTTAGATTCATATGCAGTACGTTTTTGTCTTTCAAACCTTTCAAACGTGTTCTTTACGCAGGCTATGGTGGGCAGATGCAGCCTGGAGTGTTCCGTGGATACCCTCTGAAATCACCCAAAACTCAAGGTGTTAAAAAAAATTGATGAGTGGTGGATTTATCCTTTTCATACATCAGTGGATGTGCTTTGCTTTATATTAGATGCATGTTTTGTTTGACAATGAGCTACAACTATATATCTACTATAGCTGTCCTGCTTTGATTGATGAAAAATGTTTAATTCATTTGTGGTCTCCATCTCATTCCTGTCCAGGAAATATCACAAGTGATACTTGAGGCATACAGTTGTAATTAATAATGAGAATGAGTTGATTTGCTTTATATTTCTTAATTCTACATCCAATGCTTCAGTGTATCCTGTATTGTTAATTTGTCCTCAGGTGGCCATGGAGCAAAACCTGGAGGTGGAAAACTTCCCTTTGGTAAAATTGCTCATATTTCATTGTTACAAAGATTTGCTGTAATCACAAGATCAGCCAAATGTTGATCATATGTCATGTTGCAATGTTCTAGGCTACGGGGGGTTCAGTAATCAAGGAGCTGGACTTCCAGGAGGTAAAGGTGGCCCTGGGTCAAAGCCTGGATTTCCTATTGGAACTGGTTAGTATTCCTTTTTTGCGAGCACGAGGCACAAAAGCTGAAATCCTGTTACATAATTAGCATTGTCTTTTTCTTTTTGGCAGGAGTGGGCCCTGGTGGCATCTCGCCTGCACAGGCTAAAGCTGCCAAATATGGTCAACCTTAAATATAATATTCAAGTGCTATGAGTCTCATGCCATAACTGTATTTAACAAATGATATATTTGTATTTCTTAAGGTTTGGGTGGTGCTGGTGGTTTTGGTGCTGTTGCCGGTGGTGCAGGTGGTTTTGGTCCTGGTCTAGGTGGTGTGGGTGGTTTTGGCGGCCCAGGTGGACAATATCCAGGGCAGGTTCCAGGAGGTAGCCTTTCTTGAACTGAAATCCCAACAATATTTTGCTATGATATGGGTCTCATCAGAGAGACAATATGTGGAATGATTTAAAAAAGATTAATTGCCGTAAAATGAATGCATGCATTAAATTTTGCCCTTATTTTACAGCAGGCTATGGAACTGGGTCCAAAGCTGCTAAATACGGTAACTAATATGTCAGCTTTTATTTATACAGCAATGTGAAAGCATTTAAACAAATAACACAATCTATATTTTTTAGTGACTCAGATTTATTCATTGCTGGTATAACAGGTGGCGTACCAGGCGGGGTACCAGGTGGCCTACCAGGGGGTGTACCAGGTGGCCTACCAGGTGGTGTTCCCGGTGGTCAACCAGGTGGTGTACCAGGTGGCTTACCAGGTGGTGGATATTTACCATCAGCAAAAGCAGCTAAATATGGTGGGTGCCAAGCTAACACTTTTTGTAGTCCTCCTGCCAAAGGTGGCGTCTATCTGATTTTATTTGACAGGAGGTGTACCTGGTGGTGTACCTGGCGGTGTACCAGGAGGTGTACCTGGGGGTGTGCCTGGTGGTATCCCAGGGGCTGTACCAGGGGGTGTTCCAGGGAATGTACCAGGTGGTGGATATTTACCATCAGCAAAAGCAGCTAAATATGGTAGGTGCAAAGCTAATGGCTTTGGTAGTGCTTGTGCCAGTTTGCCTCCATTGGGTGTAGACGCTATGAAATATCATGACTTTGTATCATGAGCAACATCTGTTCTGATTCTCCTTTGAAGGTGGTGTACCAGGCGGTGTAGCAGGGGGTGTGCCAGGTGCTGTGCCAGGTGGTGTACCAGGAGGTGTTCCAGGGGGTGTACCTGGTGGTGTCCCAGGAGCTGTACCGGGGAGTGTACCAGGTGGTGGATATTTACCGTCAGCAAAAGCAGCTAAATATGGTAGGTGCAAAGCTGATGGGTTTAGTAGAGTTAGTGGAAATGGTTGCTTCAAGTGCTGGGTATTGTGGCTTGAAAGTGCATTGCAATTTGCAAGACGTATTTTGGAGAATGTTGGTAAAAAAAATAATAAATAAATTCTATGGCATATATACAGTATTAACAACGACTGAAAAAAAACAGAAAATATTTTAATAGAATAGAGAAATTATTTTCATTACATTTTTTTTTCAGAAGCAGCATCGCATTGACGTCTATGAGCACACATATTCATTTCAAGCATGCTCTTGCCCACAAAAAATGTCATTGTAAATAAATACAGAAATTATGGAATGGAGAATTTTGTTTATATCTTTTTGGTCAGCTCCTGGGCTTTTGCTGACTTGCTATCATACTCCTCTGTTCAATTGTTTGAAAACTAATCCGTTATGGATGGCTGACTGCTGCTAGAACCTGCTTCAGACATGTTTGTTGTGGCTGTATGGTGACACCGCATGTGCTTTGTCAAATTGGTCCTTCACCACTTGAACATACATGTGCGTTTGCTATGAAAACACACAACTTTATCCACAACGCTGTTGTCAGTCTTCCTCTTTTTAAGACCGGAATGTTTCCAGATAGATGATTTTGACCTCTTATTGCGAACAACTTTGTAATCAACTTGGTCTTGACCAGCCATTTTGCTACTTAGACTGTAAGCTAACCTCACCTGATCTATAGTATCACTTCCATTCTTGAGAAAAAAAAGACGACACAAATCAATCACAATTACAGTAAGAAATGGATTGTCCTAATTTGTTTATGGAATAAACAACCAGGGAATGTACCGGGTGCTAGATATTTACCATCAGCTAAAGCAGCTAAATATGATAGGTACAAAGCTAATGGGTTTGGCAGAGCTTGTGGCAAAGGTTGCAGACAATATGCTATATCAGGGATTCGTATCATGAGCAAGATCCGTCCTAATTCTCTCTCTCTTTACAGGTAGTGTACCAGGGGGTGTAGCAGGGGGTGTACCAGGTGGTGTGCCAGGTGGTGTACCAGGCGGTGTACCAGGCGGTGTACCAGGTGGTGTACCAGGGTTTGGTGCATATCAACCAGCAGCAAAAGCAGCGAAATATGGTATGGACATTGCACTGTGGATAACTTTTTTGTCTCATTGTTGCTGGTGGTATTCAAATGGCACAGATGAACTCGTTCCAGAGAAATTCATGCATTTATGAATGACTGGCTCAACAAGCTGTACGTCAAAATTCGCAAAAAGGTGTTTAATACTTGATTGGATCATTTTTTTTCCTAGTTCAACTAGAATTAATGTTCAAACAATCACTTTCATTGTACTAATCACCTTTTGAAATACGAGACCAATACAACACCTAAAAATATTCATTTGTCAATACTTTTTCTCGTCTATAGTAGGATCTTCTCAGAGGGAGGTAGCCGCTGATCTTACAGTGACACTTAAAAAACAAAGTCACTTGTGCATCTGACAGGTGTACAAGGTGGTATACCAAGTGGTGTACCAGGCGGTGTACCGGGCGGTATACCAGGTGGCGTACCGGGCGGTGTCCCAGGCGGCGTACCAGGGGGTGTACCAGGAGGTGCATATTTACCATCAGCAAAAGCAGCTAAATATGGTAGGAGATGGTGCTTGTGGCAAAGGTGGCTTTGATCCAGGGCAGACACCATGATGTACCTTGTATCATGAACAACAACTGTTCCAATTCTCTTTTAAAGGTGGCGTACCAGGTGGGGTACCAGGAAGTGTACCAGGGGCGGTACCAGGCGTTGTACCAGGGGGTGTGCCAGGTGGTGTACCAAGCCGTGTGGCAAGTGGCGTACCAGGATTTGGTGGATATCAACCAGCGTCCAAAGCAGCTAAATATGGTACGCTGCCAGTGTTCAAATGGCACAGAAGGACTAATATATCCAGAGAGGACTATGCATTTCTACAATCAATATTATCTAATCAAAGCAGTTTGATTTTGTGTAGCTACTGTTTTGCTAATAATAATTCTATGTATACTTACCATTTGATTATTATTATTACAGAATATAAATAGACGTCTTACAAAAGCTTCAGGAAATTGAGGTGCTACTTGACATCTCAGGATGAACTTATAATGCACCCTAACTTTTACAGATATTCATTTGAACTCATTACAACTTTTGATTGCCGCTTTTGACGACCAGCTGCTCGATGTTTCAGTGCAACTTTCTATTTGAACCAAACATTAAAATTCACCAAAGGTGTATGATCCTTGACTTGGCAACAATACATTTCCCGGTTCAAATAGAATATGTCTTTAAACTATGCCTTTTATTGTAGCGATCACATTTTGACACATGAGACCAATACAACAGCCACTAATCTGACAGTGACACTTCAAAAATATATCAGCCGCTTGCAACACAGAGACTAGATCAATAGGCAGAAATGTATAGAAGAAGGCATCTTGGGAAATGTATTGGTCAATTCCTGGGTCCAAAAGATTTTTTTTTTTTTTTTTTTAATTTCGCTGATCAGCTTCGTCTTCTTATTGACAAGATTCACATGTGACTTCAAAGGTTTTATGAAGGTTGTTGACCTTGATAGGTTATAGCACATTTTATGTTTGACAAATAAAGCTGAATTAGCTTTATACCTGATGTTTTGTGAGCGTGTAATTCCAGTATATACAAAGTCTTGTCATGCTTGATAGGTGGCGTACCTGGAGGTGTACCAGGGGGCTTACCAGGTGGCATACCTGGTGGTGTACCAGGAGGCGTTCCAGGGGGTGTACCAGGAGGTGGTGGATATCCTCCATCAGCCAAAGCAGCTAAATACGGTAAGCGTACCACTTTGATGGTTGCAATTCTTAACCAGTGCTCCTGATTGCCTTTGTCATAGATGCACAACTTTTGTCAGGGATGCAAGGTTTTTGTAGAGGCGTGCTAAAAAATTCTTTCACACAAGAATAGGCATTCTCATTTACTACTCATACTCATACTCATTTACTATTTAAATCGATTTAAAACATCACATTATTAATGTTAGGTTAAAAAAAGAAATCAATATGCTCCGGTTCAGTGCTTTTTCTTTTGTTTGCTGGACGCTGTGCAATGACGTCACCACACAGCCCGTTCTGGAAAGTCATGCAATGGCAGCACAACACACAATAACGAACAATGGAGGAAATTCAACCACTCCATCCTAATTGAAAGCAGTCGTGTCGTGTTATGTAAACTTGTGTGATGCATGAAAGCCACGCGGCCACAAATGTGAGTGCACCATTTCCTACTAATGTTTCTGCCGCCTTCCTACTATATAAATCAACAACGACAGGAATAAAGGTCAGTCTTCGCCAGTGTCCTCATTCTACTTTTCTCTCTTTCGCTCGCGCACATGAATTAAATGACCTAATCGGGAACAAATATTCATACAGAACAGAGAGCAAATGGCCCGTAATCAACACAACACAATCTTCAGCAGGTCTACAAAATAAAATAGAACAAAACAAACAAAAAAAATACAAAACAATTTATGCAAACTCCAAATTAATTCACACACACACGCACACACACACATATTACTCATATACATTCAAAATAAATAAATACTATGTTACAATCATGACTGATTACTTATATACATTGAAAATAAATAAATACTGTGGTACAATCATGACTGATAATGCTCCCGATATGCTCAGAGATAAACAAACTGGCACACGTTTCATGCTTTGCACATACAATTTAGCTGCTCACAAGTTTATTTTCATATCTCATTTGTCATAAATGTAATAAGAAATGTTTTTCATTTGGGCAACAGTTTTTAACATATTTAAAATGGTGTAAATGGTGCTGCATTTTCCTCTGAAATGACAATGTATAGTGTTCTACCTTTTTATATTTGTATCTCATGGGTAGCTTGAAAAAGTAGCAGTTGGCCAAATGCTTTTTTGGGGGGAAAAAAGGCATGTTCCTTACAAATCCAAATTTAGTGAATGAAAAAAAAAGACACGGTTTCCCATTAATCTGTTTTGCAAAGCAGACTGAAGTTCTATGACGATTCTTTGCACATCTATAGATTGAAGTAGAAATCATTTTGAATTGAAAATAATTTTGAATGTAAATATACTGTATTTCTATTATATTATTATATTATTTGATCTCGCAGGTCCCGTCTCGTTTTACCCAAGATCTCATTGAAGTGAGATTTTTGCAAGAACTCGTTTTGGGGAAAAAAAAGCCTCATAAAAGTGTTATCCTTAGTCCTGAAACAACATTAACTGGACAATTTTGTTAGGATCAGTGACAAGTCAAGTAGTACACAATCAGGTAACAATGACTCAGGAAGTGAAAAGTGAAAATGAAATACTTTGAAAGATTGAGAAGAGGGACAAAACAAACATGTTGAAGTTAAACAAACGAACACTAAAAGTAAAAAGTGGGCTTTTCTACCAAAATGGACTAAGTTATATCCGTAGTTGCAATATGAAGAAGATGATGTTAAAGATCAGATCAGCCTATTATTTATTACTGTGACATTTATTATTAATATTTGTAGTTGGTTTTTGCTCATGTCTTATAAATGCAGTTTGAAACTTAAATTGATTTTGTCCTTTTTATTGTACAATTTTTGGAACTCCAAACATTTTTGTTGGGACCCATTGCTTTTTAGTATTACAAGTCCCAGGAACCCTACAGTATCTGAGGTGAATTGAGCACTGCTCAACACATATACTTTGCAGCACAGGTGGACTTTACTGAACTGCATCTCAAACAGAAAACATAATTCATAATTTGTAGAAATCCTGAAAATTTGCAGTCAAAACAATCTTACATGTATCTTTTTAACAGGCGTGCCAGGTGGAGTACCTGGTGGCATACCTGGTGGCGTACCTGGTGGTGTACCTGGTGGCGTACCTGGTGGCGTACCTGGTGGCGTACCTGGTGGCGTACCGGGTGGTGTACCAGGTGGCATACCACTAGGTAGTGGATATGTACCAGGAGCCAAAGCAGCGAAATACGGTATGAACAGCACTGCTTCTCACAGTTTCATTGTGCAATTTGTCTCAAGGGCTACTGCCATCAAAGTGTGTAAACATCATGAATGCTTTATACACTATAGTTTTACACAATTTCTGTGTTCTACTTGACAGGTGGTGTGCCAAGGGGTGTGCCAGGTGGTGTACCAGGGGGTGTACCAATCAGTGTGCCTGGATTTGGTGGGTATCAATCATCCGCCAAAGCAGATAATACACTATTGACATTGCTCTGCTTATACCTATTACATCTACTTGGCATTGGTATTCAGATAGCACTGATGATGAGTCTATCCAGAGCAGTATTATATAGACACCACTCCAAAGGTTGGAGTTTTATGACTGTACAATATGGACACATTTCTATTCATCACAATTGTATCAAGGTGTCATTGCTGGCAGCGGTCACTGTTCAGGTGGTACAGGTGAAGTATATGTATAGAAAAACATGCAATTATATAATAAATCATTATTTCACATACTGTCAAAGCACCTAAATATACTATAACACTAATTTTGCCGGCTATAGTTTTCAATGTTGGTGGAACTGTTTTTTGCTTTTTAATTTTACTGCTAACACTGTGATGTGTTCATCATAGCATGATTCTGATTGATAGGTGGTGTACCGGGTGGAGTACCAGGGGGTGTTCCAGGTGGTGTACCAGGGGTTGTGCCAGGGGGTGGTGGATATTCACCAGCAGCTAAGGCAGCTAAATACGGTATGGAAGCCGAATGCTGATCACAAGTCTCAATGTTGGTGGTATTGCTTTTTCTGCTTTAGCTCATGTGGACTGTACCCATGTGTATGCATACAACTTTCTTTGACCTTCTTTACAGGTAATGTACCAGGTGGAGCTCGAGGAAGCATACCAGGAGGTGTACCTGGCGGTGTACCAGGATTCGGTGGATATCAACCAGGAGCTAAAGCAGCTAAATATGGCATGTGCAATGGTCTAATGATATACAAAACAGATGCATAGATGTCATTTCACATATAAAAAACATCATATTTTCAATTTTCATTAAATTATCACCATATTTCTTGGGTCTCCTTTTCAGGTGGCGTGCCTGGTGGTGTCCCTGGTGGCATACCTGGTGGTGTCCCTGGTGGCGTACCTGGTGGTGTCCCTGGTGGCGTCCCTGGAGGCTTCCCTGGTGGTGTCCCTGGTGGCGTCCCTGGAGGCTTCCCTGGTGGTGTCCCTGGAGGCTTCCCTGGTGGTGTCCCTGGTGGAGTCCCTGGTGGGGTTCCAGGTGGTGTTCTAGGTGGTGGCTATTTGCCATCAGCCAAAGCAGCGAAATACGGTATATTTACCATTTTTTTCAGTGATAAATTTCCGTTCTTGTTCAATTTCTGGCACAGGTTACTGTGCAAAGCAGGTCACGGTACCTAGGGCAGTTTTATCCATATTTCAATCTGTTGAATTAGATCAGGCTGCATACAATACAAACATTTTACTTGGGTCTCTTTAACAGGTGGTGTACCAGGTGGTGTACCAGGAGGCTTACCTGGTGGTGTACCCGGAGGTGTACCTGGTGGTGTTCCAGGTGGTGTACCTGGTGGGGTTCCAGGTGGCATACCAGGTGGTGGATATTTACCATCTGTGAAAGCAGCTAAATACGGTATGGGTACGTTTCACATTTCTCAATTATAAATGTGCTGTTGATTTTGGTGGATAACCTTCAGGGCAAATATCATGTTCAATTGTTACACAAGTTCAGATATTGTCCAGTCCAGTTTCGTTTATTTTGAAAAAATGTCTAAATCATAGGTGTCGAACTCCAGTCCTCAAGGGCCGGCATCCTGCATGTTTTCCCGTTTTCTTTCCCCAACACACCTGATTCGAATAATTAGCTCATTAGCAAGCTCTGCGGGAGCTTCAAAATGATCCCAATCATTTGAATCAGGTGTTTTTGAGGGAAAAGGTTTGAAAACATGTAGGATACCGGCTGGAACTCGAGGACTGGAGTTCGACACCCGTGGTCTAAATGTTCAACAGGAGGTGTACCGAGTGGGGTACCAGGAGGAGTACCAGGTGGTGTTCCAGGTGGAGCACCTTACGCAGTACCAGGAGTTCAGAGATTTCCAGGCTCTGGTCCATATTCACCCGCAGCCAAAGCAGCAAAATATGGTATGATGGTTGATTTTGGTGGGTAACCTTCAGGGCAAATATCATGTTCAATCGTTACACAAGTTCAGATATTGTCCAGTCCAGTTTCGTTTATTTTGAAAAAATGTCTAAATGTTCAACAGGAGGTGTACCGAGTGGTGTACCAGGAGGAGTACCAGGCAGTGTTCCAGGTGGAGCACCATATGCAGTACCAGGAGTTCAGAGATTTCCAGGCTCAGGTCCATATTCACCCGCAGCCAAAGCAGCAAAATATGGTATAAACAGTTTTTCAGCTATTATTAGTCAATACTCTATAAAACTTATGGAATCATTCCTGAAGGCAAAAGTTAAAAAGTAAATACCATTCCTGGTTTATTTCATTTGGAATGACAGGAGGAGTAGGAGCAGGGTTTGGAACAGGAGGACTGGGAGGTACGGGAATAGGAGGAGTAACCGGTTTGGGACCAGGAGTCAGAGGTGGACAAGACTCTCCTGCTGCAAAAGCTGCCAAATATGGTATAGTAAATACAGTAACACAGATATTAATTTCACATTCAAATATATTTAGAGTTTAACAAACCAATTTTATCTCCAATCATTTTGATCTACAGGAGGAGCTGCATCTGGATTAGGAGGTGCAGGACTGGGAGGAGGTGGTGGAGTAGGTGGAGGACCAGGTTTTGTCCCAGGAGGAGTTGGAAGTGGACACTATGCTGCTGCTGCAAAGGCTGCCAAATATGGTACAGGAAACAGAGCCTTGCATGTTCAGAAGAATGTCTCTTATACTTGTTTCATTTTCCCTAATTTTGACATACAGGAGGAGCAGGAGCAGGGTTAGGAACAGGAGGATTAGGACTAGGAGGAGTACCTGGTTTGGTTCCAGGAGGCGTTGGAAGTGGACAGTACTCAGCTGCTGCAAAAGCTGCTAAATATGGTAAACAGAACACCTGTAAACATCTTATACACAGTTAATATAATTTTTCTATTAATATACTGTGGCTATCATTCTAATTTGATGTATTAGTAAACATGCTATGCTATGTTAATTTTGGTCAGGAGGGGCAGGAGCAGGGTTAGGAGCAGGAGGCCTCGGGGGACAAGGAGGATCGTTTGGTGGAGGTCCTGGTTTTGTTCCCGGAGGAGTTGGAGGTAGACAATAAATGGCTGCTGCAAAAGTTGCTAAATATAATATTTAATATAAGCATTTCCATGAAAAAGTATTTTCTCTCTCTCTCTCTCTCTCTCTCTCTCTCTCTCTCTATATATATATATATATATATATATATATATATATATATATATATATATATATATATATATATATATATATATATATATATTTACACAGTGGGCCCCGGTTTACAAGATTAATCCGTTCCACAGTTGGAATCTTAACGCAAATTCGCCGTATGGTGTGCAATCCAAACCTATGTTAATTAGCTAATGCGTGTAAAACCCCAGGTAAAAACATCAATGTTGTATATACATGTTAAAAATTGGTATCAAAATAGTATACTGAAGTAAGTGCTACTTAAATATAATATACAAGTATACAATTAAATAACATAATAAATAAAAAAAATTAAGATAGGGAGTCAGCTTTGTGAACCTGTGCGCCGACCAAGAACAGACCAGCATCTTAGTGACCCGTGACGCCAACCAATAGTACACCAGTATCTTAGGGAGTCGAGCAATCGCGGACCAGCATTGTAGTGATGTAAGCAGTGAGGTGTGAAGTGACATATGAGCGCGTTGCCCCAAGTAGACAGGCGTGTTTACTGACCGCCATGTTTGAGAAGAGATCTTTTTTTTTTTTTATATAATGTGGTTAAGTGAAAAACATGGCGTTAAGAGGGGACAAAATAACGTCGCGGTCCACATCGTAAGGTGAAAAAAACTAGGGGTCCACAGTATAACATTTTTGGGATGATCAATCCACTAAGTTTGTGAATTGTACAAAATATTTATAATAAATAATACAATAATATTATAATTTATATATAGTTTATATAATTTATAATATAAATATATAATAAATGCAGAAAAAGTTTCTATATGTGGTGCAGGAAAAAGAAAACTAACAGCAACATGATTTTTTTGCTCTACAGGAGGTGCTGGAGCAGGATTAGGAACAGGAGGTCTTGGGGGAACAGGAGTCGGAGGAGTCCCAGGGGGGGGACAATACCCTGCTGCTGCTGCGAAAGCTGCCAAATATGGTCTGAAGGGGAAATACTTATTAGACATTGGCATCCAGTGAACTGTCATGTTTGTAATTCACTATTCTTAAGTTATTTGTGGGGGGTTTTTTTCACCTTTCGTGGACAAATTTGGGCTTTTTTTAAAGCCACAGTTAACGATTCGTACCAAAATATTGTAGAAGTACATCTCAACTTTTCTACATCTTTGTATGGAAGACAGGAGCTAAGAGTAGCCGAGTTGTTCACCCATTTTCTACAAATAGTGTAGATTTACTTTAGTTTACATTCAGAAAGGTTTACATTCATATTCATGTTTAACTTCACGGTTGTTGTCATTTGATAAAGATTCACTAGCTTTCATTTCTCTTAAACTCTTTCTAGGAGGAGCAGGAACAGGATTGGGAACAACAGGACTGGGTGGAACAGGAGTTGGAGGAGTGCCTGGTTTGGTACCAGGAGGAGTTGGAGGCGGACAATATTCTGCCGCTGCAAAGGCAGCCAAATATGGTAGAGGAAATAACACACACTGCTTTTATTAAGACATTCAAATACGCCAGATGTTCTCATTACACAGAGATTTAAAAAGCTATTTGATTGACCAAGATTTCTTTTATTTCCCAAGTTCTAATATACCGCCTTTCCCAGTCAATATATAATTTAGCCCGATTATTTGTATTAGGGGTTTCAACAGGAGGTGTTGCAGGTGTTGGAGCAGCAGGAGGAGTAGGAGTAGGACCAGGAGCAGCTGGAGGTGATCAGCACACTGTTCTGCAAAAAATATGCTGCATTTGAATGATGAAAGAAAGATATTATTATTATTTTGTAACCTTTCACAGGTGCTATTTCAGGAGTGGGTCTTGCCTTGCCTGGAGCCACACCACACACTGCAGTTAGCGGCCTTCCTGATGGTTCTGCTGCTGCTGTCCCAGGTGGCACCAGTGTGACCGCAGCTGGAAAGCCTCGTAAGGCACAGGGGAATGGTACCATCGTTTCTCACGTGACTGTTTATGTACTTGTTTACACTGATTTTCTTGTTACTATTTCTACAGCAAAAGATGTAGGCCCTTCTGGAATTCCTGTTCCAGGTACTGTTAAATTCCTTTCCCTTCTTATAGACATTGTCTTAGCCACAAGACCGTATTTTAGTCACACTACTAGTTAGTACAGTTAACAAAGTCATATACAGTAAATCATCTTTTCACACATGCAAAATACTTGTACACCACAGTTACTTTATATCGCTTCTTTACCCAGCTATTAACCACCTTTAGCTTATAGCCTTCCTGCTGCGGCCACATTAACTAACTTTTCTGGTCAAACCACCTGTGCTTCCTTTCTTTTGGCAGGCCCCACACCTTTTGCCGCAAATGGCAAGGCCACAGAGCTTCCACAGCCCAGTAAGACCAACTGTTTGCTTGCGATCTTTCTTTAGCCATCTGTTAAGGTCTACATTGAGCTCAGGCGGGATTGAAAGGATGTGGGCGACAAAGATAGAATGACAGTACTGAAATGCTCGCAGTCAAGTAACATGGGGCTGACACTGTCATACCTCTGGCCAGAACATATAAATTATTATTGTCCTGATCATTATTATTAGTAGTAGTAGTAGGAGTAGCATTATTTGTATTTAAAGTAAATATGTAGATGGAAAAATTTGGGCTTTGGGCAGTTACTTTTTTTCAATAGTGCTTACATTATTTGCTATTAGAGAAAATGCAACATGAATCAAAACAAATTAATATGAGTTTTTTTGACAGTCCATTTTAATCCAAACACTATTAGTAAGTGATTGCTCCAGTCTTTTTGGTCGCAAACTTTCCTTATCTTCCCCAACACAAATCAGCCATATGTGTAACACGGTGGCAACATTAGACTTAAACTTAATGTCGGTGGTCTGGCAATGTCATTTCTTTCTTCCTTGTTGGTTTATTTAAGATTACATGTAACAATGAGGATGCCTTTACCTGCACTGACCAAGTTTTCGTCTAGCTAGCATTTAACTTAATATACTGTTTCGGATCACGATTGGACCTGTGACACCCCTGCTGTAGAATACTGCAAAGTTGGCTTTGCATTTTTTTTAATTGCTCTCGCAACCACAATCACACATTAAAATTGCACCACCATGTATATCCCATAGGCCAAAAACTCATTCACTGCCATGGCTGTAGACATACCATATTATACCATATTTTACATATATATATATATATATATATATATATATATATATATATATATATATATATATATATATATATATATATATATATATATATATATATATATATATATATATATATATATATATACTTAATATATATACTTAATGTTGTTTCATTTTTCCTGCTTCGGTATGACTATATCTCAATGTCTTTGCATGTTTTAGCTGGTACGAAAGGTCAAAGTCCAACTGGTAAGTGTGATCCAGCTCTCATTTTTAGAATTATAATGTCAGAACATGGTCTTTTCATCACACTTTCTGAACATCTCAGATTTGATTTAGTTATGGCACTTCTCAAGTGAAACTATACATTTCTTAAATACGGTTCACTTTGCCCCCCCCACCCAAACAAGTACTGTATCATTTTGAATAATACATAACACAGCATGTCATAGCATGTGTATGCACTGCCTCAATAGTCATCGCCTTGAATGCAACATCATAACGGATTATGTAAAGTGAATGGAGCCTGTGTAATATAATGTGATAAGAAAAGTATATAGAAGGTTGTCCAGCACATTATATGGATGCTTAGAAAATGCAATACGTGCTTGTGCCCACATGGGGGCGACATAGACAAAGAAACCAGCTTGATCAGAGCTTCCTGTTTGCAGGGGTTGGTGTTGATGTTGGCACTGCGGGCAAGGCACCAAAACCACTCCCACAAGGTTCAAAAATCCATATGTTCACTTTTACATGCCGTCCATGAGTACATTGCATTTTATATCCTAACTAGTACACCAAAATAATAAACTCATAATTGTTTGGTTTGAACACAAGAAACTTAGGACGTTTCAAGCAGTTTAACAAACATATGTAGTTAATTCCTCATTCAGCATTGAACATATAAATACATCTTACACATGCAATGTTAATTATAAAATATCTTCAGAATAAAATAGATTCACATTTTTAATTGTGTTCTGCTCCACAGGCACAGGTGTTGCAACAGGTGTGAATCCCGGAGGAGTAGGTTACCCTTACGGAGGCAAGTTACCTGTTTTGTATTAATTAGTGTTTAAAGATAAAGTGACCAACATGTGTTCATTCCTGTGTGAGTCAATACTATATATGTGACATATTTGAGTTAAGACCATTATTTATACTGTAGTTCTGTAGTCTGAATTGTTGTCAACTTTTGTGCAAAGTACAATGACTTGGTAAAGGGTTATATTGTAATGTCAGTATGGGTGACATGGTGGCAGGCTTGTGGGTTCACTTTCTGCTCCGTGTCCATGTGAATTTTCTCCACACTATACATACATATTCGATTGCCTTCATTTTCTTTACGTTCATGTGTAATATCGTTTGCTCAGGGCAAATATCTGCCATCATAATTGACACTTTGCTTCTCGCTGTATTGTTTTGCTGCGGTACTTCTGATTTACAGTTTATAGTATAACAACACATTATCATCCCCCCCCCCCCCCCCCCCCCCCCCCCATTCTATAGTTCCCTATGGGGCTGGGACTGGTATAGGAACTGGAACAGGAGCTGCAGCGCTGCCTGGTGCAAAGCCCTTGAAGCCTCCTGGTATGTATACACGCAATAAAAAAAATCTGAAAATATATGGCGTATTTAATATTTCATCAACATTGTAGAATGCTGTTTCTCTATTAACTGCTTTTGCTCTCACAGCTGTGGGGGGAGCAGGAGGTGGCGCGGGAATCCCACTAGCAGCAGGAGGCTATCAAGGTCAGACAGCATTACATTTCTGCACTATAACACGAGTTTTGCTTTGGTTCAGCATCAAATATGGAATTTTTACGGACACAAAAATGAGATAAAAAAATCTGAACAGGAAAAATTGCATTCATTGTGTATTCTTGCTAGGGAGCCACAATAAGTACACACTGTGGAAGCTTCATGAATGTTTTGGACAACAATGCCCCATTTTTATGTCATCACAATTCAGTGGGATACAGTCCTTATCAATGTGGGTGTGGAAAGGGTATTTATAAATGAGGTTTTTGCAAATGCATAAATAAACAAAACAAAAGCAACAATGTTCTAGCCCAGTGACAGAAGTGACAGTTGGTCAGGAAAAGAACATCACTTTGGCATTTCCTGTGCACAAAGCTGATAAGTCTTTTTAATGTGTGTAAAGTTAGAAGGATGAGGAGAGTAATCAGTCATGCAGACATTTTTAACACAACCACATCTGAAGCAAGTCTCCTTTTGCTCAGGTGGTTTGCCATATGCCTCAGCAGGTGGACTGGGTGGTGCCGGGGGAGGAGCTAAAGCCCCCAAACCAGGTATGCACCCTATACTCAAAAATGTTTTTAAAGTATGAGCTGTGCTATAGTACTGCTGTTAATGAAATATACAGAGGGGGGGTGGGCAGTTCATCAGTGATTGACCAACGTTTTGCCTAGGGACCGCCGAATGATGAAAACATTTTAAAAACAACTAAAGACTAAGACCAACAGAACAGTAGATTTCGTCTGTCATCTTAATCCATCAATGCAATTTTCACCACCTGTGTCACTTGTCACTCTTCGTAACAGTTTGTCACCTCACCCAGTTAAATCTTCTACTTGTCTGAGAAATGTTTAAACTGCCATATACTGTACATGGAAGCATGGAAGTGTAAACACAGTTTAAATAGGCAGCAAGCAAACAAATAGCAACACTTTTTCCTCATTGAGGGTAACCAGCAAGGCTGGGAGGTCAGTGTTTGCGCTAGGTTTCAGTAATGGTCTCATAAACTGAAACTGCACACTGTACACAGTTTTGCTCAACACATTCATTGTACAGGCCTCAAATAAAAAGCAATGTTTAGAATTGATTGTTAAAGGGACAATGTGTAAGATTTAGATTTCCATTACGGATAGAAAGAGGTGCTGAATTTACCGTTGTCCGTAGCTATAATACTAAAACACATCGTTGGTCTTTAAGAGCATATTTATTTGCAAGTTTTTGAAAGTTATAAAAATTGAATTTATTCATTTTTAATGAAAAACAGTCTAAATCTTACAAAGTGTCACTTTAAGGACAAATCAAAATGTGAGAGACACTCTCAGGATGGTCCATTTCCTCAATCTCATTTTATGTTTTGTTTTTTTAATCAGGAATATGCTATTATCTAGCATTTTCTATTCTATGGATTTGTTTTGGTGAAATCAATAAATAAATTACAACTTTCAGAACTTCCCCTGAAGTCGCCAATAATTTCAAAAAACGGTAATCGATCAGTCCCAAAATTTAATCTAATATATATATATATATATATATATATATATATATATATATATATATATATATATATATATATATATATATATATATATATATATATATATATATATATATATATATATATATATATATATATGCGTGTGAGGAAAAAGCACTGGTCTGACAAGCAATAGTCAGACATGGCTAAACCGTTGATGTTCACTGAAATGAGCTCACATTGCAGTGGTTTACAGTTTTGCCAAAGAGCATGGCATCATTTCCCATTAGACTGTGATTACTGTTGCATTGCGCTGGCTGCACAGCATCAAAAGTGTGACTCTTTGAAGATAACATCGAGCCAAGGAGACTTCTGATGTAATTTAGCTAAAGTAGACCAGAACAAACTTCACTCAGGCTATTGAGTGAGTTCACTTGGGATAACGAGACAAGAAATGAATCACAAATTGTTATTTCTGTACTGCATTTTTTTCCCTTCACTTATTTTATATTATGAACAGGCTATGGGAATCTTGGAGGTGGTGGTGGATACCAGCCTCAGCCAGGTAAGGATCATCTCACTTTAAGTAATGATCCCTCCTCCCATCAGTGCTAGACAAATTCACCATCGTTTTTTTTCCTCCCCATCTGTACACAGGTGGATATGTGCCAGCCCCACTGACTCCTCAACAAGGTACCTGGCAAGCATGAACTATGATGATAGCTATACAATGACAATATATTCAGCACCTCGGTTCATTTTCCAGTTTTCTTCTGTGACAAACACCAGATTTTCTGGATGAAATAGGGGGTCAATGCAGTGTGTGTGTTCATCATTGCAGATGGTTTGACACAACCAGTGTGGATGTATGATAATCTGCATTTTCCTGAATAGTGGAGATTATTGTTGGTGGTAATCCAGTATTTCAAGGCAACCCCATCTGCTTTCTTAGGTGGCTGGGTTGATGTTCTACAGCTTATGTGGCTTAAGCAACCAACTACATTGTAGTTCATGGTGCCAATGCCAGGAATTTTGATCGCTCTAATAATAATACCAACAGGTCAACTGCCACCCTTTATTCATTCGTCTTTAACTATGCCATTATAGTGATTTTTCACTTACTTTTCATCATGGGTTACAAAATATTCATAAGCTTCTAACCAACCTAGTTGTGTTGTCAAATCAATAGCATAATAACGGCTTACAGTCTGTGTGTCTTTTTGCAGCTAAAGCAGCCAAGTACATAGGGAATCCATTGCAAGGCTTTCTGGGTGGTGCAGGAGGAGGAGGAGCTTACAGAGGTAAGAGACATACATTTTGTAAGGTTTACAAGATGCGTATACCATATGGATGGCACAGTGGCAGACTGGTTATCACGTTCACCTCACAATTCAGAGGTCGTGGTTCCCTGCTCTCGCCTTCCATCTTGAGATTACATATTCTTTCCATGCCCACGTGGGTTTTCTTCAGTTACTCCGGTTTCTTCCCGCATTCCCAAAAACATGCATTGTAGGTATTGTATATTGGACTGGAGCTGCATATCAGTCTTAAATAAATGTTAAAAGAGGACGAGCACTGTAAATACTTTAGGTCACCACATGTATAGAGTCTCAATTTTTAATGCAAGTACATTTAAAGTCATTTAGCTTCCTGGAGAGTAGTCCCTTTTCATGAAGCCCCTCCCCATTTATACTTGATCCAAAGATGCCGCAAAACACAGAAGTATAAGGCATACTGTATTTTACCACAATAATTGTGATGTTCTTTGAATACTAGAAGTGTCATACGGCCACTCTTTTTATAAGATGGAACAAAAATGCTATTCTGTTGTAAACGGTTGTCAATGCTAACATGTCACTGTGTATGCTGATTGTTTTCTACAGGCGGAGCAGGAGCAGCATGCCAGGGCAAATACTGTGGCAGGAGGAAGTAAATGTACTTCTGAGGTGTGATGTGGCCTGAAGAAAACCATGGTGCTACTGCATGAACTAGAATGTACATTTTAGAACACAAACATTCAATGTTGTTAGTACTTACTTGACTTTAATGTCTGCTCTTATGCAAACCCACCGACCAAGAGTTTTGTATTTTTTTTTTCATTTATTGCCGACAGTGCATTTAATTACAAATGTGTGAACTTCGTTTTACTTTAGGCCCCCCCTTTAGACATATGATAACACAGCGAAAGACTGCTTGAAACGCTTGTCTGTCACTGTGACTTGTGCAGGATGCTGGAGCGCCATGATAAATTGTCAAACACGGCAGGCTGAAATGTTTCAGCACCTCTCGGACCCGTGAGAAGACTGTTTTTTATGGCCAAGTGGCAATATCGTCTCGGGCCCGCCTTCTTCCTCTATGCTACATTATTTTTAGCCTCTAATGGGTCTAAAGTAGTGGGAAATTGGACTCCAGCCAGCCCTTCTGTTCTCATTAATGTTTTTTTTTCTGATTTTATTTGCCCAAGCATTTCTACTTTCAACAAATGTTTTATTGAGATATGTCTCAAAAATGGTGTTTCCTTTTATATACTATTGTTTTTCCAGTGTATTTCTAGATAGTTTGCTTTTTTGCCCATTCACTTTGTGGTGCCTTTTCTCATGTGTCATTTCAAGAGTTATTTTATTTGCTTATATAATAAGGTTCATTCAGGCTTCTAACTCATATCTTACAGTTATTATATGTGTGGGCATTCAGTCAATCCTAGCCCTTGCATGTATTCAAGAATTGTAGGACAGAATAACACTTTTGTTTAATGGTGCACCCAAGCCCCATTATTCATGTACTTGAGCTGCTTTAGATTTAAAAAAAGAAAAAGAAAAAAAAAAAGAAAAAGCTTCATTGACCAGAGGTTCATGGGTGCCGTTGCTAAATGGCCCTTTTTTTTCTTTTTGAAATTATGTACTGTATTTTGTACTAATATGAAGGTTGCTGGCATTGGTTCGTCCACTCTGAGCACCTTGAGCCTCACTGGGTCAGATGTGCTGTGGGACACACTTCATCTTTATTTAAGACTATTTCTACAAGGAGGAACATTGTGGTTTTGCACTTTTAAAAAAAAAATGTTTTCACACAGACATGCACACACTCACGACTTGATATAGCCTGCCATTGTATTTGCATCATCAAATAATTCAATAAAATCTGTTTTTAAAAACACATGAGCCAGTACTTGAGCCATTTGTTGACAACTCGTTTTACCCCTGGGGGAAATTTTGACCCAACTCGGTCTTTTGATATTTTTGGTGTCCGATATTGGAAAAACATACAAAAACACTAGGAGGCTAAAAACATCGCATTGATTCTAAAATCCGACGACTTTCAATATGCCACGCTGCCATCCCTTCTAAATGCTTGCAAACGGGAGGTTGCATGTATGTAAAATTTAGCCCATATCGGGCTCATTTAGTGCCTTTCAAAATTGGAAATATTGTCAATTTTGGACATATTGAAAGCCTGATGTTTTATCATGCATCCCTGATTTTTGCAGTAATTGTTTCAATGGCAACCCGCAAATTGGGCGCAGTAGAAATTTTTGAGCTGACACCCCAAAACCACCGAGTGGCGCGAGTGACCAACTTAGCCTTTTGATAACTTTGATGATTAGCTTAGCCTGGACTCCCATAATGCAGAAGTTGTCAAAAGTCATTATACTCTAATTACGAGATAACAAATATACTGTACAGCGTAGTTACTTTTGCTTGTGTTGCATTTTTACAATTTGTGTACATAGGTACAAAGGGGGACACACCCGCTCCCAAAAAAAAAAAAAATATATATATATATATATATATATATATATATATATATATATATATATAAATATATATATATATATATATATATATATATATATATATATATATATATATAAATATATATATATATATATATATATATATATATATATATATTATATATATATATATATATATATATATATATATATATATATATATATATATATATATATATATATATATATACAGTATATTTGGCTGATGTCACTGAACACGCTGTAATTGTCATCTGTCACCCAGTTGAATTCTCAGATTTTATGATAAATGATGAAGCTGCTTTGTGCATGTAAGCATGAGAGTATAAATTATATTGAAATTAGACAATATGCACTCAGGGCTAACTGATGAGTGGTAAAGCATAAGGATACTGCTGCAACAAGAAACAGGGTTAATAATGTATTACAGCAAGCAAAAATCACCTGATGTACATTCATGAGAGTAATTTTTCAGCACATTATTTGTGCTGAGTATCAGTCATGGTTTCATGAGATGAAATCCGTATGTGTACAAAAACCTGATCAACACAATCACTGTACAGTCCTGATGAATAATCAAAGTTAAGAATTAAGTTTGAAGAGTTTGTATGTAATTTTGTATTTTTTATATGATTTGAATGAATAAATCGGTTGCACGTAGTTCAGCAAAGCATTCTGCAATGCCTTTATGCACACAAATAGATGACCCAATTCAAGTAACCAATGGGCACATCGTAAAGTGAAAATCTCATTCTGATTGGGTCTTAGCCAGAAAATGCAAGGTAGATGTTTTGAAATTGCCCTAAAAAAAAAAGCATTATCGAGTAAATTACAATCAGCAAAACCTTATTTTTTACTTGTCGTGTATGTGACAAATAAGATGTGGTCAAATGTGAATTTTATTTTATGTAAGGGGCATTTGAATTGTTTTTTTTTTAAGTGATTAAGATAAATGGATGGACAGATTGCAAAGATTAAAAATCGTTAGAGGGACAAAGATAATACCTGCTGGACGTGACTGCTAATTACAATTCAAAACTGCACACATCGAACATCCATGGTGTTGGATGTGTCTGCTCTCTAGTGGCGAGCGTTGCTTATTGCAATCTAGTGCTGAGTGTCTTATATAAACTCACCCACATAATTAGAACAGGTGTAGCAAAAACTGGGTGGTTCGATTGAAGAGTAGTTAGCACGTATGCCTCACAGTTAAGGGACCAGAGTTCAATTTTAGTTGGCCTCCCTGTGAGTTTGCATGTTCTCCCCAAGCTCGCATGTGCCCTGGCCGGGCACTCCGGCCTCGTCCTGCGCTCCTCCAAATCATGCATGGCAGGAGTATTAAACACACTAAATTAATTGTCTATAGGTGTGATTGGGTGCGTGAATGGTTCTTTGTCCAAGTGTAAGGGTCTATAAGGGGTTATAGAAAATGGATTGACAGATGGAAATGAAATAAGTTTAGCATTTGCTTTTTGAGTCAGGCTAATTTGTGGAAAGTATGGTTTAATTGTGTTTTCTTCCAGGGGATTACTTATTTTAATATTTTTGTAGTATTATGCAGGGTTTCTTTTTTTTTGAGGGGGGGGGGGGGGTGATGAGAGAGTGAGAGATGACTGCCAATTGCAATTTTCCACTTACAAAAGTGGCAGACTGGTGATTACGCAAGGGGGATAGGGCATCAACGACTCGCGACTGACGAGCCAGCAAAAAATAAATAAATAAGTGAATGAATAAATAAACAAACAAATAAATACATAAATAAAATGCCCACCTTTCAATTTCTCAATCCATCTTCCATTTTCTTCTGTGGAATCCTTAGCAAGAGCTCAGAAATATCCCATTTTTAAATTATTTCGAGTGTAAATGCATACGTTTTACCAACGTGTCCGTTGAGTTTGACCAGTTCGTATTAAGTTTAAATATTAACCATCATAAGAAGTTTTCAGCAGCCATTCTCTTCTTCTAACCCACCCGTACCCCTCTGACAAGGAAAGGAGGGCACAACTACGCTAGACCAATCAGCGTCGTCCTGTGGCGAGTGGAGCAACTTGATTGGTCTACTGCCCCTCTTGAATGAAGCTCCACAGAGGAGCGGACCCGAAGTAGGCAGCAAGAAGGTAGAAACAGAGCCAACCGCTGCGAGGACACCGCCGGCCCGAGGTGCTTGGGCACCGGTTATCCGTCGACCTGAGTCTCCTGGCTCTCTATCGGAGAGTGAATGCGGTTGATGCTGTTCTGCTGCACCTGGAAGGACGAACGCATGGGAGAGGAGGAAGGTAAAGGAAGAAAAAAGGGGTGTTAGGAATTAAATACCCGAGTACTCCGCCCGGGCGGGACTTGTTCTTGACTTTATATGCTACTGCACTGTACAAGGCTCGCGATTTTTTTTTAAGTTTCTTCTTATCCAATATATCTTGTAATTGCTGCACGACCAGATGGTTGTCTAAATGAGGCCATGTTCGCTCTCTTCGTCCAGCATGCGTGCAACTGTTCACCTCCAGGTCATGCACACTCCTCCTGTGCCGAATACGAATCTGCTGAAGTCATAGCCATCCTATTTTCCGATCTTAAGTGCTGTTGATTTATAGAATTTTTTTACAGATTTTTTTTTACACAGGTTTCACACCTAAACGTTTCATTTACAAAGAAAAACTAAATTTAGTAAAAACTAAATGCGTTCTGAAAATGCAGATTTTGTTTATTGGGCTGGGGGAAAATATCCTAATCTAATTTGGCCCTACTGTAAAAGTAACCTGGCTGCCTCTGAATCTAATACAGTACTCGGTTGTGCCATCCTTGGTTGCAGTAACTGAAATTAAGCAGTTGTAATAACAGCTGGATAAACCTTTTGCATTGTTGTGAAGAAATTTTGATCCTAGCATCTATGCTGTACTATTTGAATTTTGTCATATTGGAGCCTTTTTGAGCATGTATTGCCAATCATTTCTATCATACAGTACCTTAGCTTTTCAAATGGATTTACTTTAAATGCAAACTTCGACTTAGTAAGTAAGTGCAGGAGGCCATATTTAATGAGCAAAAATAGTAAGCAAAAACAGGGGGGGCAGGATGTCAACAAAACTACAAAACACAGGCAGGCGGGTAAACAGGACAAAAGACAAGCTGGCATGTACACATGAAATGACAAGGTAATGGTCCGACAAGATGTGATAATAAACAGGTAACTAAATACACTCAAACTAAATAGGCAACAAGGAACATCTGGACAAGAAATAACAAGAATAGGGAGCTGATAGGTTAACACAAGGGAGTGGGTTGACCAGCACAGGTAGACACAATCAAACTAACAATATTCTAACACAAAAGACAAGAAAACGTGAACAGAACTAAAATTCTAACACAAAAACCCAGACCTTGGCAGTATCTGAAAAAGTAGCTTCCTACTCACATTTCTATTTATCGCTCTCGTAAGATACAGCAGCTATCATCCTTTCATGCAACCTACCATTTATTCTGCCAAAACATCTAGTTACCCACCGACCTATCTGACGTTTAGCCAGTCACTCATCCATCTTTTTCAGGCAGTTCCTGAGTTAAGTATTTCATTGTAAAAGTCTTTTTTCTATTCTGAAGTACGCATTGTTTAAAAAATGAATACATAAATGAAAAAAAGTTAATAATTGTGCCAGAGCGATAGCAATGCAAACCCTCCTTACTTGACTGTGATGACTCATCTAATAATAAAGTCAGTGAGTGCTCACGTGAATAGATGAGTCCGAAAAAAAAAAAGTGTTTGCGCTATTGTGCTTTGCCTATTTGTATTCCTTTTAGCTTAGCTATTAAAGTGTTTCCGTAGCTGTTGCAGACACCAAAGTTTGCAATAATGAGCATGTGAAGTGCTCCATAATAAAGAGACAAGGTGCTAAATATGAATTAATGAAGAGCTGAGGTGGTTGGAGAATGGAGAGACATAAGTGGCTATTGGCTTTGCTCTCTTTGTCAAGATCAATAAAATAGCTGTACTTTAGCCATTAAGTCTATAAGTTATTACCTAAATAATCTGTATATTTTTTGTTTAGGTGCTGTCATACGGTATTTTTGGTTAATTCATGTAAAATGTGATGTTAATGCAGTCACACGATGATAATGTCCATATGGACAAAATGGTATTCTATTTATCCAGAGTAGTCTTTTTTTTTTTTTTTTTTAATAAATGTGCACTTCAAAAGTCATTACTGTATGTAGTAATTGCTCTGTCATTGCTTGGTTTCTTCACAGTAATGGCACTTATTCCCCTTTCTTCAGCACTAAATACCATGTTATGATGATCTTATGACCTTGCACTTAAACTGAGTCGTCATTGCTTTGTTGAGTCAGTAGTTGTTCGTCCTGTCATTACATGTGTTGAGCAGTCACTACTTTGTTGTAACTGTAGTAGTACTGTATTAGGTACTATTTAACATATTATTATAGCCTCTCTCACTACTCTTATTTGCCTGGTAAGTAAGCTTTACTGTGCCCTAATGTTTGTTTATTTGTAATTACTTTATTTTGTGCGTACCCTTTGTTACACATCTGCAGTAATTATTACATTTAATAACATGTTTGCTCAATAGTAAATACAATGCTGCGACATGTTTTTATTTTAGTGACACCACATTTTGAATGTGTGTGCTCAGAACTCAGTATTCTGTACTCTTGTACAGTTCATTGAAAGTTCTCGTAAAATGTAAGCTTACGATGACTTGTGCTCTCTATAACAAGGCAACTTATTGACTGACAATGATAAAATACGTTAACATCTCTTACTCAGCCTCTCAGTGCATTTACTGTGTCTCCTTAGCCTCAGATGTAAAAGGATGTGTGATGCTTTTAGATGGATTAACTTTAAAATGTGCTTCAGTGAGCTATTATGCCTCGCTGTCTTTTGCTTCTACTTCCGCCTTTCCACTCAAGGTTTAATCAGCATTTCTTAAATGCAAGCATGAATAAGCGTTCCTAATACAGCCAATGGTGTACTTTGGGGCAAAATAGTTGCTGTAACTTCATTTTAAATGACTGCATGCTAATGCTCCTATTTGTTTGTCAGACATATTGATTTTAACATGGGTTTATCTTGGTAGTTGATTTTTGCTGTGGTGTCTGCCAGCACTGCATGGTACTCAATCCCCAATTATGTCCTTCTCATTGCAGCTGGAGGAAGTTTGCCCGTGTGTGCGGGATGCAAACAAAGGATCTATGATGAGCAGTATCTTCAGGCTCTCAACACTGACTGGCACACCGTCTGCTTCAGGTACAATACATTTTCTCTACTAAGCCATGCACTTAATTTATGACTTTATACTTCGTGTACGGAGTGCACTAAATATTGATATTTTAAGTGCAATATACAGTAGTTGTGCTTCCCAAGATCTCACTAGCCTCTCTAAGAATACTGGAAGAACTAATCGCCTGAATACACCTCACTTTAACTTTTGAGTTTAATAAATTTTCATTCAATCTTTAAGAAGTATATGTTTTCAAAAATATTTATTTTATGCTGGGGAAAAAGTCAACCAAGTCAGGTAAGTTGATTGGAAAAATAGGTAGACTAATAATATTTGCCTTGATGTACCAACGGAACCATGTTCGCATTGTCATTTTCTGCACAGTCGTTTTTTGCAAACATATGCAAGGTTGCAATGTCAGCAAGCGAAAAAGACTTCCCCAAAATATGGAACATCATGAGTTTTGTTTCATTTCCAAATAAAAAAAAAGTGTAACAAAATAAAGTAATGTTCAACTAATGCTAAGTGGAAAGAGCATGCCACAACAGTATTTAAAAAAAATAAAAAATAAAAAAAACATGAAATGACAGTCTTTACATGCAGCTCCATTGCATGTCTTGGAGCACCACCTATTGGCCGAATGGCTCTTTGTGTGCTTGAAATCACTTTGTGATTCAGTAGTTAGTGGTCTCTCATTAACTTTCAATCCCAATCATTTGGCAATTACCTAAAGTAATCATTTACATGACTACTTTATGACCTAAAGTAATTGATTATTTTAGGACCAACAGTAATTTATTTAGTAACAACCGTTTTTAGACACTCCTTTAGCCAAACACTTGAAAAACAATTGAAAGAGACATAATTTAGTTCCCTGAATTGAATGTTTGGACTCTTAAAAACATAAAAATGCATCTTTGAGATTGAATGAGTCAAAAGAAAATATGAGCACATGGTCCCCAAAATAAAGGAAAGAACTTTACAAAAAGCAAAGAAGGTTGTTGACCTAACAGACCAACAGGCTGCTCCATTCTTAAGTTTACCCATGGAATATTGTTGAAGCATAATCTGTAAGTGACTTTATAGACACTATTACGGTTGTAATGTACATGTTTAAAATAAATGGTAGTTAGTTGTTTCTTGATCTTAAAGGGTAATTGCTAGTGCGCTAATCCTAATTGCAATTTCTAAATTCATTCAATTATTTTAATACATTATAGTGCGACATTTGTTAATATCTGTATCTGTTTTTTGCTCACATCTTGTGTGTGTGTGTGTTTTCATGTCTTACTTTGATGTGTGTGTGTGTGTGTGTGTATATATATATATATATATATATATATATATATATATATATATATATATATATATATATATATATATATATATATATATATATATATATATATATATATATATATATATATATATATATATATATAGTTTCTCTTTCCAAGCTTCTGTTCAGTTTCTGCCACCCGCACTACTTTCCCTTCTCCTTTCACAGTTTAGTTCATCTGAGACGCACGGCAAATTGACTCTCGCTTTGTGGAAAACTCAGCACTCAGTGCGTCACTTGTGATTTCCATCGGTGGTGTGGTCTGAATGGGGAAACATGAGGAGGATATCTGGACACGTGGCAGTAAATCTTTTGTGCGTGTGTGTAGGCCTCAGTGGTGTCCGTCCGTGCGTGTGTTTGGCTTCACAATCGATGCTCATTAATGGCCCTCTGCACTACTTTGCGTCTCTTTTGAAGCAGGCTCATGTCGCCTATTCAGCCCAGGGTGTTGTCAGCTCCTTTACATTCATTTGGAGTGTCGGATATCAGCTCAAAGTGTCTTTGCACTCTGCTCTAATATACAGTCTATGCAACAAATTCAATTAATTAGCTAAAAGCAGAAAGTGTGCACATTTATGTTTGATTAAAAGTACCTAAGCAATTTTCACTTTGACCATCAACAAGCTTCTCGCAGAATTCTGGTCCAGCTATCAAGCATAAATTACAACCATTCTGGAAGTTGAGGTTGGAATTTTTGAAACGCTGTACAGACGTTTTAGCTAGCCATGCCCTGATCACATTACTTTTGCATGTCATGTGAGTTAGAGGCTTTACAGATACGAACTCCCAATCCAATAATTTCACAATTTATTGAGGGGAAAAACGTGTATCCAAATTGCTGTAAGTGTTTTTATTTTTGTTTTTTTTAAGCAAGAATTTTCAAACACAAGTCTTGTATATGGCTAGTGGAGCAGCAATTTAAACCAATTAAAACTTTACATATTTATTTATTTTGATGTATAATTTTTCACTATTAAATTAGTTGTTTGAAACAAATCTCAACTTTTTTTTTCCCAAAATGCTCAACTTTTACACATTGCAAGTCGCCTTTGCACTGGTTCCGCTTTCCACATTAAAATAATTCCTTATGACTGACATTATCACTCTTAAATGATGCTAGTGTCATGTTAGCTCCCTGCAACAACCACCTGAACACCCCCAACACCACCACCATCATCAATTGCTGTGTTTACGCACAAAATTTCCAGTTGTGTTGTCATATTGTATACTATAAAACATGCAGTGCTCATTTTACATTGCAATACTAAAAAGCTCTGGGTCTCTCTTTCTCTCGCTCTCTCCCTCTCTCTTTCACTCGTACCATATCCACAATATCGCCTCCTCGAAGCCGAAAACCTCCCAGACAACTTTCTTTGTTTGGTCGGAGGGAAAAGTTCGATAGGTTCGCCTTTTTGACCAGCACTCTAGCTCAATAGCTTGTTAGTCAAGTTACACACGGTAGTTAGCCACAGTAACTTACAGTGGTACGGAAGCCGACAAACCAGGAAGTGGACGTGACTGGCTGCAGCAGCCAAAGAGAATGAGTCACATCAAGAGGAAGTTGTCGCTGCAGGCTGCAATTGCTGTATGTGAAACACTTATTAGGCACACCCTTACAAATAAATGTTGCGTCCAATGTACACACGTTGATTGAACAGTATGCGTTCCTGGCAAATAATGCATGGGACACAGACAAACAAGAGCACTAAGCATGTATATAATTTATTTTTGTTTAGGCTTTGTGTGCTTCTGGATTCCTAATAAATATCATATAAAATAAAAATATAATTCTCAATCTTTTTCTTGCAGTTCCGATCAGCTGGAAATGATGTGATCAGGCCTTCTTAATTCCTTCTAAAATCAGGGTTAATGTGTGTTTGTCAATATTGCCCTTTCGGAACTACCCAGTTGTGTCCATGTTTCTGTGATGTAGTTTTGAGGTGAATTTCATGAGTTTAATGATATTTCTCATACTTAATCATTTTGTTATTCACTATACCAGTATCACAGGTAGCTCCAAAACATGTGACCATGCTTGACAGTTAGTGCAGTGTTCTTTGTTTGAAGCTTAGCTTTGCCTTAACCCCTATAAACATACTCCTAGGTTGAAGATTTAACTTTAGAAAATGAGCTCTTTTTTTTTTTTGGCAGACACCTTCTCAGTCCATGGTCTGTTTGGCTGTGTACAGAACATAGCTTTGGTAACTAAAATGTAGGTGGAATTTGCATGTGACAGAAGTGCCCCAACAAAACAAAAATGTGATTTCCACCACAGAGTATCTTGCGTCAATCATGCTACTGTGGAAAAGATACATTCAAATACATCTTTAAAATATTATAATATGTTAATGTCACATTCTTGTCTCAGATGAATGTATACATATTTTTGACCACCTACATATGTATGTAAATCAGTGGCACGGAAGATTTCTTCTCCTTGCAAGTTTAATTTATCGTTAAATCCATATGCTGTTCCTCTTAAAATGTTATTTAACCCCCACCCCCACACACCCGACCCATATCCAAGGATTTTCATGGAAACAGAAGCCTTGGCTTTAAGTGAGACCCACATGGAAAATGTAATTGTAATTTCAGCTGGGCAGGAGATTAAATTCCAAATAGTGTAACTAACATTTGCTGCAAGACAACATAGATTTGCAATACGTTTCTGAATAAGGAGAAAAGGGTTGTACTTTTTATTTACATTTTTGACATTTTGAAATATTTTTAATTTGGAAATCTGTTGTACAAATAAGTTTGGTGGATTATATTAATGATTGGTGTTAGTTTTCTCATTTATTCTAGTTGCCTTTCTCATTGTACTCCAGTAATTTGTAATTGTTATTAAACCAACTAAACACAAACGCTAGCTAGCATCAATACAACTGCAGTGATGAATGTCGCTGGTCATTTTCAGTGTTGCCAGTGCACAGTTTGTCCAAAAGAGGGCACACTGCTCCTCCCCATTTGGGACATGACAGGCAAGTGAGTAATGTATGACAAATGTCACATATTTGTTTTTTCCTCTACATCTCAGAGCCAGCAATATTTGAAACAAAAACGGTATTTTTTTTTTTATTATTATTATTATTTCAAAACCGAGATTAGGCATTTATAATACATATTATTGTCATTTTCTTGAATGCTTGACTTAGCGTGGGACGTGTCCCATGAAGAGCCTAATCAATAAGCTTGGTTTGAGCAGGCATCAGCATAAAATGAAGACCTCTTTTTCATTCTGGAGGAGGATCAATACGATTTGAATTATCGGAGCAAGTTGGTCAGAGAAAAATATATTTTTCTGTATGTATGAAATGTTTTGTAGTACAGTAATGTGTTGTGGTGCAGTATTGCAATTCATCATACTGAGAGATGTGTATAATATGCTTTTTGTTCATCTTCATTTGCAGAGGTCATGTGCTCTATGTTGCAGTGATACTGCATTAACGTGCAGCAGCATCCAACCGCAGTGAAACTAACTCAGTTTGACAATCGGCACTTTGACAGTCATCCCCAAGGACTGCAAAAAAAGCTTGTGCTTTGCACTTTTCTCCTCGCTACAGGGCTACGGAGTTTGTGTGTGTGTGTGTGTGGGGGGGGGTCTTCTCAACATACTGTACAAGCAACTTACAACGAGAAAATGTTTGGTCAAGCTTTGAGACTGACACAATTCTGACTGCATCACTAAGTGTCAAAATAATGTTGCTGTGGTAACGGTGAGGATCGCCTCAGCAGCAGACGACAGAAAAGGCTGCAGTGACTCAGCTGCTTCTGCTTGAGAAGCAACTCTGCCTGGCAACGCAAGCTGCAGTATGTGAACTCAAACTCTTTTTGCAACAAAGCCTGTACTTTTCTCAGTTTTGAGAAAATAGGAAAATATTGAAGATAGGGAACATATAGGCAAAAATTGTAATCATCAAGCGTGCACTTCGAGTCTAGTAAATCATTTGTGATTTGTGAGTGAGAATTAAACAAAGATTCTCCCACCATTGGCAACCACTTGGAAGCTTGGCTGGACAAGGAGTAGCTAGTTTCAAGCAACCACTTCACAGCCCACGCATTTTGTTGTAACCACAAGTCGAGCAGAGCTGCAGTAAGTGTCAGTGGACTTGTCCACCAGCATTATCAGTGTCAGCAACTGACAAGCAGAGCATTATTAAATGTTCATTTTTAATGCGTCGACTGCTACGTTTCATCAGAAGGGTTATGAACAACAATTAGGAAGCTTGAAAAGGTCCTTAGTGTTACTCTAACCTCTGGGGGAAATGTTGAACCAACTCGGGCTTTTAGATGTTTTTGTTGTGTGATATCAAAGAAAAAGTATACCAAAAATAAAAAAAACTAGAAAGCTAGAAATTATTGCATAGATCATCAAAACATTTCAACTTTAAATATGCCGTCCTGACGACCCTTCTAAATGCTGGCATACGGAAGGTCAAGAGGTACACCCTTTTGGTGTCAAATTTAGCCCATGTCGGGCTTATTTACTGCCATTCAAATTTGGAAATATTGTTAATCATGTATTTCCCTCGATTTTTGCATTCATCCTTGCATTGGCAACTCGCTAACAGGCTGCAATAGAAATGTTTGTGTTGCGACCATAAAACCACCGGAAGCAATAGTGGACAACTTATGACATTTGTAAGCCTTTCAATAACTTCATTGAGTGGCTTAGCCTGACTCTCATAATGCAAAGTTCTTACAATGCAATGCAAGACTTGCAGTTGGCAAAAGACTTCAATCCAAGAACTAAATGTTACCTCAAAGCTCATGCAATGCTTATTATATTAAAACGCCATTAACATTTTTATTTTTTTCTCACAAAATGATTGAATTCTAAAAGGAGTAGGTAAATATACATATGTATAGGGCTGATGCCAACATTTTGAGGGTTTGAAAGTAAAAAAAAATATTTATGTTTGACGCCTTTCAAAGTCAGCCCAAGTTGGGTATTAATAAGGCCCGGTTAGTGAAAAATCCCTAGACACCCAGAGGTTAAAGGAGCCCTGATTATTATTATTATTATTTTAACCCCCAAAATTGCAATTCATTACTGGGGATTTTAGTGTGTTTTTGGGGTTATTGAAATCATTCGTTTTTTTTCTGAAGAATTGAATGAAATTGGGTAGTGAAGAACGCAAGTTTCAATGGTTGAGCCAGTGATGTCACAGAGGCAAGTATGTTCCCAGAGGACAGAGCAGCAACAGGAAGTTGTTGGGACCAAAAAGGCAGCTGCACTGTGGGAGGAAACAAAGGAAGGGAGAAGCAAACTAGAGAGTGTCATTGATGATAGCGACTGCCAGGCTCTGAAGCTTGTCACGCTTTGCGAGTGCAGCATCACCACAGCGAACATGAGTGTGGCTTTTAAGTGTAAAAACGACACCTTCAGTCCTGTGGGGGAAATGTCAGGAAAGAATCAGCACAGCAAGAGACAGCTTCAGCACACCAAGTAAGTTGAATGGCTAAAGTCATGTGCTGGAGTGAAGTTTTTTAAGATATTTGAGGAGCTCTGAGATGTAACTTCTGAACAGCTCTGTTTACTAATACCCTTTTAGAAACCTGTTTCTAACCTCAATTTACAGAACAATATTTTTTTTAATATAATGTCATCTATTAAGTGTGTTTTTATATGAATAGTAAAATATATAGCTACATTTCCTTGAGTCACAACCCAAAGAAGACAATTGGTTCTTCCACAAACAATTGCTTCAAAGTCAATAAATACGTATTTCTTAAACGTAACTAACAAAATAGACTCGAAGAAACTCAACAAACATGATTGAGGCCTCTCCTGGGTGGACGTTTTCTATCTGCGAAGTGGGGTCCAAAAGCATATTATTGTGCATGTCTCTCAAAAGGCAAACATTTTCTTTACTGCTTCTTCAAACATAAATTGTCATTTTTTTGTATACAAGATCCAAATTGAAAAAAAAACATGTCAAATTGTCAATAAACGTGAATGTTGAAGGGCAGTGGATTGAGATACAATACAAATGTATATCATTAGGAGACATGCATTAAGGAACAAAATTAATGGTTTTTCTAATTATCAATTCACTGTATTCAAAGAATTGATCAGCCTGATCAGTCAGGTGATACATTTGACTTTGTTCTTTCTCCTCTCTTTGTGGGTTTATGCAAGTATTAGGACACTGGGTCCTTCTTAGGTGATGATATAAATCACATGGCAAAGTATAAAATGAATTGCATGGAGCTACTGAAAACTCCTAGGTGTGTCTTTCTTTCAGAGGGATGTCACTTCTGAAATGTCTTTGTGAAGATCAGCTCACTTCCTAATTTCATACTCAGGCGTCAATCACCCAACTTAACCACTTCCAGCTTCTGTCTGGATGCAAATATACAACATGGTTATTGACTTCCTTGTCTATCGTGGGTGAATGTGTATACTGTGTGATATTTTTAAAGTGGCTTGTGATGTATTTTTCAAAGGAGGTGCTTCTGCCAACAGCATAATGTTAAATTGCAGTGTGGGCTGTTAATTGATCAATAGTTGTGGGTTTAGCAATATTTGTACTCCATTCATCACAACGTATTTTTCGGACTAAGGCACATCAGATTATAAACTGCCGTCTGAATGGATAGGCCTACTTTCTGAAATTTTCAACTTCAGGGCAACTTCAAAACAATTGCTCTTTCTTTGTTGATGATACCCCTTTGCAAATTTCATGCACCTTTCTATTTATTATGAGCTAAGGTTAGGCTTCAAAGCCACAGAAATTTTCAAAAACAATATTCATGACCAAAATGTAGAACTATTTTGTCTATTGCTATTCATTAAAGTAGCATAAGGTGTAAGTCCTCCGCTCGTCACATGACATATCCTTCTATGCGTTTGTTTATGCAGTTATGCTGGCAGAATAGCTTCAGCAGCATACCAAGGCTTTACAATGGAAAGCAGCAATAAAATGAGCTTTTATCGGGCAACATTCCATTTTAATTGAATTCATGTCTTACTTTGATGAAAAAGACTTTGTCCCAGGTTTTTGTTGCACTATTGCACAACAGCTTGGCTTCCATTGTGTTTTTTTTTTTCCTCAAATTTGTAGCAAGTTTTCTACCCTACCAAAATAGTATTTCTTTACATTTGGCACAGTGTATTGTGGGAGCATGCCATATCAGCTACTATAGCTACCAAGCTACTAGCTTGGTGCATGCACATGAGCGACCTTTCCCTCAGGGCAATCCATGAACATTGAATAAGTAGTACCAGTAATTTGCTCATTTCGTTATAGATTTTTTTTTAAAAAATTAGTTGCCAAGTTGGTGTTTTTTTCTGGCATAAGGCCAGAATCCATTAATATTTTTGCCTCCTACAGAAGTCCACATGTTTGTTTTTTGTTATTCATTTTTTATTTGCTTACAAAATAAAGGACCCCACCCTGCGAGATTTTAATTGACCATCCCTCGTTTTTATGAAGCTATCTTTAAAAGAATCATTTGTCATATTGTCATAATCAAAGTGTCACATTACAGAAACTAGATTGGTCGTCCTCTGCGGGACACAAAAACAATTGCATGCAGAGGGCGCTTTCATATACTTAATTTTCCAGCTCAAAATCTTGCTCAGGATGGTTCTCAACTACAAGTTTTAAACGGCGTCCTCTAAGCTCATTTGCCGCTTAACGCTTTAAATATTGTATAGCAAAAATCTATAATGTTAAGGGTCCTCCTTTTGTCGATCCGTGTTCATGCTAATACTTTAGACCGACACAGACTTCTCTGTAAATGCTGATGAGCAGACAATCGCCTGTCTCTGAATCCCACTGAACAATAATCAGCTTCCAGAGCTTTCGTTTATCGTTCCCCAGCCAGTAAAACAAGTGAGAAGTTCCCAGACTGAGCTCGTAGCTTAACACTCACAAAGCAAACTGCTGCCATGCACAGCCTTTACTCACAGGCGACCCGGACTCCTGTTTACCAGCTGAATAGTGCCACAAATGCAGACATTGTCAGCCCGGAGCCCCTGTTCATTCCCTAGAGTAAAGCAGAGCTTATTTTCCTCCATTTGAGGGATTTCTTTAAATGGAGTAAATGTTCAACCATGAACGCAGACTTTCACTCGATATTGCCAATGTCACAGGAATCATTGGCGAAGAGATTTCCTGGTTTAGTGCTACCCAATGGAGAGAAGGTGGGAGGTCACCATGATTAGCTAATGTCTTCTCTCAGACAAGGCGGTGACATCATTGCTGTGGCATTCTTGGTTACCATGGCGAGAGGAGGAGAAAAGATGGGGTTTGAAAAGGGGCACGTTGTTTTGGGGTGGTTCCTGGGACTTGTATGAGAGCTGAGCAGCAATAAAACTTTAATTCGGTTGGTAAAAGGATGTCCCAGTAGGAGTGTTATTGTGTGTGTCAAGGAATCCTGTGCGTATTTTCCTTCTTGAAAATGGGAACGTAATCCTCTCAATTTGCATGATCCTATGGGCGGGATCAAAGATGCCTTCCTCAGGCAGTGTGTTCATGATTTTGTGTGTGTGTGTGTGTGTGTGTGGGGGGGGGGGGTACATCCTTTTCAGTGAGGATTTCAGCTTTGTAAGATACTTTTTTGCAGCATATGCATATCTTTTCGTCGTCGTCAGTCAGTTAGAGAAGTTGTAAAAGTCTTGCTAATTTTATATTGTCTCGTTTTCTCTTTTGTCCTTGACATATCTTCATATTGATCAGAGCTCAACAGCATTCCATCATGCCTTGCAGATAAAGATGATGGATGTCCCTCAGAGCTTTATACAAGAAGATGGATGCTTAATAATGCATAAGCAGCTACATTTCTGTGTGTGAGTAGTTATTTGTGCATGTTTCATGATGCTGTAGCATCTGACTTTTATTAAGCCAAGTCTATTGGTATACTTTGAAAATACCTCCTGACACATCACCAGACAAAAATGAGTGAATACTCATTAATTGCGTACCTTCTTTCATTTAGTGGATATTTTGCCACAGTCACTGGCCATAGAAAAATAATCAAGGATATGTTATTTGTTGTAAATAGTCTGAGAATTACCGTTATGAAAACAATAGTCTAGTGACACAATGAAGAAAATCTTCTTTTACTATTCTAGCTGACCTCTGTAAAGAAAAAAAAATGGAGGGTGGAGTATGTGAAGTGACTGAAGTCAAGGTTATGGGTGTGTGTCCTCATCAATTTTTCAGTTTTGCATCTGTCAACCGATGGTGATCCTTGGCTCACATCTAGCATGTCCATTTGGTTCTATTCATTTCCTGCAGAAGTGTTGATGTGCATGTCATTTAATGGCCAGGGGCAACACCTGAACACACAAACTCATTTGACCTTAAGCTTCTTCCTAGCACTTTGTGCCATATGTTAAATAGTAGAGAACATTGCATGCATGTCCTGGAACCATTAAATCCTATATAGATTTACCATATAAAAGTGAATGGTGCAGATTAAGTACAAATGTAATGTTTTGCATTGTTTTTGCACCTTTATGTCACCCATTGTTTCATCCAAAACATGTAGCACATTTTTATTGTCGTTAGCACATTTTTCTCATCAAACTGTCTCTCATTCATACTTGCAGGGACAAATGAATCATGTTCAGTTTTGACCTGTGTCTGGCGCTCCACATGATTAATAGGATGCACAGATGTTCCAAACTACATTACATCATGAAAATGTCTAATGATTACCTCAGGGGGTCTAATAAATATGAATGAAGGAATGGGCCGATAAAGAGGAACATATGGAGGTCATTATGTATTTAAAAATTTTTTTTACATGCACATGAAAATAATTGCTGTTAAAGGGGAAGTCAAATAAAAACAATCTTTACCATAATATGTTCTGTGTGTAACACTTCTGCAGCGATTACAGTCGGTTAGAACTACGGACCAGTTGCTAAGGTTGACTGCTTCACTTTTCGTGATAATATAAACCAAATGATTGACCACAGACCAATGAATAAGTTTGAACTGCTGGCTTATTCTACAACCCCAATTTGAACGAAGTTGGGAATTTGTGTAATATGTTAATAGGGGGAAAAAAGATTTGCAAAAATAAAACCTATATTAAATTGGGTATACCTCCTGAGATCCAAAAACTGAGATCTTGATAGGGAAAGAGTGTTATATTGTAATGTTTGATAAATATCTGGAGTTCCAATTTTTGTGTCTCATCCTGTATTTGCCAAAACAGTTTGACCAAAATCACTCATTTCATTTTAAAGGACAGCACTGTTTTGGGAACAGATTTAACATCAAGTCGTTGACGGGGCCTTTCTTTACCCCACCAAGTGATATACCAAGAGGTTGTCACTGCTAAAATTGAGTATTCTGGCCAAAGTCAAAAAGAAATGGGCCAACTATATATTTGAGCCAGATGAATCGGAAGCCGTCAGTGAAAATAGATACACTGATTGTTCAGATGAAGAAAATGTCGCCTTGCATTTCCGTGCGGCGTTGATGGAGGCTGCAGTTTTGATCAGGTTCCAAAGACTGATACAGAGTGCAAATAGGAATGCAAGTGGGAATCTTTGACTGTCTGATTAGATTCAGAATCAGAACAATTTTCGATTCGCAAGTTTTGATTCAATTAAAAAATATTTCTACGTCAATCTACAGTATAGAGGGTCCAAAAAAATCATGATACTTCTTCATTCCGCTTTGAAAACAGAATTGCTAATGAATTTACTGTTTTTAATTTCCATTTTTCACAATGTCCTGGACACATCGGAATTGGGTTTGTAGTTGAATGAATGACTTAACAAGAAACATACAATTCACAGTTACTTCAACATATGTTTGAGAAAAAGATTTCCCGCTTTTGTAAAGTCTAGTTTTCAATCCTGCTCTCTTTAATCTTATTTCGTTGAAATGGACATGGTTCTCAACTTAAGTTATTCTTTCTTTAAACCTACTATTCAGTTTAACAAACATAATTTTCAACCCGGTTTATTTACAAAATTCTACTTTTATTATCTCTGAATCAATTTAAACTACTCCGCTTTTGTTGGAATAGTTTCAATTCAGTTTACACCTATACATTTCAACCATTTCCCCTTTTTTACTGAAACAAATCAATGATACTTTCCAGCATTACGATGTATGGCTAAGAAAATAAGTGACAGACTGTACAACTTTGAATATTCAATGTCTCTAGCTCCAGTTAATCATGTTCTTCTGTTTTACTTGAATAGCCAATCCTAAATTGGAGAATGCGCTGTGATGAAGTAGGGGAAAAAAATGGATAGGTCCAACCAAGTTTGAAGAAATAATATATTGTCCAACAAATGCTCTTCCCTCCAGTGTGAGATTACAGTTCAACTTGAACTGTTCAAGGGGTTTGGGGGTGGCTCGCCATCTCCAATGTCGCACAACAAATCCAACTCTGATATTTAGTTCAGCCCATAATAGCACAGAAAGAACAAGTTGCAAAAACACACAAAAATGTCGTTCATGGCTTTAGATGAATCGTTTCCAGCTAGTTTTTCTTAATACGCACCTTCAGCTTTTATTTAGTAATAATGAAGCAAAAAAAAATCAGATTCTGATTAGTCTTGCATTTATAGAGTATGATTTAAGCAGCAAGATCCACCCACTTTTATACATTTCAGGGGCGCCCATTTTGCCACTTGGGGTCGACTGAAAATGACATCACAGTTGCCAAGGGGTTAGTTAACGACCAATCATGCACAGTTGACCTGTTTTATGAATCTGGACATTTGATGTTTGCAAGTTGAGCCGTGATTGATCATTGTTTGATCCCTGAGCAACTGTGATGTCATTTTCAGTTGACAGAAATGAGCAGAGCAAAACTAGATCATGTGGATTTTGTGTCTTAATTCATAATCCACAAAATATAATATTAATCAGAATATTGTTTTTACACTATTGGGACGAGATACAACATACTATTGTAAATATATATTCTACTGAATAGGTTGATGGTGTGGAGGAACTCCTGGAAGATGAGCTTGAGTCATTTTTAGGTGTGCACAACAAGACGGCTGTCATTCAGTTTTGTTGACATTTGTGTACAGCACATGCTGCTTCAACCCTTGTGCAGTATTTTGATTATTTTTGGTTCATTTTCTTCCACATCATTCTTGCAGGATTTCAGCCAACGGGATGTCACTCTCCTGGTAATGTGCCATGTTGAACTTTGGACACGTTGTCACCATCTGGATGGGACTAAAACTCCCATCCCCTCCCCCATGCGTCACAGGAGGTTGGCTGCTGGAAAAGTAGATCCCGTGGCAAAAAATATATTGGCACCCCTGGCATCGTGTTTAATCCCCTTCCAAACAGTTGTACCTTAGAACAATTAAAAACCTGTTGCTCACAACTGGTTCCAATAGCTATCTATGTACACGATGTACAACAGTTTGGTGTCTAATCTTTTGTAAATCCCAGAGCAAAACTGTAGGGTTTTGAAAGTCACAAGGAATGTTTGCTTGATGCGCTCATTTTTTAAAATTGGTAGCATTGATAATTGTGCGGTTGTTTCTTGGGGGTCTAATATATGTGTCTAGACTAATGCCATCTATTCGTCCATCTTCTATACAATTTAGCCTCACAAGGTCCACGTATGAGCTGGAGCCTCTCACAGCTGACTTTGTATGAAAAGTGCTTTTTGAAAAACAACCTTAATCCACACTTGCAATCACAATCTAAGAAGTCCTTTTACCTGACACAAAATGGTGGAAGACTTGAGATCAAGCCTTGAAAAAGGATTTTACTTCTCTGTCAGACACTTAAGATAATTCCATTGAGGATTTCAACAGGAGGAGGGAGACAGTCTTTAGATTTATGGACTTCCCTCCCATTTCCATATCCTCAGGTATTGGCTGTTTTCTGACCCTTTGGGGGATTCCAGCTGGATATCACAAATCTTTTCTGAGTCCCTCTTCAAATTTCCATGGTCATTAATTACATCTTATGATACTTGTCTTTCACGAGGCACGTGCCTTAAGTTCAACAAATCACTCGGGTTCTTGGTGATATTTTCACATTCTGTCCATGTGCGTGAGTCAGCGAGTGCACATGCATAAAATCAAGTCTGCCAAGACTGAGTATTTCATGCTGATAATCCTCTTATGGAGGGCTATGCAACTCCAAATTCGGTCACACAAAAAAATGTCCAAATGTGAACATTTGGATGCACACAAATTACTGCAATAATGACTTCATACCCCCCTATTTAAAAAAAAAAAAAAAAAAATATATATATATATATATATATATATATATATATATATATATATATATATATATATATATATATATATATATATATATATATATATATATATATATATATATATATATATATATATCCAGTTTTGAGATTCCTATCTTGGTCATCACAATCTGGTCACCACGAGACTGTAGTAACCAAAGTATTTAATTCTGCCACTCTCAGCTACGTGTATTTGCATGGAAATAAATGCTTTATCAAATGTGAACCCCCTAGGTGTGAATCTGTCTCGACACAGGTTTGCAGGAGGTGTGTATGTTGTCTCCAGAGGTGTTATTAAAGGGCAAAGGGCGAGGACAGCAAACTAGCTCCTGTCTAGAAGCTGCCAAGATGCTTCTAAAAGCATTGACCCACTTCCAAGTCTCCTCCCTCCCAAACATGCTGCATACTGAAGCAGCTCGCCATAGTGTACTAAGAAGCACTCCTTGCAGATGCACAAGAGAGAGGGTGTGCCCGCAGTGGAGTGCCATGTGAATAAATTGTGCACCCAGGCACTGCAAGGTGAGTGGGAATCAGCAGCCTTGCTGACGGAGACAACCTTGACCAAAGTCAAAGCAAGAAATTGCTGCACCTGCAAAGATTATCAACGCCTGCCCTGGTTTACAGCTATAAACATTAGGAACCAAGCTGAGGAATGCCAGTAAAGGGACAAACATGACCATGTGTGTTGTAAATCGGTGACTGGACATTCAGAAGGCCAATTGGTGGGAAGGAAGTTGATGAGACACCCACTTTGTCACAGCTGGTAGACACACATTTAGGCAGATAACAAACAAGCAACCACATCTTTTTCACATGCATAATAAAAAGTAGGGATTAGCACACTTTTCAGTTTTGGACAGAGTAAATGCTCTTGACTTTGATCTAGGAGTACAGTATTTGAAGGCATTGTCTGTAGACTAAAGGAAGATAAATAATATCGCATCATACGCCAACTTCAAAATAAATACATCAAATAAATAATACAGAACAATTCAATTGCCACTATAGTATTTTATTTTGAAGTAGTCTTTGTAGCTGTGGTAGTGGAGTGGCTAACTTCAGTCCACGTGATTCACATTTTTATTGTTGTCACACCGCAGAGTTGCCAGCATCAACACAGCACCTTAGAAAAGATCATTCAGTCGCTAATAAGGGACGCTAAGAAACAGCTAATCAATGATGGTGTCATTGGAGAATATGACACAAGTCTCTAGTGTCTCCCTGCAAACTATGTTTGGAGTTCACTTGGTGCATTCAAAAGCAATCAGACATCTTAAAGTCAGACAGGAAAAAAGTTTGTCAATGCATTAAATGCTAACAACAGCAAATGCCTAAATTTGGGCTTCCTATCAATCCATAAATGCCAACACAAGAAAAATGATGAGAATGAAATTACTTTGATATTTTACTTAACCACAATAAATGGTCAACCACTTAGGTACAATACCAAATGTAATCACTATGTTCTATCTTACATTCTAGTGGTCGCTATGTCAATCAAAATGAAGAATAAACGTGCTTTTGTTATACCTACATATCATATTTACCACAAAAAAATGGAGCGAAATAAAATTAGTCCCCTTTAGTCTGTTGGGCTACCGAAAAAAAATGTACGGGGAAAAAAAAAAAAAAATCTCTTTAGTGTTTGAGTTTTGAACCGAGCGTTTCGGTGCATCTATACTCCCTTTGGCACTGGGGTTGAGTTAAAAGCAGAGGAGGATTGTTGTTCATTCCAAAGAACATGTGGGCTCTTCTCCAGAGTCTACTTGTGTCTTACTCTACTCCAACACTTGATCTTGTGCTTGGTGATGTAAGGCAGCTGCTCAGCCTACGCCATATAAAGCCATGCACCAAAGCTCCCACTCAGGTTAATCATTTTTAGTCAACAGAATGTTGGCACTCATCAAACCTAGCAAGGTAAAATTTGAACAACCAATTATTGGACAATCCAAAGCGCACAACGTCTTCAACTTGTATAAATCCAGCATTCTTTCATTTGGATTTGAATGGGCAATACTGCAATCCAGTCATTATGATGTTGCAGATAACAGCAATGCTTTTGTCTTTGAAAAACAGTCACTGCAGACTCACAAGAGCACAAAGGCCCACTCATAGCTGTGTGTTTTTATGTGATCTCATTTGTCTTGCTCGTCCTACCTCATTAGAGGAGCTTGTTATAATCCTTACAAAGACACTCATTATCACTAGCAGGGCTATCTTTCGAGTTTGCGTGAAATGTAAAGGTCTCAGGCATCAGAACGAGAGATTTATTCGGTTTTCCCCCTTTTTGACTTGGGTGTTGAAGAATGACAGTGAGGCAGGTTTTTAGTCAGACTGCTTCAACTACAAATAATACACATCATATGTAAAAGTTTTTATACAAGAAAGTGAAAGTAACAATTCTGCTAATCCTTAAAATAATGTTTATTGGTCATGTTGCATATCCTTAAGAACAAAAATAAGAATGTACAGTAATGCATTGTACCCAAAAGTTCATGTGTTACTTTTTTGTATTTTCTATGTTAGATGCTGTGAGTGCAGCAGCTCATTGTCCCATTGGTACTATGAAAAAGACGGACGGCTCTTCTGCAAAAATGACTACTGGGCCAAGTTTGGGGAGCTGTGCCATGGCTGCAATGACCTTATCACCACTGGCCTCATTATGGTAAGAGGATTATACTGCAAACCCATCTTTTCTTATACCTTCTGGGCCTCAGTTGGTACATGCATTTTTGAAGCTGTACAGCAGTATATCACTTTCTCAAAAACAAAACAAATCAGCTTTGAAGAATAAATCCTTTATCATTTGTGAGGATGAACAAAATGTCTATAATTGTCAGCCTTGGTAGTGTATCAATTAATAGAAGATTAAATTTATAGGATTGTCATTGGAGTGGCTACTCTTGAATTTGGACAGAAATTATATAAAAATAATTTGCATCCATACCATTTAGCTTACAGCACAAACATTTAGAGCAAACACTGAATAATTATGTTAATGAAAAATAAGCTTTATGCATGTTTTTTCCATTTTTTTCATACTATAGTACCCGACTCAGGAAATTGATGATTCCAGCAAAACAGGCCAGACTCATTACATGTGATGAAATGCAGTACTTCTTGACACACATTTTGTGTGTGTGTGTCCTTTGCTGCTGTGCAATCTCAATAATGGAACAGCGGAGTCTAAAGTGTATAAGCATCATCCCTTCTCCTCTGTGTCCTTCTCTGGTTTATTGCTCTTCTTGCTCTCAAAATGATGGTCTTTGATTTATACAGTATGTGAGATTGTCCATACATACGGTAGTTTCTTAAGCACATTCGTTTGAATGGGACTTTGTGAGTTTCTGACTGTATGATTACAATACTAGTAGAAAGTCAGCTACACTAAGTAAGCAAGGATGTTGATCGATGTGACAGCATCTTGTTAATCAAGTCACAGTCATTGTATCGTTGTAAATGTTTAAGCAGACTTTTATTGTAAGCAAAGTATTGCCTTTCTATTTTTCTTTGAATTCCAAGTCATTATTTTATTTACAGGTATACACACTAAATTTTGACATGCATGCATTCAATCAGTGCAGTGAAATTTGTTATTTGGCAATTATTTTGTTGAGTAGTTTTTTTTAAGATTACTGGCATCACTTTTTTTTTAAGTTGTTGTTTTCCAAATTAAGCACATGGTGGTGTGTTTGTAGTGCATTACTACTATACCTGAGCGGTAGGTAACGCCATGTCATGGCGCGGCGTAGCAGGGAGGATAGCCGTCGTGATAGCGGGAGTGGTGGACATAGATGCAGGAAGGCTCTGTCATTTTTTTACATTAGGCTTTTGTCTGACTTCAAATACTGTATAGCTGGCATTGTGCTTTTTGGCTGCATATATACAGTGGGCCCTCGTGTTACGAGATTAATCCTTTCCGTGGTTGGGCTCAAAAGACGAATTCACCATATGGCGGGCAATCCAAACCGATGTTAAATAGCTAATGTCTTTAGAACCCCAGGTAACAACATCAAAATTGTACATACATATTAAAAATTGGTACCAAATAGTATAGTAAGTGCTACGTATAAATAATATACATGTATACAATCAGGAAACATCATAAATAAAAAAAATATAGAAAGGATTTATTTAGCGTTGAGTGGCACTTGTTATGCGCATATTCCCTAGTAAGGGTAGCCTAGGCTAGGCTAGCTTCAGATTTCTTGATTATCTCCAGCTTCGTTTCCATATAAATCATCTTCTTACTTCTCTATGTAACATCACTAGCAATCTTGGGACCCATGGCTAACCCTTTCAAGTTTGAATTAAGTAGTAAAATGCACCATAAATATTGTTTTGTAACGACTTGCGATACAACAAATATTTACCATTCCGCCATTTTGAATTGAGTGAGGCCGACCAATAGAAGACCAGCATCTTCGTCCAGACGGCAACAGAAAATAAGTGCAATTACCTAAAAACGCCTGCAGACGGAGACAAAACAACACAAATACAGCAAATCCCCTAGAATGACCCTTGGGAGTTGGCAGTTGTTTTTGTTGCAAATCCGGGAAAATACTTTAAAGAGGGTATGAAAAAACTCTGTATTCCACACCGCAACATGAAAAAAACGAAGGCACGGGTATTCCACATCGCCACATGAAAAAAAAACGAAGCCAGGGACGCTGTAACACGAGGGCCCACTGTATACTGTACAGAGTTCTGATTGAAAATTCACATTTAAAAAAACAAAAAAACAAATGCGACCTCACTATCTGAAAATGCTGCCCTACATCCATGTGATGAAAACCTTGCAAACAGCATTAGAATATAAATATGTGCCCCCCCCATATTGTTTGCACTAGCAAAAACGTGTTAGGTTTCCTTGTCAGCACCTGCAGAGGCAATAACTCACTTGTCAGATACCACTCCAGCCATTGAAGCACTTTCCTGAGGGTGTACGTGTTGAATTGAGTCTTTCACGCTTGTAATTGAATTACTATATATCCTGTCCCACCCTCACTTTGCTCTTATCATTGAATTTCTTTGAGTAAACAACTCTGCAGAAGGTAGAAAAAGTTGCAAAATGCAAAAAAAAAAATAAAGCTGCGCAATGATATTTGAATTGTACTGTATTTCGTGATCTATCATGATGGATTAAGGTTTTTTTCTTTTTTTGGTGGGGGAGGGGGCTCTCACGGCCTCTGTGCCACTTTTATTGAATGTTCTGGTAATACCATTGCCGTCGCACTTAATATTTGGTGCATTTGGGGGATGTTTTTAGCTTTTGTTTTTCATTTCAAAACATCCCCAATGAGAGAAGTTGGTAATTTAAAGTCACAAAAGATTTTTTCAGTGAATGAAAGTCCACATCACATGCATTGCACATCCTGTACTTTCCGCCTGTTGTTTTCAGTTTTGCTTTGAAATGAACTTGTGCCACTGCTTTGCTGTGTGTGTGTATCATCGATCATTCAAGGACGATGAGAAGAAATGCAAAACCATCCAAGTGACATCCACAAACCGAGATATGGAACTGGTTCTATTTGAAAGTAAAAAATATATATATAATTTAAAGGACAGCTAACCTGCATGGATTTGTGACTTTTGATTTTACACTTGACAGTGGTTCTACTTGTTGCAAAAGCTTTATCTTGTTTTACTAAACAGCTTACTTTTCATTTTACTTAGCTTATTTTGTGATTCCTATAGTATGTGAGCTTAGAATTTGCAAACACTGGTACACTAAAAACCAAACCAATGGAAAGTTCCAGGCATGAGAAGAAACTACGTATTTGGTAACCTTCTGTGGTTGTGAGGTGGGTTTGTGTTTCATGGAATGTTTGTAATGTCAGACGACCTAGAGAGAGTGAACTTTTGTTTTTTTCATTAAGGATTTGGTAGCTGATGAAATGAGGTTGTTTAAATGCAGTGGCTAATATGCATGCCAGACTTGCAGTTCACCTACTTTTGCATTGTTGATAAACTTAAAGAATTGAATATCACTTTGTGCTTTAGTGACATAGTAAATACATACTTCCCTGATAGTAAAAACGTATTTCCCTGGACAAGCGCTTCACCTACTTTTTGTCATTAATTAAAAACATGTATAGTAGTGTTGATATGAATAACAACTTTAATAGGTACAGTACTTCGTGCTTTAGTGACATAGTAAAAAAATGTACGTCTCTGATAGTAAATACTAGGATAGTAAATAGTAAAATATTTCACATAAGAATCAGAATTGTCATTTACTACAATTTAAACTGATTTAAATGGTCCGGAAATCGATATTAAACATAAAAAGAAATCAATCAGCTTCCTGTCTGCTTCCGTACTATGTTGTTCGCGTGCTGTGCCTGTTTTGGAAAGTCAAGTCTGCACTGCGCGGGGGGGGGGGGGGGGCTGCGCAACAGGGATCGCACGAAAATAGAGAATGGGGTAAATTCAACGCCCGCCCTCGTTGAAAACTGTCTTGTCGAAAGCCAAAGCAAAGATCCAACGACAGGGAAAGCGTTGTCATGTCTTTCACTCCTCACACCCAACTGTTCTAACGCACTTTTCTCTCTTGAGCGCCTGTGATTTCAATGAGCTAACCAGGAACAAATATTCATATAAAGTAGAACACAAATGGTCTGTATGCAACCCAACTCAAAACTTCAGTATGTCCACAAAATAAAATGACACAAAATGCTCCCAATGTGCTCAAAGTTGAACAAACTGGCGCAGGTTTCATGCTTTGCTTCATATTGTCAATTTAGTTGCTCACTTGAAAAAAAAGTTTCCTTCCATACCTTGTTTGTCATAAATGTAGAGAAATATTAATATTTTTAATTTGGGTAACAGTTTTTCACATAATTGGGATTTACAATTAAAAACTTAATGTGTATAAAAAAAGACACTCTCCCTTTGTTATTTTGTTTTACAAAGCAGACTGTAGTAGTATGTTGACTATTTGCACATCTATAGATTGAAGTGGAAATTATTTTTAATTGAATTGAATCAAGTCATGAATCAGAATCCAAATTAAATTCTGAATCCAGCCGGAGACCCCCAAAATGGGAATCAAATGATAAAACATTCACTGATTCCCTGGGAATCAAATCGTGAAACATTCAAAGATTCCCAGCCCTATTAAATACATACTTATTTGGATAAACTATATGAACACTTTTTCAACAAGTTTTCACTGTTGTAGACCTACGCATGCATGTCTAGATACAACACGGTAATGTCTAGACATTAAATGGGAACACCAAATTATATTTTTTTTACCTTCAGTTTTGGACTCATCTCAGCAAAAATGCACATTTACCCTGTAACAGAAATTATATAAAAATGCAAAGCACTAAAACACCTGTTTTCGCAATTTCTCATCAGTTACAACTGTCAGTGTAAAGTGAATAAAGTTTACAAAACTCAAAACAACACCAATACTTATGTTATCACAGGTTCCATTTTATTTAAAGGGACAATGTGTAAGATTTAGACTGGTTTTCATTAGCTATAACAGACATAGCAGCCTACGAAGAAGTCCCACACCCCATGTAATATCATTGAATGATAACTAGACCTATGATTATTTTTAAATCATACTGTTGGTTGTTAAGAACACATTTATTTGCAAGTTTTTACAGTTTGTAATGATTTAATTTATTCAATTTTAATGAAAAATGGTCTAAATCTTACATATTGTCTCTTCTATAAATCTATACCAATCTATACAATTATTGTAATCACCGGTACCACTAGTAGTACTTTGAGACAAAGTTTACCCACAAAACAGTGGCCCAAGATTAAAGCAGGACATTATTTTCCTCAATTCCAAACTGGTGCTACATCAAAATATAGGTAAAATTGGTACATGAGTCAGAGGTGTTCAAGCACTTCCCCTTTCCTTGAATTTGTGACATTCATCTGCAAGCTAAAATCCCCTGTTTAGGCAGAGGTTTCACTTCTGAAATGTCGTTAGACCTTACTCTTACATGAATGTTTTGATAAGGCCCATATTAACCACAGATTACAGTATATTGCTTACAGTATTTGGATTATTTTATATATTTTCATGACCCTGGTTTTTTTTTAATCGCTACATGACTCAGCTCCATCAAAAAAAATAAGCCACATCCATCTGTAGTCATATTTGTGGCAGGCATTCTTATCCACAAATTATTGGTTCAATCAAAAATAATTCACATTTACATTTATTGTTGAGCAAAACAGTTTAAAAACAAAAAAAAAATCAAAACATCAAAATTATATATACATATTAAAAATTGGTATCAAAAATAGTAGTGCTATAGTATATTAGTAGTATAGTATATGCTACTTATATACAATATACATGTATACAATTAAATAACATCAAAAATAAAAATTATATAAAGGATTTATTTACCTTTGAGCGATGTGACAAGCTTGTCATGGCCATATTCCCTAGTGAGGGTAGCCTAGCCTAGGCTAGCCTTCTTCGTATTTCTTGATCATTTCCAGCTTCATTCCCATATAAATCATCTTCTTACATCTCTCTTTAACATCACAAGCAATCTGGGAACACATGGCGACCCAATTTAAGTTTGAATTAAGCACTAAAATGCACAAAAAAATATGATATGGTAATCACTCACACTAGAACAAAGCTTTAACATTCTGGCACTTTGAAACGAGTGACACCGACCAATAGCAGACCAGCATCTTTGGGAGTCGTGATGCCGACCAATAGCTGACCAGCATTGTAGTTAACGTCGGGAGTGACGTGTGTATAGACATATGAGCGCGGAACGACTGACAGTCACGCACGCTCACTGACCGCCATGTTTGAGGTGTCGTAAGTTGAAAAAAATGGCAGGTAATCCATCAGTAAAGAATCCTATGTTTATTTTTTTCTTCCTTCTAGGTAACCGTGGCATTACCGTTTGCTTGGTTATTTAATTTCCCAGTTGAAGTCTGGACACACACTCCAGGAGACCAAGATATTTGTATACCAGATATTACAATTAACATTTCCATAATATACCCCCTTTAAAGCTTTACCAATAGTATACAATGCTGTCATTCCCAGAGCATCGATAGTAGTTGTTTCATGACTTCTCAGAAGCCACGTGTCTGCAGAAACGGCGTGCAATGTGTCTGGCCGCCTATTAATACCTCACCGCTGAGATGGCCTTGAGCCCATGCATATAACAACGGGGCGGGATCAGCATACTCAGACGACAAGGACGAGTGAGACGCTGATCTGGCGTAGGAGTGACACAGCAGTGTGATAGAGATTGGTTGAGAGGGGAAGGACAGTGATAATAAGATTAACGGATCTCACACGTTGTGTATCACATGCCTGATGAGCAGCATGGGTACAGTCTATTAACACTGACATACTGTTCACTGTTATTTGGTGAATTCCTTCTTGCTCCAGTTTTGTTTTGTTTTGTTTTGGTGGGTAGAGAAGACTGTTCTTCTTCCATCTTTATTGTAACGTGTACTTTTGTAATTTCAGGAACTGTATCTAAAACAGCTATCAGAGCATTAACAGTTCTAAATTTACAGCCGTGGAAAAAATTGCGACCACTATGTTTTTTTCAACTTTTTCATTTTCATGTGTGATATCACTAAATGTGTCAAATGACCGACACGCAAGAAAAATGGAATTAAAATTATACCATGAGTTCTTATCTTCAGTCTAATCATATTTTCTGTTCTTTTCTCATCCAATATAACATTTTCTGGAATAATGGATAAGAATTACTGGCATTGCAAAAGTACCAGCAAAATTGCATCAGAATAGCACTGTATAATGTTGAAAAATGCATTTGAAAGTAAGCTTTGGGCATTTTGAAATGATCAACTTACCAACTAATCGTATTTTAACAACAAATACAGGTCAAAGGTTTGGACACACTGTCTCATTCATTTTCTTAAAGGAATGATGGTGACTTGTTTTTCTTTAGGTAGCTTGCCACAATGTGAATTTTAACAGTTGTCCATAATGTGAATTTTAATAGCTGTCCAACAGGGCTGTCGAGTATGTGTTAACCTAATTTCTGCACGATACAACTGATGCTACTACTACTGCTACTGATATACCCTGATTAGACACACCAACAAAGTGTAAAACCATTTTAAATGATAACCGCTTGAATGTGCTTGAATGAAGAATGTGCAAATCAGTAATCAGAGCACAAGATGGCTCTTTTGAAGAAAACAGTGTATCAAACATGTTTTCTATTCATCCACCTTTTTTAAATGCTTAAATCCACGTTCATTCATAGTTTTGGTGAATTCACTGAGAATCTAGAATGTAAATAATCATGAAAATAAAACACATTTAATAAGAAGGTGCACCCAAATATTAATTTATCTCTGAAATATATGAACTCAGTAGTTCATTGTGGAGGCCTGTGTGGTTGTAGCTTCTCATAGCTGACATCTTGTTTTTCTTATTTCCCTAAACAATAACACAGACTGTGTCCCTGAATCGACAGCACCTAATGTCAAATAGTGTGGTACACTCTATTTGCTTCAAACGATTCGAGGCCTGATCACTCATTCAATAATTTACTACACCAATCTCTTGTAAGCGGCATACATTTAGCTGTAAACTAGTATTAGCTATTGTACAGTTGAAAATATTTCAATCTCAAGATTTGGTTCACATGTAAAATTAATTCCAAGTAATAGTAGTAATAATAATAACAATCATGTAATAATAATCAGTATGACTGAACCAATGCCACACAATTTTTTTTTCCAACATGTGAGTCACTCTGTTGTGGTGAAAATGTGCCGATGTCGGAGATTCGAAAGTAAGAATAGGCATTTGCTGATGACACAAGAGTGCATGTGTGTGTATGTCGGGGGTGAAACAGCCGGCCAGCGCGTGTGCAAGAGGGGGCGGGGCCACACAGGAAGTGATGAAGTCATAGCTAAAATAGGCGAGGGAGGGGGACTTGGTGTAGGAGGGCAGACAGGAGGGATGAGCTCAGCTGCAGAGGCGTAGGTCTGCTCGCCTCCCGCCCTCCCAGTGCTGCTTCAGCTTTCTGCCGCTGTGACCGCTGCCTGTTTTGTGTACTCTGGCCGCCGGTTTTCCTGAGAATGCACTAGAACAGCACAGGACGCCGGCTCTCGGTAGCTGACATGGTGGGAGACTTGTTTTTCTGGAGCTTCTGCTGTCTGAGGTTGTGGAAAAGGGACAAGAAGGTGAGCGGGAGTACGGATGCTGATGCGGTGATGTATAGTATGCATGAGCCGGGAGAACGCGAGTGGCTGACATGCTTTGCCGGCCACTGTCTGCCATTCCCTCCATCTTTTCTCCTTTATAAATTGGAAGGCGATATTGTGCAGTTGCAGAATATGTGTCATTTCAATGTGGGTCACTTTAACGCCGCGTAATACCAGTGTTCCCCTCTTTTCTGAAAGGCGCTCAAGGCTTTTTCTTCACCTCAAACTGATAAGCCCCGGATGAGTGTCCTGATTCTATGATCATGCAAACTTGTTTTCTGCCTTTGCAGGCTATGATTCCTTAGCTCCACAGTTGGTGTAATTTCTATATGTTAATACATTACCAGGGTCTTCAAAGTATCTCGGTAGTGTGCTTTCCTGGTTGGGGTAAGAGGGGGTTTCCATTCTGAGCATCAGTTGCGCCTACTGTCCTCTCTGTGGCTCGCACACTCATTGAATTTTCCAAGATAATGTCTTCTGTAATTCTGAAGTCCAACGTCACATCTGCCTACCTCGATCAGGTTCGGGGTTTTAACGCAGGAAATGGTTTTAACATTTGTCAAACTTGACTGAGCTTGAACTCTTCTTGTAAAAGAGTATCTGTGACCAATTTAATATCTTGCTTTGGCCAATTTTTCAAATCGAATTATGATATTCGTATAGCTAAATGCCGTCAAATGTGTTGTCTTTCATGTGGAATTTAGGCTTTGTGTCGTGGGCAAGTTCAGAACAATGAGTTAAAGCACGCCCGGTCCCACTGTTCTATTTGTTGTTTCGACTGATGTCATGAGGTCATTGTCTTTAAGTCAGACTTAGCCAGACTGTTTGACCTGTGCTAATGGGTAGATACTTTTGATAAGGTCATAATGCACATACATACATGTGTACTTATAGACACTCTTTCATTGCATCTCATGCAAATTATTATATAGAACATCATTTGCTAATTTCTTGTTTTAATCTATTTTTATATATGTTATCACTCAGAGAATGCCAAGCAGCTCTTCACCTGCATGTTTTGCCACATTTTGACTTGGACATGAATTGCACAACTGGCTTAAAAGTCTCCGTGCACATTCCACACACAAGCAGATTGGCTTAAAAGTGTCCTTGCACATTCCACAGACAAGCAAAGGTCATGCATGTTAATCATTTGAAAAAAATAAAAAATAAAACTCCATGCCACATTAAGTAGACTTGAGCTGTGTTTGATGAACTGACAATGTGTAATAGCAAAGTAATTCTGTAAATTAACAAATATTAGTTAGAGAAAACTGCAGTGAGTTGTGCATTAGTTGAACTTGCACAGACTTCCGGTTTCCAGAGTTGAAAAAAAGAAAAACACTGGGTTCATGACCATATAGTAAAAACATTGCACTTTAAAAAACAAAGTAATAGGAGAAATCCTTACAATTTAAAACATTACAATGATTGCATCATGACCATGCTTTATGAGAATCAGTCCCTTCTAGAGAGCATGCTTTATTTATATTGTTGCACTTTCTGGTTGCACCCCAGGCCACCAGGGGGCAGTCAATTTCATTTATGAAGACAGACTACTTGTATTTCATGATGAAAAGATGATGATTGCAGTTCCAAATAAAGCTGCATTCCAGAAAAGTTAGAATTATCCTGGTCTGTTCTAAGCTAATGTAAACAACAAATATGGCTGATTGCAAGGAAACTTGTCTTTATACTTGTCTTTATAAATATAAATATACATTATTTTTACAAACTCACTGTCTACTGCTTGTTGTGAAATTTGCTGACAACAGTGAATTCTCATAACTCAACATTTATTTCACAAATCAAAATGATAGTCGGCGACAGCACATATTTCAAAAACCCTTGTAAGTTGTGGTAGTCCTATATTGTAAATAAATTATAGATGCACAAGGGAGTACCGTATTTTCCGCACTATAAGGCGCACTTAAAAGCCTTAGTTGTTTTTTTTTTAAAAAAAGCTGATGGCGCGCCTTATAATCAGGTGCGCCTAATATATGGATCAATATTGAGATTGGGATCCGTATATGGGGAATGAACTGATAAAGTAAGCGTTACCTGTTTCTTTTGTGTGTTTACAGTTGAACAAGGTTGGTCATATTGAAATTGAGTTATTACGCTATTGAGAGTTTAGAGTTATTGTTTAGGTTATTATTGTTATTACTTTGAGTATTACTATTTCGTGATTGAAAAAGTTTTAAAATACTGTATGTCATTGATTGAGGGTGCGCCTTATAATCCGGTGCGCCTTATAGTGCGGAAAATACGGTAATCTGTTTCTTGGAGGTGAGTCTTCAAATGAAGATTAAAAATGGCTCACTTGCTGATGTACATTCCATTTATCTTTTATTGTTAACTGAATGTCACTTTAGCCATCTTGTATTCATCTTGTATTTAGCAATAAGTAGGTCCCTGTGTACTGCTGGCATATAAAGCAATGATTGCTTCAAAATTACGTTTCGTTTAACAAAAAGAAATATAGAAACTATTATACGAAGCACCGATGCAGACGTTCAGCCTTTTGAGGACCTGCAAATGTTGAAATTGGAGGAAGCAAAACAATTAGATCATAATGTCCTGTGACTTAAAGCCTGCAGCCATTGAAATACAAAACTGTGTTGTGAAATAACAAGCTTTCCTCTGAATCCACCAAACAATCTGCCCTTTTCCTGTGGGGAATACGTTTGGTCACAGTTTGTTGTGTTGTCAGTGAAGCCACAAGGCCGCATGGTTGTCAGACTCAAGCATTCGCTCACACAGTCCAAACCAAGATGAGATCATACACCGTTGATAGACTACAGCAGCCTGAGCTAAGACATATCAAACGATCTCATATAGTAAAAATGTTATGTGATGGTTTATCCATGTGATGTTTGTCGAATCTCTGAGTTTGCTCAACAGTCACATGCCCAAAACACCAGAAGAGAATATTACTTTTATCTGGACATTTTATCACAACTTCTCTCGAGCATTAATATCTTTCACCTTTATAATTACCACCTTGGGGTAGATGTGTTTCCTAACCATGACGACAACAGCTGTCATCTGCCTTATGTGGTTTTAGTGTGTGTATGTGTGTGTGTTTAAGCAAATAGCACCCGTGGTGTCATATTGTGCAGCGCCACACACCCTTTTCATCACAGTCCAGCTGTCCTCTCTTCTTCCTGTTTCCCATTTGACGGAACACACACACACACACACACACACACACACACACACACACGGGTCGTGTTTCTATCACAACAGAGACACCACGTTGACCTTACTTTCATTTCCTGAATCTCTCGTTTGATTAGTTATCCAGCATTAAATTATTTCTACTCTAGAAGTCATATCACAATGAATTTCCTTTACATGATATGTATCATTTATGCTCCTGCTTCTTTTCTTTGTAATATTTAATTGCATGAGATGGTGTATGCATCCAATCAATGCCCAGCCAATGTCATAAATTCTGATTATGACTGCAGAGCTCATCTTAATTCTTTAATTTAAGCCAGTTTAGGTCTTTTGTTTATTGTTTAATTGGTATTTCTGTGACTAATAATGCTGGAGCAGATTTTTGCTCCGGGTTCTGTTGTCAGTGCTGCTCTCCCAAGAGGGTGTGGCAGGAGGCATGTGGCCGTGGACATTGATTTAATTGATTCTACTTGCACTGATGCTGCCCATGTTTCCTCTTTTTGTCTCCAGTGACACCATTTCATTTTGTTTGTTTGGCAATTTATAAATGGACTCGTGGTGCTAATTAAATGTTTTTGCACACATTTTATTTTTAACACACTGTATGACACAAAAACATATATTGCTGATTAGATCATTTCCAGATTATTTTTAACTAATATATGCTGTATATACATTATATGCAATTACATGCATAGCCACAGCTGACGGTACACCTACACAATTACCAAGCATTTTTGTAACAGTTATTGTTAATCACATTACATGCCTTCTGTACAGATGACATACAGAGATGATTATTTTTTTTTATCAATTGTCTATTAGCTCCTATAGTCAACGTTTTATTATTATTATTGATTTTCTCTACTGAATTTGGGTACAAATGCTCATCTCACTGATATAGATGGGCATAATTAATAATAATGTAATTAATTAATGGCGTTCAATACGAGGATTCAACCAGCAGAGGTGCTGTTGATTCACTTTCAACTAGTTTGAAGACTGAAGTCTTGTTGTCTGAAGTAAACAGAGGGTCTCCATAGTATATTTTTTTTCATCTAAAAACAAAAATATTGGACACATTACAGTACGTAATTCATTGTTAATTATACGAACAGTCAGTAAAAAAAAATTGCCTCGCCTTCAAGGGAATAAATTCAATGTTTAACACGCCTCATAAAATGATGTTCACATTTAAAAATAACTATGGCTTTTCTTTGACATTGGGAGGAAATGAAACCCGACCTCATGTTTAACAATGGCAGTTGCAATCAGTTGGAAAGAGTTTTCGTGAAAAAAAAAAAGACAAAATGAATGGTTGACATGGATATATGGCGTTGATGTCCACTTAATCAAGATCACAACTACGGATTGATTGAATGTGGATTGTTTAACCTCAGACAAAACAGCATCAAATGTGCACTTTATATCTTATCTTACAATTAGCGATTAAATTTCATTTGTATGGACAAATGAGCTCTGTACAGGGAGCAGATCTGCTCATTGCCGCGTCTGTTTTTGGCTGTAACTCAATTCTCTTGCTTTTTGCACCACCGCCCTAAGCTCAGCAAGAGATCTGGCAACGGCAAACCTAATCTACTAGACCTTGGCCTACTTCTCACACCAGTCACAAGCCTTGTGTTGCTTGCTTGATACAGAAAACTGCTGTATCCACCTAATGTTGCTCTTTCTCTCTGTCACAGGTTGCAGGGGAGCAAAAGTATCACCCCGAATGCTTCACCTGTCTGAATTGCAGGACATTCATCGGCGATGGAGACACATACGCGCTGGTGGAGCGATCCAAACTTTACTGGTAAGATGACTTGTCAGTATTTGTTTTTATTATGGCTCCGCAGCACGGTCGGTTAGTGTTTAGGAGGAGGTCTACTTCACACTTCTGAATTCTGGCCTGAATGTGAATGGTCATTGCTCTGCATACAGAATGCCCTAGATTGTTTAATCGGAAGAATACATTTGTGAACAAATGACTTCTACTTTGGATAACAATGATCAACATTTTTTTCCTATTGTATTAGATGAAAGGGAGCAAACCACTAAATCAGTTTATATTTGTGCAATTTCTGCACTGCAATTTGAAATAATGTCCTGTTTTTGAATAAGTTTCATCAGCCGACTTGTGGATTAATTTGGAAGAAAAAAAGAAGAAAAAGAAATCCTAGGTTACAGCCCAAATTGCATCGCATTTGATTTAAGTGTTCGTTCTGGCCACTGGATTCTTGCAAACCGGTCTCATAGTGTGGTTAGTGGTTGTCTTAAGTTCCCCGGAATTGAAGTTAATTATCGCTATGATGAAACACATTTTTAAATGAAAAAAAATAATATTCTGAGCCTTTTGAAGTGCACCCAAAACCACAAATAACAAGCAGTAGACCAAAGAGAAAATAAATTGAATTTTTCATGAGCTGTAAAAGTACAGCTTGAGCTCCCTCTTTTATTTAATCATGCTCAAATCACTTACATATTCCAAGGTCTTTGTGAAGCGACATGAAATGTATTAAAAATGCTTTCCAAACTCTGATTATAAGTGTTTCTGTGCTTTATAAAGTTTGGAAACACAAAACCAATCTGCATGAGTCGTCTGGTCACGTTTAGATGCTGCAATAATTGGACTGGCGGTTTGACCAGATGGTTTATGCCTTGGAGGCTTATAAGTATATGTGTCAAATAGTGCTTATTGTTAGGTTTGGTTAGTTAAGTGGTTGTGTGAGTGTTACAGTGCCAACCAGTATTCAGTCTTCACCCATAAGAGAATGTGATGAGAAAATAAACATGTGTGATGTCTTTCTAATCATGATTGCCAAATTGCTTATTTCGATCTATTTCTCCGTCTTTGCACCAGTGGTCATTGTTACTACGAAACCATCGTCACTCCCGTCTCACTTCCGGACTCGCCATGCTCACGGATCCCTCACACGGTCACTCTGGTGTCGATCCCCGCCTCTGCCGAGGGTACCAATGGATGCCGGGGGAGGGGCTTCTCTGTGGCTATAGACCAGCCGTTTAGCCCCAAAGAAGACTGCAACTCTGAGCTCGGACGCACTGTCAGGGTCTCTCAGTGAGTCTGCAAAGTTATGTTTTTTAAAAGTCAAATAGAGAGCAATAAATTACGGTAGGGTTAAGAAGAGATACGTGACAAAAAGGAGAGTGTGAACTAGAGAGATGAAAGCTTGTATCTGACAACAAGCCTTAGTCCAAATAAGAATGAGTGTTTTGTGCTTCCCCTCTTCAGGGTGGATACTGACTGCATCAGCCCAGATGTAAAAAATTCCATCCATGTGGGAGATAGAATACTAGAAATCAATGGGACGCCCATTCACAACGTTCCTCTGGATGAGGTATTTACCACACAGCCATCAAAAAAATGTATTAATTGTACGTCTCTTACAGATTCATAGCTGTTGTATAAATTGGTGACCCGAACACATTTTTGAATTTTATGTGCCTCTACACTGGGGTGAAAAACTGTTTTGAAATTCAACTTCGACTCAGATGCAGAAAAAGTTTGCTCGGGACCTCTCTATTACAATACATTATAAGTCAGCCGACAGACATATTTCATGACAATTTCTATCACCATTTCGACACCAATCAACAATTATTTTTTTTGTTACTTATAACTGACCGTTGAGTATGATCTTTTTCAGATCGACCTGCTGATTCAGGAGACAAGTCGGCGGCTCCAGCTAACCATCGAGCATGACCCACACAGTCAGTCGCAAGAGGGGAGCTCTTCAGAGATTGGAGAGCAGGTGGATGGCCCACTGTCCCCCTCGCTGTCTGCGGGGCCCAGCCCCATCCTGCCTATCACCCAATCCCCCATCTCTGACATGAGCAAACTGAAATCGCGCCTTGTAACGTAAGATATTAACTTCAGTTTTTTTACAGTTATGTATATTATATAGTTATTGTATTTTGAGAAATGCTTGGCAAATTCATTGACACCACTCAGTCTTAAGAGACTGTTTTATACTAAGCGAACAGTGCAATGATTTAATTGTATCATCGGTTCTTTCTGTAATGCTCTCTTTTGCTTCGAAAATCAGTAACTGCACATTAAATCCATATTGAACATATTTAACCCTGAAAGTGTCAATTTGCACATGAGTTTCATCCCATTTTTCAAAGCAGGATTTCAATACAGCTTCTGTTAGCTCTCAATACTAAAGTTGTTGCTGTTTGAGCATGTACTTTACCAGCCCTCATGAAAAGGGCAGATGGTCCATTAAAAAAACAGCTTTAATTGAATTCTAATCTCCAGGAGGAGCTACAGCATCGATAAGTCGCCGAGCTCCAGCAAAGCCTCGTCCCCTGTCTCCCCGAAGAAAGATATCAATCGTTCCGAGTCACTTCGAGTCGTCTCCAACCGGACGCACCGCATCTTTCGCCCGTCTGACCTCATCCACGGAGAAGTGCTTGGGAAGGGATGCTTTGGACAGGCCATCAAGGTACATATGATTGCATTGGAATTATGTGGAGCTCATCTCAGTGTGCTTGATTTAGTAGTCATACTCACAGAATCCCGAAGGTGGCAACAATGTGACGTGTCAAAGTGAGAGGATTCAAGCGCTCAAACAGCGATGGGGTCAATATGACTGGGGTCGACCTGGGTTTGAATGTCAGCTCAGCCCCTCTTGCGTGGCATATGCATATTCTATACTTGCTTATGTCGATTTACCCCCCCCCCCAAAAAGCATATTAGCCTATCTGAAGTGACTGCAGTCGTTAGTTTCGATGTGCCTTTCTATAGCAAGTGACTAGTTCAGGGTGTGCGCTGTCAGCTGGGATGGACTCCAGCTCACCCACAACCCTAATCAGCACAAGCTGTACAGAAAACTAATAGATTGTCCCATGCTTCGTATTAATTCCAGTTGCTCTTGACTCCAGGTGACCCACAGGGAGACGGGAGAGGTGATGGTTATGAAAGAGCTGATACGCTTCGATGATGAAACGCAAAGAACCTTCCTGAAAGAGGTAATTGGGTGTGGATATTTTCCTCTCATTATGTGCAGTCAGTCTGATGTTTTTCCTCCCCTTTGAGTGTCAAGGAATACATTTCCTTAATTTCATCACATTGTCATTGCGCAACGGCCGGATCAAGTGAAAGTAGGTTTACAATGATAGAATGGCCCCATAGATGCTTGTCCCAGCCAACATGGTGACAGTAGGTGGGGTCCACATGTTAATGGTGATGGCTCAGTGTCAAAGAACAGAGGATGGAACCACCTTGAATAATATCCTGAAGTGGTTGACGAGGAGGAAGGATGCAGGCATGCAGTGTCATCACAGTTTCATTGGAGACAAGATACTAGTGCCCCCTAGAGGCGATAAAACAACTTAACACAAATTTACACAGTGTTGAAACTTTGTATATTAAAACGTCTTTAATAAACCCTCAATGCTATATTATTATTATTATTATCTATAACCACAGATCAGAACTAGTCAAAGGTGAATACATAAAAACCCCTTTATTAGGCGCAACTTTTGTATCATTTTCAGAGTCATGTATTTCATATGTCTCATAATCAGATGGTCTCAAAAGGTGAACTCATACTCAAGCATGTGAGTGGACTATTGTAATAAACAAAGAACAAAGAAAATGTACTTTTCTCATATTTTTGCACACGGCTACACAAGCTAAGCTAAGCATTGTTTAATGGCGGGTAGATGTTTTGATTGGAAGAACAATTCCCACACGGTTGTGTTTAAGTGCGGTTTGTAAGGTTGATTTTAACACATTGAAAAGAAATTGAGTCTTTATGATCACAATCTAAAAAATAATGAACTGACTAGTTGACAAAACAAATGAAAACCTGGTAACGTAGATGAATTTGATTTAAGAGAGCTTCACTCAACATGACATCAATTTGGTAAGCACCTCTAAAATCTAAAACTGACCGCATAAGAGGATTTCCTATATGTTACAGGACATTCTGAATTATCTGTTGCTCTTGATCACAAGTCCTAAAAGTGTTCTGTGATTTGTCATCAGGTGAAGGTCATGCGTTGCTTGGATCACCCCAATGTGCTTAAATTCATCGGCGTCCTCTACAAAGACAAGCGATTGAACTTCATAGCGGAGTACATAAAGGGTGGCACCTTGAGGGAAATCATCAAGAAAATGGTGAGAGAATTTTGAATGTTAGTGTGGTTCTAAACAGAGGTTTGTCTGCAACTTCTAACAATGAATTTCCTCTCCTAGGATAGCAACTACCCTTGGAACCAGAGGGTCAGTTTTGCCAAGGACATAGCTGCTGGAATGGTGAGTTGTAAAACAACGTCAACCGTTGATGAATTCCATCAGGATTAGTTCATTGTTTGTTGTGTAGTTAGTTTGCCATTTGCACAATGATCGATGCCATGCATTACTTGAATTCCTGCTGTTACAATGTTGCCCTCTTGAAGTGGATAGAATAAAGTGCTTTTGTTCTCCTTTCTAGTTTTTTTTTTCCTTACTTACACTAAAAGCATTTATTTTATTTTATTTCCGTGTAGTCGTATCTGCATTCCATGAACATCATCCACCGAGATCTGAACTCTCACAACTGTCTTGTCCGTGAGGTAAGAACTCTCGTGTGCTTTCAAGGATGTGTTTTTTTTTGTTTGTTTTTTTTTTGTTAACAACAACAGTCTGTTGATTTTGTTTCCCCATATTCAATCCATGGGATTGACCAGTTACAAAACAAGGCTGAACTTATTTTTTTTGCACAAGCTGCACTTACTTTCGTACAAATAGTAGAATGTGGGTCTCAAGCATAATGCTGCCATTTCTGTGATTTTTTTTTTTTTTTTTTAATCTGATCCTTCAATTTTAGTGAATACTAACTTGACGCCCTTTTGTGTGTGATTGTGAAGAACAACACAGTGGTGGTGGCAGACTTTGGACTGGCACGGCTGATGGTGGATGACAAACACGGGGAGAAGTTTACAAAGGGTGAGCTGTCAGGTCTGAAAAAGCCTGATCGCAGGAAGAGGTACACGGTGGTGGGGAACCCCTACTGGATGGCTCCTGAAATGATCCATGGTATGAATGAGGACACCCGTATGCATCTTATAGGGTCACCCTTTAGGATTTTTTTTTCAAATGTTAGGTAATCAGTCCATACTTAATCTATTTTTCTTTTGCCTTCCTAGGAAAAAGTTACGATGAGAGGGTGGATATTTTCTCGTTTGGTATTATGCTATGCGAGGTGAGTCATCATTCTCCAGGTCACTAGTGATGACTTGAATATGCACAACATTCTATTTAAATGTACACAAGCATTAGTGGACTATTAACGCATTCAATCCCAAAGACATATATTTTCTTGAGTCCAGAATTTTTTTCAGGTTTTTGGCTGAGCACAATTTAACCCTTTCATTACTGATTCTTTTTTGTTTGTTTTTTTAATAAAAATGTATGGCATAAACTACTTGTTTATAAGTGTAGTTTACTTGGGAAATTTGTTTAAAAAATTCCCACTTCCATATTCACCAAGAAACACCACTGTATATTCCATAGACCCCGATATTTGTATAAAAAAACTTGGCAGAGAAGTGAAAATGATCACCAATTGCCTACGATACATAGTAATCAGTGCAATCTATAGTAACACACATAGCACATATTATCAATATATTTCCGCAGTACGAGATGGTTAATTGAGCAAGCTTGTTGACATTCGGCCCAGCACTGACTTGTTGTGTATGGAAAAGTTGGTTAATGCCACTAGAATCTGTAGGTACGTGTGTAATGAATCACTAGGATGCCATTTCATCTTATTGCTACCATTCCTATTCCCACTGCAATTTTTTTTGAAAAGCTGTGGGACACATTGTCTCAATGAGAGTAAAAGTGTTAAAATGGCTGGTGAATGAAAAAGAAGAAGAAAAAGAAGTACTAAGGTAATAGATTACTTAAGTTATTGAAGTACTAATCATATACTTTAGTCAAGTATAATAGTAGTAAAGTACCACAATGAATTCATTACTTTAATCCATAAAGTATTTTTTTTACTTTAGTTCTTAATGAAAAAGTTATTTAAAGGAAACGATTAATATTTCCAATTAGTACCAGCCATTTTTAAACACTTTTAGAAAACTTTTAGAATAAACACTTGAAAAATAATTGAAAAAGATATGAACACGTACCGAGGATTGCATGTCAAATGTCTGAGATAAAATCAGTCATGTTTATCCGCTACAGGAGGCAGCTATTTTGCCATCTGTTTAGATAAGGACCAGATCACGGCTCAACTGTGTTTTATAGTTGCTTTTGTAACATTTGCCAGCTGAGCCGGTGTCATTTTCTATTCACAATAAATGCCAAAATGCTCACCACCTGAGATGGCTAAAAACTAGTGTATTGTGCTGTTGGAGTTCCAGAAGTTCAATAGTAGACATATTACCATGTTTAAACGAGTGTGGCTGTTTAGACTATATTACTGTGAAGAAATTATTTGGCTTGTCTTACGTGTCCAGCCATCCATTTTCTAGCAGTTCAGCCTCATATGCTGAACTACATATGTTCTCCACAAGTTCTATCAAGCAATGAGTGAGATTGGCACATTTCACATTTCAAGGGTAACATCCCACAATGAGTGCAAATTTAGGTCTCAATAATATGAGTGAACCCACAAAATAGAGCCAATGCTTATTTGTTCACCCGTGATCATGTTAGAGGAAATCTTTCGCCAGAGTTTCAAAGAACTAAAAACTATCCACTCATAATGCAACTGGTGGTGCCATTCACCTAATCTGGGCAAAAACTCCTGAATGTATTTGAACATGTATTTCAACATGAGTAGTGCAAGCTAAAAGTTGTCTCGTGGTTATTGCCAGGAAGACAAAATGTCGCTCTGCTCTGCTGGAGACAACCATCTTAGGTCAAGAACTTGTATTCGTTTTCAACAACGAAAGGGCAGAATTTTGGTTTTTGTTCACTTATGATTTTTTTTGGGGGGGTGTCTTTTCAGATCATTGGCAGGGTCAATGCTGACCCAGACTACCTTCCCAGGGCAGTGGACTTTGGACTGAACGTGTCGGGCTTCCTTGAGCACTACTGTCCTCCAGATTGTCCTTCGGCTTTCTTCCCCATTGCTGCTGTGTGCTGTGACCTTGACGCTGATAAACGGTCAGATGTTCCTCTTATTAGGTGTAAAATTGAAGTTATCTACTTGCACTAGATAAAGATTGATTCAGATTAAAGGGGCCCTGCCATGGAAAATCAACTTTTTGAAGCTTTTAACCATGTTACAATGTTAATTACTCACTTCTCACACCCCAAGTTTTATTTTTCTTCCTTGGCTTTTCAATGAGAATTCTTAGTTGTGCAATTCTCACAGTTGCACCCAATGGAGAGGCTATAGTTGTAAGAACACATTAGCTTCATTGTATAGAAATGAAGCATGTGAATCGATGTGCACATTAAAGCAGTATAAAGACTGCTTCTTCGTGGGGCATTTTTCTACTGCTACTAATGGTTTCTCAATGTACAGCACTCAATGTACAGTACTGTTTACATCTGCTTTGAGTTTCTTGTAAAATCAAGTGCACACAAAAGTTTTCATACTCTAAGGTGATGTTAGTTTTTTTCTCTCATTAGTGTTTTGTGGCTGGTCGGCTTTTAGAACATCATGAAGGGGACGTCGCACCTTCATGCTGAAAGGCAGGGTTTCAGTTAATTTCCTGGTTAGAAAAAAAAAATCATATTTCAAAATTCCCAATGTGCCAAAGGTAAAATTTCATGCTCCTTTGAGCTATTTAATAACACAATAGCACAATATTTTATTCAGAGTTGCAAATCTTTTCACAAACTACAAAGACAGATAGGACAGGGTTGGACTACAAATGAGATGCACTGATTTCCTTTGAAGAAAGTCACATTCACAGCCAGATTTTGTTTGGGTGAATTGTCCTTTTCATATATACAACAAGTATTTTTTAAGTGTATGTGAATGTTAATTGTTCCTTTTGAATTTGATAGCCCTGCTTTCACCAAACTGGAGGAATGGTTGGAGAACCTGAAGATGCATTTGGAGCTGGGCCTGCCACTGGTGTCTGAAGTAGAGCAGCTGCACAAAGCCTTCTGGGAGAACCACAGCATTGCTCGGTCCGAGAACGGCCTGCACATCCACCCTGAACAGCCTGAGTAACGTTGGGTGGGACGGGAGCAGGTCCAAGTGATAGCCTACTCCCATTTATGTATCATAAGTCTGTCCACGCCCCGAGCTGACTGCAGGACACGCAGCCTGGCTTTAGGCCGAGCGAGTTGACTCAGGGGAACAAATGTGCATCCAAAAAGCCATTTGTTCAAGATGTGTGCGCGTAGTCTTAAGTCCAGTGGCGAGTCCGTCACTCCGACAGCTGGCCTCTCCTGCATTTGATGCTTAACCCAGAACATGACTTATGCAGTCGGCATCCACTTTCGAATCATAACTCCTTTCTTGTATAATGTAGATTTACATTTGCAGTTACGAGATAATATATTTATGCGGCTAAAGAAGCTAAACAATAAGTAAAACGAGTCTTCAAGTTTGCACCTCTACAGAAAGCACCCGCGCACGCAATTTGCAAGTGCTAATTTAGTTGTTTGTCACGAAATGTGGACAAATGCAACCGAATTTCAAAAAAATTCTCTATTGCTGTCGAGAGAATGCATGCAAGTACATTTTGGTTTTATCCTATTATTCATGTCCCAAAACTGTTACTGCTGATTGTGTAGCACTGATTCAACTGTGGTACCCCCACACAGTTATGGCTGAAATGTGTTTCAGTCATCTTTTGCATCTCTCCTTCCTGGTTCATCTTCCATTTGCTAACGTGCACTAGTGTACATAGGTGGCGACATTGTAAATGTGTTAAATATTGTAAATGTAAAGACATATTTTCTATACGTTTTTGCATCATTGCCATATTTTTATTGGCTGGTCTGACTCACAATTGTGGAAACTGGAAGGTTTTGACTGCAGTTCACAGGGGTCAGCATTGGATAGATAATTGTTACGCCGCTGTCCTCCATTTGCGCTCATGAGATATTTCAATGTGTAGTCCAGTCTTTGGGTGACAGCTCCAATAGTTTCCTGTATTGAAGCTTTTCCCTTCCCATTTGAAACAGGATGTAAAAAAAAAAAAAAAAAACGTTTTAAACTCTGAAATTCTAAAAGAACTGCAGTATGTCCCTTTATACTGTATACAGTATATCTTGTTCGTATTAATAGTACCAGATACCTTTGTGTCATGTGTATCCATCTACATGTACATCCTATCTGTAAAAATCACTTTATACTGTGTGTCTTTACACGTCTGTCTGTTTCTGTTCATTCGTTAATGTACAGAATAGTACCGCTTTGAAAATGATTGCTTCCACAAAATTTCTCACTTGCACCTTTTAAATCTCTTGGCTGTAAACCTTTTGTTTAATTTCTGGCTTATGTTCACACAAGCTGCATGGTACAATTGCTAGAGTTGGTCTGCCTTTATAAGCCTGAATATTGTGATGTTGAATAACATTTTTAAATAGATATTAAAACAGCATCTGTTTTATACATATAAGAAAACCACTGAAATCTTTTGTATAGATTTTCATTTGCACTATATTAACCAAATGGGTGGTTTAAGACATTTTTTCTTTTATTTCCTTCTTTGGGCTACTTGTGATAAGGAAATATTTTTGGTTCAGGTTGATTATAATGATGCAAGACACTGGTTGAGCCTTTTAAAATGTTACAATTAGGAAAAAGCCATCCTCCTCTTACCAAACTGGACTTGTTTAGTAAAATAATGTAACATTTTACAAACACCTTTTCGATTAAACATCATCTGCGGTGACAGTTTAGATTTTCAAGAATAAAGCATGTCCAGTTTGAAAGTTCCAGAGGATTAGACTTTTCCTGTTAGCTTCTTCGAGGATGGGATGTCCCAACTCTGCTTGCTGCCTTGCTCAGTGGTCCTTTGTCAACTGTATTGTGTGTAGTGGCTGATGGCTGGTCTGCAAACACTAACCCTTAGTCTTTTGTCCAAAGCAACACTTATGCCTCTTCATCACACCCCTTTGGCTCAGGGCCGTCATTTCCTGGTGTTCTTTCACCATGAAGTCAATCCAGAACACAGTGGTAACAGATGTAAAGCGCATGTAATAACCTGCTATTCAAAATTGCTGATTCATAGCAAACCATTCCGCGGTTATGTGTTACTAGTGTACGTTACTATCTGTAATCCCCGAGTGAGCCATGTCAGCATGTCGATGATGTCTGTAAGAAAGATGTGATGATCAATTAGAATGTTGCCGCAGCACTTCTTTGCAAAGGATCAATACCTCTGATCAATGCTGTGCCTTTGTTGTAAGCTAGCCTTGCCAACAACTTGAAAAATGACCTGATTTTGTGATTCTTTTTATTTGTATCATAATGTGCGAGCCTGATTTCAGTGGACTGAATATCGTTGCTGATACGGTTTGTAATAAGATTTTCTTCTTGTCGATACTTATATTTATATTCTCCTGAGCCTCACTCTCAGCTTAGATATTTTAATATTCTAGTTTTTCTTTGGTTGTCTTATTTAAGTTTTACACAAGCTGTGAAAACAATTCTGCACTTTAAATCCTGAACGTGAACATTCGGACTCTTGAAGAAACCGAGTGTTTTTTTTTCCTGTTTTGTCACGGCTGAAAATAAAATTGTTGCTCCTTAAAGAAACCCCAGTCTGTGTTCATTTATAAGAATGTCATCAGAAATAACCTCCATACACGATGTAATATATTGGTTTCCAGTGTACTGTTGTGTGTCTCTGCGCTCTGTCGCTCTATGAACAGCTTCCGGTTTCCGGAGCCACGTGACTAATTCTGGAAGTGGTTCACTGATTTGGCGGTTAGACCGAATGTCATTTGAACCGTGTGCAGTGTTGCTATCAATGACGGGAACGACACGCGCAACCTTTAGTACTGTACTTTGGTCAAATGAAAAATCATCAAGTGGGATAATTTCTCATTTTGTATTGACGTCACAACACCAGTCCGACATCACAGTAACTGCAATACGCTCGCAATACTTTGTATGTCGGCATCGCGCACCCTTCTGACATAGTGTACTCATGTAAAAGTTTGACGTTAGTGATGTAATACTTGTAACAATGTATGAAAATAAACACCATACAACTGAGAATATGTACAAATTGAAAGGGACTGTGTAATATTTAGACAACATTTTTTAAAACTAATAGGGTAAACGTTCTATCAAATCAACATTTTCTACATTTAGATAATTGTTGGTCTACTAATGGCCAATTAAATGACATGGGAGCCTGTCAGGAAACTTTCGCCAACATCATTCACCTTTTGGATGTCAGTTTGTGTCTTGTGTGCAGCCGAGGGGGTTTCTGGTTTGTATGAAAATTTCAAACTCAGGATACTATTTCAAAATGGATAAAAAAAAAAAAAAAGAAAATAGGTTTGTATGCCAATCTTAAATAAAAGAAGGGGCACTCCACGCAACACAATTTTTACTAGGGTGCACATAACACTTTAAAATATTTTTTTTTGCTGGATAGCCATTTTTCCACATTAATTTTTTAAAATGAATATATAAAGCAAAATTCGTTACAATATTACTTACCATGCTAAATGAAAATAAATCTGTAAATAAAATAACCCTTCAGTGAGCAAAACGGGTTTTGCTCAATAATAAACATACATTAGCTACATGAATTCTTTCTGATTGAACACATCCAATTTAAATGTGAATAACATGATAGATTTGAAATAAACTACCATCATTCCAGCTACTTTATGTATCATGTATTGGTACAATGTGGAGTCTGTTCATAGTGATGAGCGTTTATTTTCAGCACACACATGTGCGCGTGCTACAAACCCCCCTGCACTGTCTCTCTTGCTCGCTCGCTGCTAGCTCATAGCATACATGCAACGGTCACCGATCAAAATTCAAAAGCTGAATTCTTCCCACATAATCCAATTGGTTCTTTTGGGTGGGGGTAAAGTTCAATTTGGTTGGCTATCCTACAGCTTGGGAGTCCTACTTTCAGCAATAGGACATTGCGCTCCACGAAAGTAGCATATGATGGCATGTTAGCCAAGTTATCTGCGGTGGTTAGCCGGCGAAGCAGGAAGTGGACGACAGCAGTCGTAATGTGATTGGCTGCTGTCATCCTCTTCTATCAGTATCAGCCACACTATCATGTATGATACACAATGAGAGGTGTCTCCTGCTGCACAGTGCAGTTTCCCATTAAGGTAGATGACGTGGGAGGGAAAAGCACTTATAAATAACCGTGACTTTTCAAATCACAATACGGTATATCACCAATCCCGTTATGTGCACATGCCTAGTACATGACAATTGGTTTGGGAGTGAGGATGAAGAGTTTATTCTATGCGTTTGAGTTCACCTGCCAAACACAAAAGAAAATGCAGGAAAAGACATTGTGATACAAAAATTTACCTTGGTAAGAATGGCCAAAAAGAGTAGCTGTGGCTTCCTTTTTTCCTTTTCTACACTATTATCATCTGTGCACTGTGAGAAGATTTTCATTCTAAAGCAGGAGAAATACCAAAAAAAAAAAAAAACCTGCCTCAGTCAATCTTTTTTTTTTTTTTTTTTAACCAATGAAACAAGCACATGGTGTCACTTTTTTTGTGGAGGGAAATCAGATTCTAGTACATTTTAGTGAACTCTTGATGCCGCCAGAGAGCAAATTAATCAAAATGAAGCGTTGGTACATGTGCTGGCACATTTGTTTGAAGGGTAAGAACAATTCACAGGGCTTTATTTTACCATCACACGTTGGAATGGCAAAAATTAAACAATGAACAACAATGATTGAGTGAATTGGTCATTTGGAATGTTCAAAAGATCCCCCTAAGCGAAATCTGGTGGCTAGATGTAAAATCACATTAAACAAAACTCCCCAGGGAGGAAGGAAGGTATTGAATATTTTACATATGGAGTAGCCTATACAGTAGAACTCCAACAAAATCATTTTTGCAGCCAGAGATTTTTCACAGCAGGGGACTTTTCACTATAGCAAATCGATGTCTCGGACGTAAAAGAAACAAAAAACGTGTTGCGCAACCAACAATCTGACAGAAGTTAATAACAAAACCATATCCAAGATTGAAAAAAAGAAATCTACAATAAGCATTCATTTTCATACAATTAAATTAAAATATCCTGAAAAGGTTGCATGTCTGCAGTACAACTTAATGGGTGAATTTGGCATTAACTACATGAATAAAATGCATATCAATTTCAAGTTTTATTTACTTGGATTTTGTTGATCAGGTCTTTCAGAAAAAAAATCATTCAAAAACTCTGAATAACAGAATATTACATAAAGTCTATGTAAAAAGGATTTTAAAAACAGAATTGTGAATTAAACAAAACTAAACTTCTACACCTGTGTTTAGTACCTAGTAGGGACGCGTTTTGTCTAAATCACTGCCAAGCTCCAGTGTGGCATGGATGTTACCATTTTGTTGCATATCTCACAGGTTATGGAAGAGCAGCATGGTTCGATTGCAGCCTTTGGCTCTCCTTTGTTTGTTTGTTTGTTTCCTGTCCAGTTCCCTCTTGACAATGACCCAAAGATTTTCTTTGGGGTTCAGTACAGATGTTTTTTCAGGCTCATCGAGCATGGTCATTGAAGCAAGACTTTATACTTTTAGCAGTGTAAGCTTTGAGACAGCACTCTGAGAACATCTATCTATCTCTTTCTGTGTTCTCCTCACCTTGTGAAGGGAGTCACCTGTCAGACCAGCAGTCTTCCCCATGCCTGAACTCTTCTGAGCCAACATAAGACAGACTTCTTAAAGGCTCAGGACCCTTTTGCAGGTGTTTTGGATTAATATCTGATTAGAAATGGACTCTTTGCACCTCCAAAACTGAAGTTTTTCACATTAATCTAATTTTCTGAAGTTTGAGGATTCAGGGTTTTAATAAGCTGAAAATCTGAATCAGCAAAGTTACAACGGGGAACTGCTAGAGATATATCAATTTGAATGTAATGGCCCAATGAAATGTGTTGGTTTCATCTATGATAAATTGCCAAAATAAAACAACTGTCACTAGATACTTTAATATCTAGGGTAGTACCTGTACATCCAATTTTATGTTGCATATGTATGAGCTGGAAGGTTAAAACAATTGTGCTTGTGGTCAAGATGTACCACAGAACTGTCCTGTTTTGCAACAACCACACAATATCAGTATAAAGTCGGATATGTTGCTTCTATGGCGCAATTGTAATATTTAATATGGACTGCAGTGTACTTTACTGACACAACCAGTTTTTCAAGGCACTATACTATACACTTCTTTGGAGTGTCGATTGGGCCTAATCAAGGGTAAAGGTCAGGTTAGGTGTCGGCAACCCATGGCTCCAAGAGCTGCATATGGTTCTCATTCTTCTCCAGTGGCTCTGACCTTTTGAAAATAACGAGTAGGATTACTTCCTTTATGAATTTTGTTTGTTAATAATTATGGTATTGAAATAAAATAAAATAAAAAAAATACAATTTTATTACAATTAAAATAAAAGTTTTTAGGTCGTTCTTTTTGTGCCAATATTTGTCGCAAGTGGTCAGTGAGAATCAAGTTTATTGAGCTTCAATCGACAAGGAACGATAACCCTCTTCCCAAGACAAGTAAGTAAATGAGGAAAACCACGTTTGATGCTACGTGCAACATGTGAACTATTCGGATCACAGAGTACTAGCGTTTCCTGGTGGTCTGAATGTGTAGCACAACTCACAAGTCTCCATACACGGCGTTTGCAAATCGCATGACAGGTTTGGAATTTAAAAAAAAAAGCTTGTAAGAATCAACCAATCAAGAGGCCGGTTGTATTAACCTATTTAACTTTGTGTTTGCGCATTTAAATCAGTCCAGGCGCTAGCAGATTTATTTTACAATGCGATTCTATATACGTAAACTATTCAGATTTGGGTGACACGTTCAGAATCTCGTTACGAATGTGTGTCTAATTCATTCATGCATCGTGCATTTCTTCTCGTTTCACATTTTTGACTTCATCCACGCATTTGTAGATTATCGTTACGCATTTGCAACTGTGGTAACGGATAAGATGTTTTGGTACATGTGCATGTGTGGGTTGAAAGCGGCATTTTGTAAATAGTTTAGCAAAAATAATGGCCACATACGTCACTGAGCCAGCAGAAGGCAAGCGAGCAAGTCAGTCAAGACTACGCACGCACACACGCGCGCGCACGCACGCACGCGCAGAGCCAGGGAAAGGACGGGTTTGTCTGGTCGGACACGACAAGTGTCAACCTCTTTACGGCTGTCTTGGGACCAAGAAAACAAACGAGTGAGAAGAACGACGAAGAGGAACTGAAAGAATAGAAGAAGAGGGCGAGAAGAAGGTTGAACTGAAAGTTAACGCGATGGAGTACTCGTCCGGCCGCAACCGCCTTCTTCGCTCGGCAATGTTCAACCACGGTGAGTGGAATGCCGGCCGGTCGGCCGGCCGTCTCAGGTCATTGTTAATGTTCCCTTTAAACGGCGTCATCACGGGGGAGACACGGTGAGTCAACGCTCATTAGATGCTGCTGAGTGTCAACATTATTCAGGTGTTCAAGGCTGCCCTGAACCCAAATTCGCAAACACCATGGCACTTTCCCTCTAATCCTCCCTGCAGTTATGCAAGAACAGCAGCACTGTTCACCACTCTCAACTATTTCTAGAGCAAACCATACTCTACTGCATCATATTCGGGGCTGCGGATAAAGTCTGCAGAAAGACTGCCTGTTTACTCTGCAGGAATCTTCAACACGAGACATGTTTTCACTCTCGCCTCTGAAGCATCACTCTTACTCACTATCTTAAGATCCGTGCTTGATTTGGGCTCTTTTTGTTTGCTCTGAATGGGAAATTTGTGGCCGTTCCAATGAACAGACTTGGAAGACACTCTCCCATCCAGAGTCCTTTCCCCACTGTTGCGAATTTCATCGTATACAGGCAAATCTGAATTCACAGTTGAATTCACAGTGCGTGCCAGGCACCAGTAAAACTCTACTGCAACAGATGCAGAGTACTGTAGATAACAGCAAAAAGAAAAGGTCGAGAGGAGCCCCAATATGTTCCATTATCATTGTTTCCAAAAATCAAAATATACGTCTGTCAGTATTCCTGTATTTACAGCTTGTATGTGTTTGCTCAATGGATGTTAAAGTACAGTAAATGTGATTTGTGAAAGTTTAAAATTAAGGTAACATATTGTCAACACTGCTTTGCATTGGAATGGGAGACTTGCTTGCTTGATGAAATGATATGTTTTAGGCCTACACGTCTGGTGTTTTAATGTGCAATGCTGAATTCTCCTAGGTTTAGTCTGTCAGTTTTACTGTAAATATCAACTAGTAGTGTCAAACAGCTTGAAGCTAGCATGCTTTGCAAATTATTTGGAGAACTGTGCAAGCAAAAGAATGAGTATATGTGCAAATAAAAAGTCCGTTGGTGCGTAACACTATTTCTTGAAAGTGTTTTTTTTTTTTTTTTTTTTTTAAATCTCACCATTAGGTATACTACAAATGTTCACATATTGCAGGTGAGGTCTGGAATCTATCCCCAGTGATAAACAGGGGTTGTAACTATTGTTGACGATCATCCCCACCGCTGCACTCCACTGCAACTTCCCTTGCAGCACATCTGTCACACGCTAATATGCCATTAAGCGGCTTTTGGCATTTCATTGTGGCGAACGTTGACATTCATGATCTCATGAGCTCTCTAGCTGAGTAACTAAAGTTGTTCGGAGAAGTCTCGCGATGCAGAAGTAGAGGCAGCCAGTCACGCTTAAATATTGTCCTTATTCTAAGGAGGTGGATGATGGTTGATGGAAGATAATACATGTGGGAGATGAGCAGAGATCTAACTCAGAGAGTGGGTAGAGGTTTCCGTAGATTTATATCAGATTAGTCATGGAGATATACTCAGTCAATTTTAAAAAAGCTTTTTACAAAGATAATGCTCAGTTAATATTGGTACGTGGGAAGGCCTCAATTCAACGATGTTTCGTCAATGTAGGTTGCTGTGGCATTTTATTGTCATGGATTTAGTTACATGCGGAGCTTAACATAATGTGATTTCACATAATTATTGTGGTTCATGTTCTATGGTCATGCCCGCAGCTCCCCGCCCCTGACAATTTATTTTTGTGGGCCCTTTAGATTCGACGTCATAGTGGTATGTTCAAATGTTAGTTTTTACATGTCTGGGTTTTGGGTGTGTTAAGAGGGCAGGGATCATTCCAGAAAGGAACACTTTGATTAGGATTAAATGTGACAGTTATTTCCAGAGTCCAGACATGGATCTTTCTATCTACCTGCCAGGAAACACTTACAATCAAAACATTAAAAAATGTAACCCGTAACCTTTCTACATAAATAAAGCAACACATTCCCTTTAAGCTTGAATCTTTTAAAAATTGAAGCGTGGTGGAAAGGCAGCCATTCGGAGAGTGAGCGGTGTGTGAATTGGTGGCACAGAGAGCAACGCATTCCCAAATGAGATTGTCCTTGCATGCCGTTTGTGGCCGCCTGACAGCATCACTGGTGGAGGATCTGGGCATGTAGGTCAAGGGAGGAGACCGCTGGGGATAGGAATAAGCCAAGCAAATTGCCACCGTAGGGCTGCTCAAGAATGTCATGTGGACCACATGTGTTGTGCGTCGCTTATAAAACGCCGTTTTGTTGGCAAGTAGGTTCAGATGGTAAAATGTAAAATGTTGAACTTTTCTATTCATTTACATTTCATCCTCCTAAAACTTAGTTTTGCTTCCAGATGGTTTTTAAGAAAATGTATATTTATCCAGCTAAAGCAATATCTGTCAGCTATCATAGTGGTATTTGGGTGGTGATGTTTCTGTAGGGCCTAAATTATGAAAGCAGAGCATTTGACCTTCACAGCTATATGTACATTGAAAAGCATCAACATTATGGTGACTAACACAATATAATGCTGCTCGTGCAGTGTTTTCTAAATGTTTGTGACACTCTTTTGTTACTAATTGACGGAAGAAAATTAGTTGACACCTCCCATTGTGACAGTGCAGTTCCTCATTACTTCAAATGTTAATAACATATTATGTAATCAATACCAGTATGAACGTTGCTCAACACTATTGCCTTTGGAAAAATCTAAAGGTCACGCTTCAGAATAGTATCACTCTGTTTATCAAATAAGTAAAGATCAAAATTCTACAAACTGTTCATGTTTGTATGTGAACCACCTCTACATGCCTTAATTTTTTTTTATTTTAGTATTTCTAGACTCATTAAACACTCCCAGATGTTATTTAGATTGATAAATATTGCACTATTTTCTTTCAGTAGCCTATATATGTACCGATTTATACTGTATGTACCATGAAAGTGGTTCAGTCCTAAAATGCTGTACTAATAATAAGGCTCAAATGAACCTATAAAGCCGATTACATGACTGGAATTTCTCAAACTATCACCCCAGTAACAGTGTTTCAAAAGGTTGCTTGTGCTTTTCAGATTCTGTTTTAACTTATCGGCATTTTTCTCTTTCTGCTCTTCTTCCACGTTCCGTGTCTGGATCCACAAATGCCTTTGGTTGTATATGCTCCAAACCCTGACCAGACGAGGAGGTAAGAAGCCACACTTTTACCTAATCCCACCACTCGGTGGGAAGAAAAAGTAGCGGGTGGGGGGGTGATTGGGGGTGGCATAGCATTGACTGAACTGTTGATAAACGTTAACCTTGAATGACCATGATACCCACTGAGAGCAAACCCGCAAGTAAATCGCATATGTGCTATGGAGCGCTCCTTTGATTATGCCGAGAAAAGGTATGTTGAACAAAGCCCAGATTTTCTTGTTCCTCATCACAGTAGGCAGCATTCTGTTTATGGGTGCGTCTGCTCACTTTGTCTTCCAGCTGACTGCGATTTTGGTTATTGTTGAGCCAGCCAGCTGTACTGATGTACAGTTTACTGATGTTTGGTGGTCCATTTTCCAGTGGGTGGCAGCTCACTGTCACCTCACTGTCAAGCCTGCCCTCCCCATCCGCTTGGTCATTCCTCCTCTCTCTGATGTCAAAGTTTGACAGCTGTGTTTGGACCCTGCATGGGGAGGAAAGGGGAGTGTGTTTGTTTTCTTAAGCCGTAGGAGTTTCACAGGTGGCTGGAGAGCAGTGGATCTGTATGGGTTTGACAAACGTAGTCTTTCTTCAACTACATAACAAACCTTTGTGACTAAGCTGACTTTTCTTAGAAATAAATGCTGAGGCTCTAATCTATGTATATTCATTTTACATGATCCTTTGTGTTTAATTGTCTCTGTCATTTATTGTGTACTGGTTCACATTGCTGAGTTCCCTGCAACTGTAACTGGGGCGGTACCAAATTCCATCGCAGTGGCCAGTTCAAATTCACCCTGTAATGAACAGGTGATTTGTCCTGGGTTTAGTTTAAATTTCATCTGACACTTTCATCTCAAACTGTTAACTTTTTGAGGTCAAATAAATCTGATGATGAGAATACACTTTCAAGACCGATTTTTAAAATGTACCAGTTTTCCTTTTCATGTGTTTTATAATCCACTTTTTTAAAATTGTTAATTAAAATTGTATGTCCGGTAGCTAAGTCTCAACACTTAGATGACTGCCCCTCCCCCAGTTATTTGTATTCTTTGAGCGAGAGCCAGACAGACAGACATCATCAGAGTTGAGGTGTCACTAAAGGCAAATAATGTTTGAAGGGCGAACCCAGATTGCAGATAAATCCAGTCTTTGTTGTTGTTGTTTTAAGGTTTGATTGAAATACAGTTTGTCAATGCAAAATATGTTTTACAGGAGTGTGTCTTTGGACCGTTTTCACTCATAATCTCTCCCCTACTTCATCCAAAAGATGTTTGATGGGGTTGGGGTCAGGTTGTCAAAGTCATCCAACAAGGCTCAGTCATGTTGGAAATAAAAGGTCTTTCCCCATACTCACGGTATTCCAAAAAGTTGGATTCCATACATGTAATGTTTAAGGCATCGCCAAGTGTATTGAGTGAGTGAGCGGGAGCTTTGTCCACATTGAAGCATTCAGAAGGACAGTGGTTGCCTCTGCGCTCACCCACACATTCAGAGTGATGTGTTCCGCTGTGGCTTTTGCTGAACTAGCCATTAAGTTCTCTTTGCCTTCATCTGCTGCCACCCACAGCATCCAAACGACAGTACAATATATGCCAAACTATACTTGGACTTTATTAGCCTATTAGCTTGCTCGCTGTTCTTGCAATAATAGCTTCCCTTCATAGTCTGTTTTTACTTCTCTTGTAATTGCCAACCAGCAGTTGTCATTCAGATTGGCACAACTTAAACATACGTTGCACCACACCCTACCAACGTCACTGACATTGCATTGGTAAACCAGCGTTGATTAGGAGCAAAGCGGCACCTGTGATTGAGCCAAGGAAATGATGCTTTACATACCACACTCCCGCAATGGCGCGGATTTTGTAGAAGGAGAACTTTTATTTCCTCCAAATGTTTAGACACACTCATTTACAAGTCCGGACTCAAATGCAGTGACACACTTTGCGATGCAGACATTGCTGGCAGCGGGGCTTGCGGGATTGGCTCTGACAATCGGCCCTGTGGGCTTTTGCAGTTTGATGAAAGGACAAACAATCGGGTTAGGGAGCAGGCGCGCTACACTTCAATGAACACGCGGCCACTCTAACAACAAAGACATAGTCGAAGATGAATGTTTCAAGAGGGGGCATCCTTCTGTGTCCAGTGTTCTATTTTAAGGGCAAGGCATTTACATAGCAGCACATAGGATGCCTTGTCTGTGTGCTAAGCTAGCCAATATCAACGAAAGATTGTAGCCTAAGCACTTGTGTGACTGTTTTCAAGTAGCTCAAAGGTCAGCAGACCTCTAATTTGTTCAGCTTTTGAAAATACAGAAATAGAAATGCTCATTCTTTAGGTTAAAAGTTAAAAATACTTGTTAAATTACTATTAATTAGATGGCCAATTTCCTTAAATATAATTTTAACATTCTTAATTGTTATGGAAGTGTAATAAGAAATTAACGAAGGTAAAATGTAAATGCAACAAAAGTGACAATGCATAGGGTTGCATCACTTTTTATGTGAGTTTGCGATACATAACATCTGGTCAGACACAGTGTTCCAAAGCTCTTGGGCCCATTTTGACGCTGAGTATTTCTAAAAGCATTAACGATACAAAAACCTGCCTGACAAATTCTGGAAACGTTTAACGTCAATTTTTATGTGAAATGCTCAAAGATGTTCATTGTAAGCGCCATTTTCTAAATGGTCAACCCAATCGGCTAATTAATGCTAAAAGTTCAAGGAAAGAAAACACGTTCTTATTGAGTGCCATTACTGAACCTGAAAAATACATACTGTATAAAGCATTAGCCTTTCAACAAAAACTCAATGAATTTAGATTTAAAATTGTACCATTTACATACATGGTCTTCCATTCATATATTAGTAGATATGAGGACTTGAAATGTGGCAATGACTTTTGGAAAACTCTGTAGAATATGTTATTTTTCTTCTTTTTTCCATGTTCGCTCTCAAGATCCAAAATGTGCATCACGTGATGTGCTGCATTAGTGTTTGTTTTTTCTTGTAACTTTGCCGTGCAAAAAGCCAGAAACAGACTTAGGGTTCATCCTAAAATGTTTTTAATATTGGTTTTGCGGTGATTACCTTAGAGTGCATGTTTTTTTTTTTTAATTGAAATATTGATTACGTTTTGTTTCATAAGTGGTCCCCCTTCAAACACAGTCCTTAATGAAACGTTGCTCCAAGTACTTATCACTTCTGTCCACTTCCTGCTGGGTCTTCTTGTCAGACCCTCAAGCTAATTGTCCTCAGCAGTCCAGATGTCCCACTTGAGCCTGAGCTACTCCAGCCTCAGCACTCAACAGAAATATTGGTCAGAGGGCAACCTTGGAAATTCCTCCAAAGCCTCATACAGTAGATGTAGCGCTTGCCAAGCCCCCCCCTCCCGCTATAAATAATCTGAGCCCAGTTCCCATGGCCCCCAACTGGTTCCTGCTGCTCAGCTAGCAAAGCACAAATGCAAGGCCTACATCAGAAAAGCTGATCACCTTCTCTGCTAAATAAAATTTGCATAGTAAAAGAAAGCAATAAAATATAAGTTCATGGTAGAGCCTTCTTAATTTCTCCCCTCAGGCTGAAAGAGCAATGCACACATCAAGTTGAGAAGTTTGAAGATCTGTTTTTTACATTTTCTGACGTAGTGGTGAAAATGACTTCACAATGAAATTCCAACCATTTTTTTCTTCACACCCACAGTCCATGTCTACAACGTTCAAGTATTTATAACATATTTACAGTGGAATTCCATTCCTAACCTCGAACCTCTCAACTCTACTCTCAATTCTGAGTCTTTCAGTCTGGAACTTGGGAGGAGACTGGTATGTAGAGTTCCACTGAAGATTCATATGTGTAATATCCATGTCATAAATTTTGTATGATGGTACATGTCATGAACAGTCACAAAGGTCACAAAAAATAAGGGGGGATATACAAATAAAATTGCAGCATAGGCGTTGTGGGCATCGGAAAGTTTGGGAGAACTCCCGTATGGTCGATTCATTCCCAACCATAATTGTGGTGCATCCGGGCCATGCCACCGCCTTCAAGTACACTTAACAAGATTTATGTATTGATTGAAACTGCTTATCTTACAATAGTATATTTTTGCATGTCAAATTGTTCAACAACCACACTTCTATGTTGAGGTTTTCCCTGATGCAAGGTGATTAGCTGTCAGATGTGTGTGTTGGGACCATAGCAGTCATCAGCTGCAGCTCCTTTCACACCCTTAAGAAAATATGTCCAGATGCTCTCATGATGCCCCGGGATAGCCAGAGGAAATGCCAGGCAAGCCAAAAGGAAGAGCAGGAAGAGATGGTGGAGATGTAGTGAAAGATGTTTATGTCCGCAGAACGCAAATCACGTCTTCTTTCCCAGTTGATAAGACAGGGAACTAATTGACCTAATGTCTTCATTTAAGAGCTGGGAGTAGAAAAAGAAATGGGCATCGTCATTGTATTGGCACTGTTAGTGAAGTTTGCCATATTATCGACACCCGCAGCATTACCAGGTGACAGCTCAGGCAACACAATCATTACTGTTGCTAGTGTGTCTGTAATTGTGATCATGTAAGATAACCCTAACCCTAACCAACTCTAGGAATAGCTACAATTTGATAGAATCATCTTAAAAAAGTAATATATATATATATATATATATATATATATATATATATATATATATATATATATATATATATATATATATAATTATTTATTAATTTTTTTATGGTAGCAGACTGGTTAGCACATCCGAAGGTCATTGATTTGCTGTGTGAAGTTCGCATGTTCTCCCCGTGCCTCTATGGGTTTTCTCCTGGCGCTCCTGTTTCCTCTCACATTCCAAAACCATTCAGGGTAGGTATATTGTACACTGTAGGTGTGTTGGAAATTGTCATTAGGTGTATGTGTGAATGAGGATTGTTGTTCGTTTTTGTGTGCCCTGCAGCTGGCTGCCAAACAGGTGTACCCCGCCCACTGGATGGATGCATTGATGGATGAATGGATGGATGGATGGAAGGATGGATGGATGGATGATTTTCTGCATGTAAGAAATCAGTGATTTTATCCAATGATTATTTTCATTTAGTTCAAACATTTCAATGTAAATTTTACCAGGTCTGTTCATATGTGTATTGATTTCTGTCATGTTGTGATGACACCATGATTCTTCTTGTTCTTGATGGTTTGTGAATTGACCGATCTTGTTTAAAGGCCTCTGTTCAGTATGACTAAAGGAAGGAAGCTTCAGAATGTGCTTCTGTGAGTGTTGAGAATTCCAAACCACAACATATGGGTCTCGTTGAAGGATCAAAGCAGACGTGGCCCCTGCCTCACTTGCTCTATCTTTGAGCCCTACCTTTTTTCCTTTTTTGACTAACTTCTTTTTCTTCTCCACCTGATCTTTGCTTGTGTTTTTTGATTGAGTGCCAGGGTTTCTGAAATCATCTAACCCACTTACAGGGATCACTCCCTTGTGCTTCAAGGTTTGTTTCTTTTAATGTCCACATAAGCATGGACACATACCTGTGGCCTGTGTTGACCTCT